>NC_085010.1:19502887-19650387 GCF_963854185.1 Sardina pilchardus
CGAGCAAAAGCATTATCGACAAAATCCAACCAATTTTCTCGCTAAGGCTCGCTCGCATCGCATCGCAGTCAGGACACGATGTTAGTGAACCTTCACCGAGGCCCACCCAGCACCCACAGAGCAGGGCCTGTGATCATGATCGCCTCACGTGACGTCCACGAGCAGTTGGGTCCAGTATGGCTCTTACACACTGAGGAAGGCAGAACGCTGAAACGTGTCTGTGTAGATAAATGGTGATTATGCATAGTTGCGGCCTTTTTTCTTGTTTTTCAATAATAGATTATACTTTGGGCAGCACTCTAAAAAACATTGTAAGTCTTGAGTGAAGCCTGCTCCTACGCTTACGATCCAGTACGGCTAAGCCACAATACAAACAATCTAGACCCGAACTAAAGACACACACATCTGAATGGACATTATTTGTTGCGGACGTCAGGGCATTTTCCCTTCGTCAACGCCATGTATGCTCTGAGTGTGTGTGTGTGTGTGTGTGTGTGTGTGTGTGTGAGATGTCGTGAGAGCTTGTGTGTGAGTGACAGCATTCTGCTTGTGTAGCGTTTATGTCAACAGGTGTTGTTTGTATGAATGGCTGATTGCAACAGTGTGTCTGATGTGTATTTGTGTGACTGAGAGCACGTGTGACACCAATTGTGTGTGTGTGTGTGTGTGTTTATCATGTTGTGTATATTATGCATGTGTGAATGTGTGTGAGTGAGTGTGTCTTTATTATGTTGTGTATATTATGCATGTGTGAATATGTGTGTGTGTGTGTGTGTGTGTGTGTGTGTGTGTGAGTGAGTGTGTCTTTATTATGTTGTGTATATTATGCATGTGTGAATATGTGTGTGTGTGTGTGTGTGTGTGTGTGTGTGTGTGTGTGTGTGTGTGTGTCTGTTTGTTTGAGTCTGCACTACGTGAGTCTGCAGCTGTTCCCTTCTCACCATCAGTGGTGTCACCGGCTCTGATTCATCCTCCCAGTGCCTCAGCATGCTCTCTGCATGTGATACACCCCTCTGATCACTCTCCCTTTGATCACGCCGAGACAGACACACACACACATGCACACACACACACACATGCACACACACTGAAGCACACACACACGTACACTCTCTAGCTCTTTCTCTCTCTCTCTCTCTCACACACACACGCATGCAGAATATGGCCAGACTCACATGAATCTTCTCATGAACGTGAACCATCTCATAAATATTACATCGGGACACACACAAGCTCTGTCCACCATACACAAAAATACGCAAAATGTGTCTTTATATGCAAAGCAAAATCCTCATCAATAACATATTTTGTATAATATTATGACCAAATATTGTGTTATGACAAATGTGACAGAAAACAAGCATGCCTATGTGGTTAGTAGATTTTATGGCTTAACACAATACATTTGATAAGCTATTTTAATGTGTGTGTGTGTGTGTGTGTGTGTGTGTGTGACGGTTTGACCTCATGCTATGAGTCTGAAAGTCTCTGTGGCCTGACCAAAAATGTCAGATTCCTCTTTCATTACAGAAATGATGAAGTCTGACATTAAACAGGCTCCCTGTCAGTCATACTGTACACTTGAGATAGAAGCTGGCCAACAGTAAAAACTGGTCTGTGCTTTGACTCACGTGGCTTGCGCGCGCGTGAGCGCCATGGAGCGCAGTGTACAGTATCTGTGTGTGCCTATAAAAAGGCTCCAACGCAAACTCAAGTGCTTTGGACTGCTCTGATGTTGCTCACCCGGGTCTGGTGTTCGGCCCTGGTCGTGTCTTGCCTGATCTCTGAGAAACTCTTCCACTAACCATACACATAACACAGATTAACAAAATAAGTGGATAAACATATACATTGATACACAGATCGATAGAGAGGTAGACAAATAGATGGATAGATAGATAGATAGATAATAGATAGATAGATAGATAGATAGATAGATAGATGCATACATTATAAAAACTCTTCCATATGCAATATTTCACACAACAGTCATGAGTCACTCTTCCCTACTCCTCAAACACACACACACACACACACACACACACACACACACACACACAATAACGAATGGAAAGTAAACACTCTCTCTCAGAGAAATACAAACATTCAAGCCCACACACATCCCCATAGGATGATACTGCTAGTTACCGTAGTAATAATCATAGTGCTCAAGCCCTATACACTAATCCAGCGAAACACGGAAGTAGCACAGCGCCGCCATTACTGCGTGCCTGGCTGCTAAGAAAGTGGCCCGTTGGTTCCATAAGCGGCTGTTGCAGAGGTTAGCTGTAATTAATACATGTCTTTATACCTTATGTTGTTAATAAATTACCTTCATTGGTAAGTTTTGGCCACAGTCTAACATCAGTATGTTCCCTTTCGCCTGACATTTTCTTTCATGAGCAGGATCTCTTGTTAGACATTCTCTGACAGGATGCTTTCATTGAAAAGCACAGGCAAGTGTCACTCGTCACACTCCGCAGGCACGCAGTAATGGCGATATTCAAGATGGCAGCGGCCATAAAGTCCGCGCTGGATTAGTAGCGTATACAAAAATACCTCTGTTGTAACATGCCAATATGGGTCCTCTCTTGGATCTGTGTCATCTCCTGCTGACTCAAACAAACACTGACACTCATACACTCACTCTCTCACACACTCTCTCTCACACACACACACACACACCTTCCTTCCCCTGACCCTCTGTACACTCTGTCTCTGCAGTCCATGTCGCTGAGGTCAGCACTGCTCAAGGACACCCATCTCCTCTCAACTGGGCCAAGTTAGACACACACAAGCCCTCCTCTTCAAAGGCCGTTGCATTGCCAACACACACACACACACACACACACACACACACAAAGGCAGCTGCATAATACGTAATTTTTTGTACATAATTATCTCTGATTCACTCTCTTCTCCTTTAAGCAAGCTGTCTGAAACCACAACTACACTCACATAATCCTACACACACACACACACACACACACACACACACACACACACACACACACACACACACACAAAATAATACACACAAACACACACACACATACACACACACACACACAATGATAAGGCCACTTTATCCAGATCCCTTAGAGAGAGACTCTGTAATGGAACTTTCTCAAAGTAGGTCTCCTACTATAAAACAGAAAAGGAAAGGAGATAGAGGGAGAGAGGGAGGGAGAGAGAGAGAGAGAGAGAGGGAGAGAGGTGAGAAGGAAAAAGCTTATAGCTTCAGGAGTGGCATGATGATGCTGTCTCAGTAAATTGCCTGACTGGAAGACAAATGGCGACGGCCGGCCTGTTCCTCCCATAAACCCCTGCAGCCTTGAGAGTCGCTCAGACATGCCAAGACACAGAGGTTTCATTCACTTCGGTTTCGTTGTGATTTACTGTCCGCACAAACAAACACACACACACACACACACACAGTCTGCCATGTTTGTAGCAACTTCAGCAACACGCCAGTGGAATACCCGACACCTGAAAGTCTTTCCTCCGCTGAATGCAACAGCGATAGCATCTCACTATGCCAAGCTAGTCTTCTCACAGGTTTATCATCCGTATCTCTGACTGTAACCCAAACAGCACACACTCATTGATGTTCAGCACACCCACACACTCCGCGCAGCGACAGCCTATTTTGGTATTATTTACTTTAGGGGCCATTCATGAAATGATTAAATATATTTACGCCCGGCCGTTTACAACAGTGGGCCATTACTTCAACCTTCCTCTCTTCAGAGGTGGCGGGACGGCGTTTCTGTAAACAGCGTTTTACAGATTGTCTTTCTATTAGTGCTTCAGACAGCAGCCGTAAGTCACACCTCTTATAGTCACAGCGATCAGCTAGTGTATACACACACACACTCTGGGGGCGATCTGCAGGGCGCGATAGCAAGGAATGGTGAAAATGTGAGAACTGAGAGAGTGTGTGTGTGTCTCTGGAAAGGAAATTAGCACCATTAGCACTCATTTTAACCCATGTGTTTGTTTATGTGTGTGTGTGTGTGTGTGTGTGTGTGTGTCTGATAGTATAAAAACACCCAAAGCTAGCCCACAATACGCCACATCTCTGACTAATGTTGAAGGTGTCCCAGAAGACAAGAGGGGGTGGGCGCACGGTTGTGCTGTGCTATGCTGTGCTGTGCTGTGCTGTGTGGGGTTGTGCTGTGTGGGGTTGTGCTGTGCTGTATTGTGATATGTTGTGTTGTGCTGTATTGTGCTGTGCTGTGTTGTGTTGTGCTGTATTGTGTGGTGTTGTGCTGTGTTGTGCTGTGTTGTGCTGTATTGTGTGGTGTTGTGCTGTGCTGTATGGTGCTGTGCTGTGTTGTGTTGTGTTGTGTTGTGTTGTGTTGTGTTGTGTTGTGTTGTGTTGTGTTGTGCTGTGCTGTGCTGTGCTGTGCTGTGCTGTGCTGTGCTGTGCTGTGTTGTGTTGTGTTGTGATGTGCTGTATGGTATGGTGCTGCGCTGTCCTGTCCTGTCCTGTGCTGTGCTGCGTTGGATTGAGTTGTGTTGCATTGCGCTGTGCTGTGCTGTGCTGTATTGTGCTGTATTGTATTGTGCTGTGTTGCGTTATGCCTGTGCTGTGTTGCATTGCGCTGTGCTGTGCTGTGCTGTGTTGCCCTGTCCTGTGTCTCTCCATCGCCATCAGCTACTTGATCCATAATTAATGATGCATCATCTCTTGAGCTGCACTGGCTCGGAGTCCAAATCAGTGTGACACGGGGGGTCACGGGGGGTCACGGGGACTGTTCCGCCCGCAGCACAGGATGTAAACCCCGGCCCTGGGCTGACTCATCCTCCCTTACATCACCGCCTGACAGACCGGGCGCTGGTGCGGGTCCTGGCAGCTGCGGGTGAACTGAGGAACGCCAAACTCTCTCTCTCTCTCTCTCTCTCTCCCTCTCTCCCTCACTCTCTCTATCTCTCTCTCTCTCTCTCTGCAGAGCCTCCTCACTTCTTCTCCTTGAGTGGTTTGAGGGGTTCAGGGCCGTATCTGGGTCTTTATTCTGCAATTCAGCACACCTTTCAGAGGGAGACTTAGGAGCCCGGCTTCAGGAGATTAATTATTTTCAAGCACTTTTCTAATTTTCTAAAAGGGGGAAGTGAGGGAAATATACTCTTCCTGCATCTCACTGTTAATTATAATGATTGTATTGTTTTTATTCGTACCATAACCATAATCATATCCATCTATAGGATATAATATGCCCTTTCACTTCCTTGCTATGATTACACAAGAAGATGTGTTTGTCCTGTTTAAGATAGACAGAACAGCCCGGTTACGTAACTCTCAACTAACCAGCAGCCAGTCTCCATGTACACCTGACTCCAGTCATTATATGAACACAGACATATGTAAAACACCCATACATACATACGTACGTGCACACACACACACACACACACACACACACACACACACACACACACACACACACACACACACATGCGCGCTGCAATGTCACCAATCCGAGTGAGCTTGAGGCAATGTCAGCCTGAGCAATTCAGCGAGCCCGTGGCCTTCAACGAGGATCAGAGGGGGCGCGCAGTGGGACTCTGTGGCGGGGGATGAGGATTAAACGGGAATAAACGAACGAGACGCCACCAGAGATCGCCGAGAGGCCACATGAACCTCAGGATTAAATATGGAGGGCAAAAAGGAGGAGCAAGAGAGAAAGACTGAGAGGGATAGAGAGACGGGAAAAAATGAGGGGGGGAGGGGGGGCAGGGAAATGTGGAGGAAGAGATGGGGCAGAAAGGGCATTTCTGAGCTTCTGAGGTCCACACACACACACACACACACACGTACACACACACACACACACACACACACACACGTACACACACACACACACGTACACAATGCTACAGTAAGTCTGCGGCTATTTCTGCAGCGGGGGCTATTTGTAATCCCAGGCTATTAGTAAATTAGGGCCATTTGGGAGTCCTGGCTGCATTAGCGCCCTAAAGAGTGCTCTTCTTATGGCAGCTTAGAGAGCAGCTCAGCCTCTCTACTAGTTCCAGCTCAAAGTGCAGAGACTGATATCAGAGCAGGACCGACTAGCTAACCAAGATGCCAACCCAGGGCCAAAATCTGTTCCACGATCAGCCATGACGACGACGACACACACACCGAGGGAAAGTCCGTCCACAGCCTAGCTAATATTAGCGGAGGGAATCACAGAGTACAATATGGCACCTTCCCAGACGCCATGACGACGATAGCATCACAATGGAGAGTACAATGAAAGACAATGAGCACATGCTGGGGGAAGTCCATCCACAGTTGCACATACATGATGCTACTACTACAGTCATACAAAATATGGATCCATTTTTCTTCTACCCAATAAAATACAAATGACAAAATACTATTTTTTATTAGAAATAAGAATGTAATATGCATCATTAGATACTGTCCATCTCTGGTAACACCTGTTAAGCTAAGTGGAGTGAATGAGCAATCAAAGCATCAGGACGTCGTGATTGACATTGCATTAACTTGTCATCGTTTAAACAGGTGCTCTTATCAATGGCAACTTACATCACCGACCCCAGTGCTGTTTGGGAACTGAAGCGGCGAGTCCTGCATTGTTAGCCGCACGCTCCATCAGCTGAGCTAAGGGAGCATTACTAAGAGTCGACGAGGCACAGTCCTGTGCTTCCTCAGCCAATACGTATTGCGCTCGAAAAAACTTAAAGTATGAATCATACAACACGATGACAAGAAGCACTCTCGTCTCTCAGCAGCTGTAAGCAATAAGTTCTTCTTCTTGGAATAACATTAATTAAGATGGGTGTTTTTTTCATGTTCTGGTAGCAGTCCTAAAAATAGACACTCTAAGAATAGAAGACTGGGTTTAGGGCCCTCTCCTGGGATGTGGAGACAGCGACAAAAACTTTCAACAGAGCAAATGCACTGACCAATTAGGAAACTTCCCCAGACACCGGGATTCCTGCCTATTGGCGTATATCGCCGTTGGGTTTTTAAAGTAAACCACATGAGTAAGAACCCAAATTCCCAAAAGACAAATTACTTGTTGGTCAAAATCCCCACCTCACTATTTTCCAATAATTAGTTGTATACCAGGAATAGACCTGGAATATCTATCTTTATCTCATTGTTTTCCGAAAACAACCCTAGCAAGTCCCTAACAATTCATTTGGACAACTCCATCCAGAAAAGCAAATACAATGGCACTTAAACCACAATCGACACATCATTTAGCAATTAAAGTGTTATAGTCAACTGCCACAGATACAGTGGCACTTCAACCCAACTCAACACACCCCTCTGTCACCAGTTAGCAGCTGAAGTGAGAGTTCGATTAAAGCAGTGGTTCTCAAAGTGGGGTCCAGGGACCCCTTGGGGTCCGTGACCCATAGCCAAGGGGTTCGCGAAACATTTTAAAAAGATGATGCTCTTTTCACCCATAAAACAAGCAAATTGTGTTTATTTGGTCCTACCCACATTAACTTGGGATAGTGGACCCGGCCACAACTTCAGAGAATACGAATGGTTAACTGTTACGGTTACAAGGGGGTCCTCGGAAAATGTTATCCCCTAAAAGGGGTTGTTGGAACCAAAAACCCCTGGATTAAAGCATCCATCGTCTCAGCACCTGATACATGGCTCCCTGTTTACTTTGTCTCTGCAGCCTAATGCCCGCAAGTCCAGGCAATTTGCTCCCGAGCTCCAGACTGTTACATGACCATTATTATTCTGCTGTGCTCCACTGGTTCCTCTCAGGGCTGAGTGGGTCTTGACGGTTTAGATAAATGCGACAATTGTCTCCGCTATCCGTTCATTTTTTATTTATTTTTTTCTTCATTAAATGAGCACAGGCGAGAGATTTCCCTGGAAGAGAGCAATGGTGTAATATGTTGTTTCATCTCCAGCTCCAGATATTACACTAGTGTGACATTAATTTTGTGAGCAATCACAGCTTTTTCCCCCCTAAGCCTTTAAGTGCTTCAATATGTCTCAGCAGACTGTGCAGTGTGTGTGTGTGTGTGTGTGTGTGTGTGTGTGTGTGTGTGTGTGTGTCTCTGTCTGTCCGTCTGTCTATAAGTGGTGCGTGGTCAAAGACTGTTTAAATTAAACTGGAACGTTCTGATATCTCTGGTGAAGCGAGGTCTTGTGGCAGTGTATACACACAGTTAAACAGCGTGTGTTCGTACATATACTGTAGATAAAAGACAGGTACCGTAATTTCCTGACTATTAGCCGCGGCTTTTACATACATTTAGCAAAATTTCTTCAGCTATGAGGTTAATACAGGGGGGCAGTTAATATGGTTTTAATATCGTTTTGTTTCTTTTAACTTGCAAAAAACACTGTCCTGCGGCTTATGCATACAGTTAAACAGCATGTGTTCGTACATATAGATAAAAGACGAGTAAGAGCTTTACTAACACAAAACCATCGATATCAATTCTCCTCCTTCCCAACCCTGTCCACTATATGGTGAGGTGCACAGCAGTGCTCCCATGAGGCGATGAACTAATGCTTTTAATAAGCACTAAGAGCCTGTTATGGTTCTATTCTTAGTGTGTTATGATTCTATTCATAGTGTGTTGATCCAATAATGAGAGGAGGGCGGGGCAGGTAATCGTTATTTCTGCAATCGCCTCTCCGCGTTAGCACGTCATGGAAGCCCCGTGCATGTGTCACCGGTAAACATGATCCGTTCGTACATAAATAGTTAACGTTTATGACCGAAAAAGTCTGATGATGATGACAATATTTAGGTTGGCCATGGCCATGTTCTTTTCATGCGCCAACTGTAGGCCTATTTATACATTTGTGGGTCTGTGTGTTTGCTGTGTGAGTGTGTGTGTGTGTGTATATTTGTGTTTGTATGTGTTTGAGAGCGAGAGAAACAGAAACAGACAGAGACGGATAGGTGGGATTATCCTCTAATCTGGTTTAAAATCGGACCCTCCTTTACTAAAGTAAGGCTGCGTTAAGACAACAGCGTCAATACAATAACATAAAAACACTCAAACTATCTGTAAAATAATCTGCAATAGAGCAAGAGGCACTGAAGATGTAGTAGAGCGGGAGAGAAAGTATACAGAGATAGAGAGAGAGAGAGAGAGAGAGAGAGAGAGAGAGAGAGAGGAACGATAGAGGAGGACTCACTGTGAGGGGTCACGAGGCGCAAAGGGGGATAATCTGAATCTTTTAATGAACGTGTCGCCCTGATTAAGCCTGTGGATAATCCCCGGGGAAGATACAGAACTACTCAGCACAACTTCCTTTGATTATGAGTTGCATCAAAACCACACACACACACACACACACACACACGCACAGAGAGAGAGAGAGAGAGAGAGAGAGAGAGAGAGAGAGAGAGAGAGAGAGAGAGGGAGAGAGAGAGAAGGGTGAATTGGATGAAGGTTAGCCGCAGGCATCTAGAGAGGACACCTTAAGGGCACAGGGGCATCCGTAGGGTCACAAGACTATTTCCCAACTACAAATTAACCCTGACACATGGCCTGACCCCCCCCCCCCCCACACACACAGACACACACACCACCACCACCACCACACACACACACTCAAAGTCACCTCCGCCTGCTTCACATCACCATATAGCATAGCTGAACATACAGTCTGTCGCATAAAATATGCATCAGAAATTATACACACCCACAGACACACATCACACAAATACAGATGGCAATTTGGAAAAAGAGAGCAATGCCATTTTCAGAGGACTTTGACATGGACACCATTACAGTGTCAGTGCCGAACGTACACACCATGCTTGAAGTTGCAGTAAAGAGTTTTGAGCTAAAACAAGGTATGCAAAGTTATGCAAAAAATAGCTAACAACAGCAGCACAGTTGCCATAGAGACTTACATGCTAGCACGCTAATTCATTTCTTTTACTGATAATGTGGTTGATGTTGTGCTATGAAATTAAACCTGTGTGGTGACCCATTCCAGACCACAGAACTACATGCACAGGCTAGGACGTTAAGCGGAATGAAAGGCGTGTTGAACTGTCCTTCAACTACATTCATTTAAAGCATATACCAAAAGTATTTTAGCCTATGTATACCAACCATTTTATGACCTTATGAATTCTGTAAATAGCTACATGTATTTTAACTTATCCATTTTTTTTTACTGTTTTCTGTTCTCTGTTTGTTGACAGCGAATAGCATAGTGAGTTGTCTTTTTGTACAAAATGCACTATACAAATAAAACCTGTCTTGTTTGATCTTGCCCTAAAAGTAGTTGCCGATAACATCCCAAAAAGACTGCCCCACACCCACAAATGACTGCATGCTGTTGCTTTAAGTGTATGGGGATGTGAGGAGGATGCCCTTTATATGAAACTCCAGCCAATGGCAGACATCCCCTGGGGCCTTTGTGGCATATTTCTCACAGTGTTCCTGGTGCTCCAGTGAAACTCCCCCAAGTGTTGTGGCCAAACGGCCATAGCTAAAGATTACAGACAAGGGCGCTGACTCAGGAGTCATGGTCACCACACACACACACACACACACACACACACACACACACACACACACACACACACACACACACACACACACACACACACACACACACACACACACACACACACACACACACACACACACACACACACACACACACACACACACAGAACAGAACAAACCACAACAAACCACAAACAGGAAATACAAAAAATGCCGAAGACCAACAAATAAACTAGAAGCATGAATAAACATAAATGAGCATGTTTTTCCTCATTGTGCACTCCTAGAGAGCGCTTGCCTCTCTAACACACACACACACACACACACACATACACACACATACACACAATGCAATCACAATGCAAATGTATGAGTGAGTGTGTAAATTACAATTAACATTCACAAGTTGGCGTGAAAAATGCTGATTATTGGCACTTATATTGCCAAAGCAGTCAATACATGAAGAATACAGTCAACGTTGGCGGGTAGGTTGTATATGTCCCATATACAAATTCATGAACAGAAAGACTGATTAGCATGAAAGATGTTGAAGTATAGTGCCTAAGAATTTCAACATCTATGACATATTTGAAATGTAGCACTGTAATGGAACACAACTGATGCTTCCTCTGACACCAGTTGGAGAAGTTTCATGTCTCTGTTGTTGAAATAGTTTTGCTCATTCAGACGTCAGAAAATGCCGAGTATGTTGTCGGGGCTGTTTTTGTTTTGAGTATCATGTGTATAAACTTTCATTTCAGTTGGATTGCCTGAAGCTATTTGAATAATCAAAACTATGACTAGGGATTCAGATACGGGCCAAGACAATCATCTTTGAAAAAACATAAGGCTTAATGCTTAGTTATCGCTAAGCCCTGCCTATCGAATACAGATAAGCCAATAGCAGGTAAGAACCAGACACACACAGACAACTTCAGCCTTAAACTCCATAGAGTTGAGGTGAAAGCCATGAGTTTTGTTGGGCATGAGATTTCATAGAGATGGTGAAAACAATCTTTCAGTAAATTATGTTTTGGGGAGGTGTTCCGTATACAAACTCATGAACAGATTCACTGAAACAGGAACACAATCTTCAGGAACACATCTGTTCATGAATTTGCATATGGGAAACACCCCTCACCCCCCCAACAAAAATGTTAACTATGGCCTTCCCTATGCCTTCCGTAAGCGGCCTATAGACAGGCTCATTTCTGCAATCACCAGACTATGCATACATTATTAATGTTGTAACACATGGGGAAGAAATGCATGACAAACACAAATTCATCATTTAAACTAAAAGGGCACTCGGAGAGTATAGAGGTCTCCGCCAAGTTTCCCTTTCGCTATCATTACGAGGAAATAGGCTACTGTATGGAAAATACTTTGAAGTTGGATCTGCTCCAAAATGTTATGGATTTTCCTTAGAATGTACTACACCTTTCCACCAATTTTTGTTGAGAATTGAACCCGTAGTTTTGCGATTTTGTTGACAGACATACAGCACTGCAGTAGCCTATGATGCAGTAAAATGACACTCTACCAAGCACCCGGACAATATTTTGCACCTGCCCTCATTCTGAAACAGTGGTGTTGTGCATTATTTATGTTTCATTACATTTGCCGATGACCATTCTATGGTGGTGCTTGTTGGTGTCCTGTAGTATAGCATTTGTTTTTATACTGTGTGTGGGTGTGTGTGTGTGTGGGTGTGTGTGTGTGTGTGTGTGTGTGTGTGTGTGTACATGTGTGTGCCCATATGTCCTTCACTGGGTGCATGTTAGACTGCAAAGTCATATCAAACATACTGCGTGTGCAGCAGAGTCAAGGAGATGGAGAGAGAGAGAGAGAGAGATGGAGAGAGAGAGAGAGAGAGAGAGGGAGAGAGAGAGGGAGGGAGATTCAAGCTGAGAAAGAGGACAAATTCAGGAGCACGAGTGTGGAAGTGGAACAAGCAATTAAGGACGGCACGGCCTCGATGTCTTCTCTCCGCTCGTGTCTTTCCCCTCTCTCTCTCTCCCTCTCCTTTCCTGTCTTTCCTTTCTCTCTCTCTCTTTCTCTATCCTCTCCTGTTTTCCTCTCTCTTTCTCTTTCACCTCCCTGACCTCTTCAGTTCATATGAGTTTTCCTCAAGCTCTTGACTTGACTTGACTTTATAAAAGAGATCAGTGATGTTTTGGTCTTACATTGGAAAATAAGATTAGAGATTGAATTCTGTGCTGTGTTGTGTTGTGTGGAGCAATACTAGGGTTTGTACCTAAAGCAAAAAGCATTGTGTTTGTGACAATAAAACACAGTGTTTTCAACATGAATGTGGTCTAATCAAGTATGTCTCAAGGATGCACCTGTTGAAATGGTCATGTGACATCCCTCAACCTGTGGGTGCTCATCGAGTTCAATTATTCAGTAGCTGCTGTCTACATGTACTGACACACACACACACACACACACACACACACACACACACACACACACACACACACACACACACACACACACACACACACACACACACACACACACACACACACACACACACACACACACACACACACACACACACACACACACACACACACACACACACACACACACACAGAGTGATGTGAAACCAGATCCCTGACTCTCATAATGTCCCATATCCCTCGCTACGCAGTGTTGAGTTAACGTTCCGGTCATATGCTCGATACGCAACGGAACGCTAATGATTAATAGCCAAGTTAAAGAATGAATTATTTGAAGAGCTAACATTTGCTACAGATCACATGGGGGCTCTGGCAGTGTGAGGAAGTGCAGAGCCTGAGTCAGCCCCCCAAAAAAGATCAAGACAAGGAGGGAGCTTTCAAATGAAAACAGAAAAGAACTGGCCATTGCTATGCACAGCAGAAAAAAAAAATGGCGCTGCTGCATGCTGTAGATGCAGAGGTCTGTTTTAGCAGTTTAGGACCAATAACACACACACACAACACACGCGCACAGCCGCACACACACACACACACACACACACACACACATGCGGAGACCACAATTACTTCATTACATCCATTTAACATCCACTCATTAGTGTGTTCAGAAGCCAGTCCAACCATGTCATGACAGACAGCTAAATGGCTGGAGCGCGGTGGTCAATATTTAACCAGAGTCTTGTGTTAAGGCGGATGTTTTGTTGAAGCAAATGGATGCATCGAGGATCACATGGTAGACTAAATGAACATTTCAACTAGGTCAAGCAGCGGACGGACACATTGTGAATACATTTCTGGAGCATGTCAAGTTAACGTGATAATGAATTGATGGATGTGTTCACTGAACATGTGTTTACAACTATTACAAACATGTATGGATGGGGAGGGGGATTCTGCTTTGTTTCAGAGTTGATCATCATGTTTGACCTTTTTGCCAGTAGACAGACTGTTGCTGACAACACAGTGTGAGACAGGCCAGAGAGAGGATGAAGATGCAGGATAAGCGTTTGGATCCAGATGCACTTATCTATACAAAATATGGGGCACACACACACACACCACACGCAATTGATTTATTTTCTCAAAAAATGCATGTAGATAGACACATGCTATCTTGCATGCTGACACTGACGGTTCCCAGGGAAATCAGTCACATGCTAAAGTCTGTTTAAACAAGATGTGCAACCACTGCATTCTGTGCGTGCCTTTGGATGTAAAGTATGCACATGTGGTGTGTATAGTCTACCTATATGGCTGCCCTCTATAGCCGCAAAGCTTGCATCTTCTTTCAGTGCCATATTGGAATAACACCCATACCGGCATTCACAGCCATCTCATCATTTCATCCATGTGCTACTACACATTAGACCCTCCTCCATGTCATTCACACAATCTAATCCTACACGTTCAATACCTCCTGCAGAGCAATTACCTTTGCCATTGAATTCTGTCCAATTTCCATCAACAAATTTGTGACTGTCAGAAATGTATCCGTTGTAATACATCCATCCAAATGAAACTGATAAGCACTGAATTGTCTATCCACTTAGATACAGATTCATACACCGTAAAATATATTCATTGATAAAGATTGTCTTCATTCACCATAAAACCATTCAACACAACATGGTCCAATCAAAAGGCATGATTTGCTCCAGTGCTCCTCCCACCCCTTGCCTGCTGGGAAACAAAGCGGCCCCGACACATCCGAAAGACCACCCCATCCTCCATCTCATCCCCTCGACTGGTAGAGCCACTTTGAGTTGCCATGACTCCTTCTCTTGTGTTGCCATGACGGCAGTGTCCTAGTGCCTAACTCAGATCCTCTTGTCAGGAGATGATGAGATGGGGAAGATTTCCATGTGTGGGCAGAAGCTTGGGAGCTTGGAGACCACCCCCCCACCCCAAACACAACACAACACGCACGCATGCACGCACACACACACACACACACACACACACACACACACACACACACACACACAAACACACACACACACACACACACACAGTCATAAACCAAAGTCATCAAACAATTTCATCCTGGTCCCCATATCAACCATACTGCCATTAGTATCATCATGCTGCTACACTGACCCTGGCAGTCCATTCTGTATTCCAAGAGACTTTCTCCCGCGCTCTAATCTGTCTGCATTAATCCCCTCATTCCCTGATTCAACTGGAGCCAGCACCAGCCTCCAGCAAACAGCTACCGGTGGGAGGGAGTAGCCTACAGGCGAAGAAAAACGCACACAACCACTGTAGCCTACAACAAACATCGTTTGGCACGACCCCAACAGGTCCACATTATTACAGGGCCTCGGTCAGAGCGGAAGTGGGCGCATGCAGTGGTCGCAGACTGACCGACCGTTGCCTTGCGGTTACAACAAGTTCCCGTGGCAGGAGAGTTGTCCATCTAAATTTCTGGGGACAGGAACGCACGAAATGGCGCAGATAACAAGTCGTTCTAATCAGTTCCTAAAGGTCGAGGGACTAAATTAATATCCGAGTCGGAACTCTGCTATTTGCACTGGGAGGGATGACCTTTTCTATCCAGTTTATTGTGATTGCCTACACAATATGTTGAGAAAACGTAGGGTAATCGCATAGACTAACAGACAGTGTTAAGGTTTTGTTTTCTTTGGCTTCGTTAATAACGAAACGAATGAGCGCCTCCGTCAGAGATAAACGTCAGATTAATGAATTATGTTCACATTAAGAATCCAAAACACTGTTTCATGTAAATAAATGTCCACGCCTTTTCATTAAAAAAAGAGAGCACTATTTACTCATGATGAGTGATTTGAGGTCCAGGGGGAGGAAATAATATAAAAATATTGGCTAGTCGGGTTGTCTAATAGATTGACCAGTATTAGAAGGCTATATTGTCATTCGAAAATATGTTTTATCCTACACAAATACCTCTCTTCGTCTTTGTTTACTAACAGTGCAATGCTACATTGTTTCTCATAGACTGTCCCGGTCCCTTTACACATGCTTACCCAACATGGTTACAAAGTTTCAACGGCCTGCCCAATACACTACGTGCAATACGGTGAATTCTACCATTCACATGCCCAAAGGGAGAGCCGCTTGCATATTGCTAAACATAAGATGAGCTTGTTAAGTCACTCACGTTCCGAGGATCTCCTTGAAGTCAAATATCTTCTTGATGTCATCTACTTGCTTTTTCCACGAGCATTTCCCGGAGTCTCCGTTCTCCCGCGCCATGGTGCAACCGGGAAAAGCCGTAGATGCTTCGAACAGTTTTGGGTCCCCCGGAGAAGAATCTGCCTCTTGCCTTTTTTCCCACGCTTAGGATTCCACTCCCCTCTGACGAGCACAACCACGCGCATCAAAGTCACCGCGCGGGCGATGATGTTCTCTTGCCGGCTCTCAACGGTGGAAATGCCACCGCCACCTCAGGTCGCCCCTCACCTTCTCTCTCTCTCTCTCTCTCTCTCTCTCTCTCTCGCTCTCTCGCTCTCTCTCTCTCTCTCTCTCTGTCAGCAGGCACCAAACGGGACCACGCGACTTCACTGTAACATTCGTTTAGGCTCACGACTAAAACAGTTGACGTAAGTAGCCTAAATTGTGCCTGTTTAGGCTATGTCACCAACCCTCCACCAGACAAGACGAGCACCGTAGCCTAGTCGCCGTCAAAATACAACCTGCTCTCGCTACACGCCCCATACAACTGAAGCACATAATCTAAACCCGGATGTTTTATTGAACCATGCTAATGCCTTCGGTTGTTATGGCAATGAGGGAGTGAGTAGGATGCCACACAAAGATAGACCTGTCAACAGTGCGCACAAGTGTGCATGTGTGCGTGTGAGCCAGAACGTCTAGGCTACTACAGATAATTCGCATTGCACCAAAACGACTCTGGCGGCAAAGGAGATGCACTTACGCTAACGGACACCCTGCAATGTACCGTTTAAAAGAATCAATGTGCTTATGAAATTAAAGTGGTGTCTAAACCAATGGCTGTGGATGAAATGCTCATAATGTACTCGATTAAGCGCTATCCCCGGGAGTGGGACAGTGCTGCCAACTCGCTGAATATGCGAGCTCACATGGCTTGGTCAATATTTCTAAGGACACATTCATAGTCAGTGCTATAACCTACTAGGCTACCTGATGAAAACAGGCAAGCATTGCAGTGTGAGTCTATTTGCAATATCTACTTTGAAAAAAACTTGCTACTTCATATATTTAAAGTTATGTGCTATGAGTAAATTACTCTATTAAAACTTCTGTTAGACCTAATCATGATTATTTAAATTAAAACGTAAAAAGTTTTCCTCTAGTTTTCATAAAAGGCTTTTCCTCATTATCTTTCTGAGGAAACAGCTGAGTCTGAATCCCCTTAGCTGCTGATTGCAGCGTGCACCCCATGCTAATGCATTGCATTCTGGGGATGAGTAAGAACTACGTGCCCAGTGCCAGCTGCAGCAGAGTATGGTGGTGGGAAAGGGGGTCTGGATGGTGCCTGCAGCGCCAGCTTGGCACTGTAGTCAGGGGGGGATAAAATTACTGCAGCCTTTCTCATTTGACAGACCAGCCAGCTCCTTTGTGTGTGTGTGTGTGTGTGTGTGTGTGTGTGTACAAGTGCTCATGAGTATTCCAGCTGCAAACTACTGCAGTTTTTTAGCTAAGGAAAATCTATCCACTCCCTTCCTCTCTCCTTCTCTTTCTCTCTCTCTCTCTCTCTATGCAGCCATTTCTGAGTCAGCTTTTCAAACTAGTTTGATTTGACAGAGCCTCCGCCCCGCCTCTATCTAAAGAAGGATAATACTCCTCTCAGCTTTACTCACAGTGACAACCTCTCTCTCTAGTCTGCATATCTCTTACTCCCTCTCTCTCACTCCCTCTCTCTCTCTCCAGAGAGAGAGGCAATTCATTGTACCAAACATCCTATCTGGCTGAGGGTACTGTGCACACTGCTGACATCAGCTGTGTACAACACACACACACACACACACACACACACACACACACACACACACACACACACTCGTCATAATGCATACATAAACACACCTGGTGCGACAGGACACAAGCCACTTGCGTGGCCCTGGCGCCAGGTACAGGAATAAAACCAGTCCACCCCTTCATGTTTATGTTTTGTGTCTAGCTGTGTGACATTGTGTGCACTGGCATCACAGACCCCTTTGATCTGTGTCAGCAACACACAACAGACTGGCTCTGGTAGGCAATGCCATCAAGCATTTGGTTTTAAGTGACCCATTACATGTTAGAGAGGCAATAGTGTATTTACTAAGGGAGAGTAACCATTTTTGCATATATGTGTGTGTGTGTGTGTGTGTGTGTGTGTGTGTGTGTGTGTGTGTGTGTGTAGGTTATTACTGGTCTCGGTTCATCAAAGAAACACTTAAGGAATCAGTGTGCTTAGGCATAACTGTGAAAAGTGAAAAGATCCTGCCCTGATTCTAGAAACCAACTTAGGGTTACCAAAGTTCAAGGTCAGACTAAAATAGTAGCTAACTGTAATAAGGACATATTACTTAGTGAATACAATGTAATATTTTTGCCGTCAACGACATTACCCTTATACAGTCAATAAATCACTGAAAACTGCTTCACACAATACTAGTGAATTGCTCCACCTTGTGGAAAACTGGGGATATTGTCCAAAGTTAAGCAGTTGCAGTGTGTGTGGTGAGCCCCAGTTCTAACTATTCATATAACATACAACATAATAGCAATACTAACGTACACTATATTGCCAAAAGTGTTGCTCACCTGCCTTGACTCACATTTGAACTTCAGTCACATCCCATTCTTAATTCATAGGCTTTAATATGGAGTCGGTCCACCCTTTGCAGCTAAAACAGCTTCAACTCTTCTGGGAAGGCTTTCCACAAGGTTTAGCAATGTGTTTATGGGAATTTTTGACCATCCTTTCAGCATATTTGTGAGATCACACACTGATGTTGGACGAGGAGACAGGCTCTCAGTCTCTGCTCTAATTCATCCCAAAGGTGTTCAATTGGGTCGAGGTCAGGACTCAGGACAGGCCAGTCAAGTTCATCCACACCAAACTTTATGGACCTTGCTTTGTGCACTGGTGCACAGTCATGTTGGAACAGGTAGGGGCCATCCTTGAGCTGGGCTTGGTCCCTTAGTTCCAGTGAAAGGAACTCTGAATGCTTTAGCATTAACCAATATAGTTTGGACAATTCCAGGCTCCCAACTTTGTGGAAACAGTTTGGGGATGGCCCCTTCCTATTGCCTGCTGCAAAAGGTGGACCAACGTCATATTAAGCCCTATGGACGATTATGAATGGGATGTGACTGAAGTTTATATGTGAGTCAAGGCAGGTGAGCAAATACTTTTGGCAATATACTGTAGTGTATGCCAGCTAAAAGCATGGAACGATATGAACACAATCATACAAATGCATTTGAACTGACCAGATCTGATGCTTTTTAAACCAAGACTTCTGATTAAAAAAGGAATGAAATGAATTTGAAAATATTTATTATTATTATTATTATTATTATTATTATTATTATTATTATTATTATTATAAAGACAAGTTACCTCCATCTTTGCACTGTGGTGTTTGCAACTGTCACTGTTTCTCATTGTCAAAGGGGGGCCCTGCTATGAAAAGTGGTGCACTGGTTTACAGGGACAAAGATTAAACAAGTCAAACTGTTGCACAGTGAAATCCAGTTTCAAATATTTACACAAAAAAGTGTTTATTTCACCGCCACAATGGAAAAGCCTAAAGTAAGGAAGTTGACCCCACTCTTCACTCTTCTAATCCCACTTCCCAGAGAGATCATCATGGTCCATTTGAGACCAAAGCCAACACACATGCAAAAACAATGCATGCACATTTACATGGTGTGAGGAGGGATCTAATCATCACAATATTTCTCATAGCTTCAATGCCCATTTTACATCGGAGCACAACTAAGACACAAAAGCTTGTTATTATTTAGGTTGTTCCTCAGGAAAGGAGAGTTGTTCCTCAGGGGGAAAAAAAAGAAATTCCTGTCCTGTTAAGAAAACATTATATCCATAAGACTAACTCTTTAGATCCAGTAACGAATCACGATGATGGCTACTGCTAAGCTTTACAAAGTAACAGCAAACACTAACTCACTTGAAAATGCAAGGAGTTGGGAAAAGGATTTTTGAAAGGTAAGACAGGATGCACGTCTTGATATGTGAATGAGAACTGCAATAAGACAGTGGTGCTGGATTCACCTATTCAATAATTTACTGCACTATATGTATGTGTGTGTCTACAAGAGGGGAAGCGTGAACACCTTCTAGGCCTCTCCCTCAGACTCTTCTGCTTCCTGCCGTCGTTTGGTCTGAAACAAGAGAAGACGGATGCAAACCTTCAGGACACTGATGCCACATATGCAGACACACAGACATACACAGACACACACAAACACACACAGTATGGTATATTCATATCAATAAACACTACATTAGCATTAAAAAGAAGTTTTAAAAACGTATTAGTGTAGTTTTGGTCACTTAGAGATTTAAAAAATTCTTCCTTTTCTCATACTAGTAATAGTAGTAACATTGTTGACATATAAAGGCATGAGGAAATCTCCCATACCAGTTTGAGGAAGTCAATAAGCTTGTAGGCATCCTCTCCTGTGGACAGATCCACAAAGTCCCGGGGCATTCTGTAACTCAGGCAAGGACTGGGCTGAACAGTGACTTCACTGGTAGTATAACGGAATGCAGGCCCCTCCTAGAGAAATGGAACAGTGACCGGAGTGTGTGTGGCTATATATACTGTACCCTTCACATTATCACAATTATACAACTGCAACACACATGCATGCGCACACTCAGGCAAGCGCACACACACACACACACACACACATATATTTACAAAAAACACTTTTGCATACTATTCACATGTGCACATACCCTATTGTCTGTCTATATATGTTTTTCCCCCCCAACATTTTTCATGATACTGATTGCAATACACATTGCACACACTCATGCACCCATGTGCCTTACTGCTCCATCGCTCGCTCACGTCTGAAGACCTACCTCTTGAGGCATGTCATCTTGTGGCTGACTGGCTGTCAGACTGCTCCCGGAGCTCAGTTCCTCCCAGGTGAACAGCAAGGAGTCCGTGACCGGCCCGAATGGATTTATATCAATCAGCCAGACCCGGCCCTGTTAGGAACCACAGCGCAGGGGAACACTGAGGACATGCTGTGCATTTGTATGGGTCGCTCACACCTAGAACGGTAACTATAACGATAACAGCAAAAAAGTATCGCCCTGGCTAATACGAGTGACATCGTCCACCCATAAACTATAATGATCACGACACGAAGAACGACATTGCTAAGGTCACTTTCAGTTAGCGTTGTAGATATTGTTCTTGGTGTGAATGGCCCTTACAATCTGCTGGAGTCACTTGACTAAAATGACTAGCACAGAAATGGTGCAGACCATAATACCTCCATGGTGGAAGCCAATAGCAAGAGCACTTACACAGCTATCCCGGTAGACGTCCAGAACATCTGCAATAAAATAAAATGAAAAACACATCAAATTGTTATTACGAGGCATCTAATTAAACTACAATTTCAACAGAATGAACAGAATTACAGAAGCACATAAAAACATAGTTGCTTCCCTTCTTGCTCTAACTCACACACAAAGATACATAAAGACAGACACACACACACACACACACTTACAGTCATCATCCAAAAACTTGTACTGGATATGGTCCCTGAAGAAGTCCTGGATAGACTGACAGACGCTGTCTTCTTGTTTTGATACGTGATGGTAGTACTGTGTGTAGTCCCTCTGAGAGATCCCTGTGAGGAAGGCAGACGTTAACGAGGAGGAGTTTGCATCAGCGTGCATACTTCCATCTAGACCAGATTTACTGATTATTAGCTCATGGCAAGTTACATTAGGCAAATTGAGTGTGTGTATATATGCATGTGTGACCACATGATTGTATATGTATGTGTGTGTGTGTGTGTGTGTGTGTGTGTGTGTGTGTGTGTGTGTGTGTGTGTGTGTATGCAATACCTATCAACTTGTTCTCCTTAACGAAGCACCGGAATTCTCCCCCTGGGATCAATTCACTCCATTTTCTCAAGACCAGCTGAGGGGGAGAGCGAATAGAGGAAAGGAGTTATACATGTATAATATGTGACATACTATAATAACAGCATGCATTTCATGGAAACATGGGTGGGTGGACACAGAAGTGTATGGAAAGAGAGACATCTTTGTTACTTAAACCTAAGCCTGGATAATATGTGAGTACATCATGCATAGTATAGTGTGTCTGTAAAATGAATAAAATCACTGTACAGAGGGCATGTACTTCACCTCATAGCTGATGGTTGGATCTGGGGAATCATTATCACTACAGTGGATGAATCTGCAGGGGGGCAAAATTGAGTAAATTACAGCAATGTGTTGACACCCTCCTACACTGTGACACACACACACACACACACACACACACACACACACACACACACACACACACAGCTGATTAAAGTGCCATAGGTCTCAAGCCAGTTCAGTCTTCAGGGAGACTTGAAATTTCCCTGGGGATTTCAATCTCTCCTACATTAATATGACAAGAGGTTCTGGTCCCAGGAGCTCTTGTTTCTGCTGTGCCAGCAAATAAATAGCAAGGTTGATGACATATCCGTGATGGAGAGAAAGAGTTGGTGGGGGGGATGGGGGCGGGCGAAAGAAAAATGATGACCTACACCATTCTTGGGGTTGTATTCTGGAATGCAACCAGCTTCCATACATGATGATGGAAGCTGGTTGCATTCCAGAATACAACAATTCACCTGATAGCCTTCAAGGACAAACACAGTGTTCCGACAAATGGAAATTACAAATACAAAAAAAAAGCTGTGACATTCAAATTTCTATTAAGCAAATAATATCTATCAATTGGATTGTGATTTCACATAGAAGGCACACAGTAACTGTAAGTCACTGACTGGTATTTTGCCTGGTGATTTTCACAATTTGGTATTCATTTTCATGAAGGATCCTGCACTCCAGGGTAAAAACAACTTCAAAGGCTGACAGAAGTAACAGAAATAGATTGAGTGTGTGGTGCGTGTTTATGTGTGTCTGTGTGTGTGTTGAAATATGAATCTAAATCGAGCTTTTCGAGCAAATGCACTTACCAAATCACAAAGGGGACAATTGATTATGCAGCTAATGGCAATAATGTCACATATATGGAGGCATTGTAGCCTAGAAATCTAGACGCACCCTAGTGGCAGCAAATGTCATTTGTAACCAGGGTCATCTAGCAAACACTCTATTGGCTTATGAGCTGGAAAAATCAAACTCTGGCCAGGCCAATCACATCGTGTGTAGAGTTGATGGGCGGTCTTTCAAATTGACTTTGGCCACAACTCTTAAAGAGTCACTTCACCCCATAACTCCACCCACTTCACATTTCTGAAAACGGCTTTGAAAATGGGCGAGACGTTCTGAAATTTGGAGAGAGAGTGCAGCCCTGCTGCAACCAATCAACCATGGTGATTTCGTGTCAATCTGGGAATGAGTGCTGCAGACATGGCTTATCACAGGTAGGCTAATCAGGGCAGCAGGTGTTGGGGCGTTTCAGTCCTAATTATTAACAACCCGGTGACGTAGTGTCGGACTAGAAGTGCAGGACAACGTCAGCATTCCAATAGTATTTTGGACCAACATGCCATGGCATGTTTTCAAACGGTAGTATGCGCTAGAGAGCAATATCTCCAATACAAAATCAGACGAAATGTTACTTTTGTCGAGAAACACGATTTTTGTCAATATTAACCCTGGTAATAGTACAGTTAACCACTTATGAGTATTTTCAATCAATCAACAGCTCAAAAAACTTATTTTAGGGTGCAGTGACCCTTTAAAGACTTGAAGTTAAGCTTTTCTTTGAGAAAAGAACGGCACTGAAGTCATTTCGATAATGCATCTAAAGCCTACCTTACACTGACAAGATTTGGGAAAGATTCTTGAAAGATTGTAGTCTTTTGAGTAAAGCTTGAATGATGGGCATTAGTTCAAAGACTACAATCTTTCAAGAATCTTTCCCAAATCTTGTCAGTGTAAGGTAGGCTTAAGATGTATTCAGAGTTTTGCCGATCTGATAGGGCAAAAGTCTGATCTACCAGCTATGCTGTTGGGAGAACACGTAGGCTGGTGGGACAGCAGAGGACATTTGAAAGACAACCGTTTATCCTGCCCCTCTGATTGAGCCCTGCCAATGGTGTGTTCCCAGACCCAACATCTTGATGTGGGTCTGGCTTGCCCGGCTAGAGGTACTATGTGTGTTCTGCATGCTAATCAATCCGAAGTGGCCCATCTAAAAGTTATATTAGGAGGGAATTTTTATTTTCATTCCTAGATTATTAGACGGAGGAGTTAATATCTCGATGTTAACTCAATTGGTAAACATGTTTACATGTATTGCACTGTATAGTGAATCTTGAGCTGAAGCTTGAATTAGATCAGAAAAATCAGAATTAGATATTTTCCCCAAATCCTTCAGCTCCAGTACGTATGTCCCATCTATTAAATGCATTTAGTAAATGACTTACGGTTGTGTGAGGTCATGCGTGACAAAATCGGAGCTCTTGAACAGAAGGAAGATGTCACTGAGGCTCTGGCACTGCAGGGAACTGTTCAGAGCAATCCAGTTAGCATCCTGCAGAGAACAGAGATGAGGAGCATGTTGTCAGTGGTAACCCTGTGCTTGGTTGCTAACCACTGTAAAGATTCTGAAGATGGTCTGACTGGCCGAAATGTCAGTCTATCAATAAACCGGCTGCTCTGTGGAGTAAGCAGTGTTGGGCTTTTCTTTCTCTCTGTCACTTTGAACCAATGTAGATACACCGTAATACAATGTGGGAATTCCCCTTTTTGTCAAATGTGAATGTAGTGGGTACCAATTACCGCTAATGGGCAACCAATTCAATTAAGACTGACAAAGAGTCATGCTCCCTCCTACCACAAGCACAACCACAGAGCAATACCAGGCATGCATCAACAATGTTAGGGACTCCATTCTCCATTGCAGGTCAGTGTAGCATTAATGAGTTTGAGGCTGTTATTTTAAGGTTAACTACATTGTGTTGCTTTAATCACTCTAGTTACATCCAGAATGGATATGCTGTTTGAATCTATGTTTGTAGCCGACATGCATGTGTAGCCTTTATTTGAACTTACACGTGGTGCACTCCAGTTGAGTTTAGGGAACACACAGCCACCGAGTGAATTTATTGCTTCAAGCACTTTAGCATTAAAATCTGGGAACTCTGGGGCCTGTGGGATGAAATAAAAACAAAAATCACTAAATGTTAACTTCAAAATAATGATTAACCAGTACAGTCAAACCCAACGGGAATGCCTTTCATTCAGATATCAGATTAACTTAACACCTAAAATGTGTCCCACCCCTTTTCAACGGCAACATGTCCGTAGAGGGAAAAGATCAATAAAAGATTAATGAATAAATAAATAAATAAATAATTAGAGCCTTACTTTAACAGTCTCTGTTGTTTCGTCATCTGACCACTGCCAAAAAAAAACCCAAACAAGTTTAGAAGATGCAACCACTGCATGACAGTTGTGGTACATTTGAGCAACACAAGATATGAGTCAAGCCAACATAATACCTGAACATCATCTCCTTCAGAATCACTAGTGTCGTTATGAGTTTGCGGAGTGTTGCTGGCACTAGAAATAGGGAGGGATGACATGGGTTAGGACAATACAGATGTTCTTACCTGAAACTGCAGAAAACCTTCCAATCCAATTAATTAGTTAATAGCGCTATGTCTGCTTACCTTTCTGGTACTACAAGTGTTCCATCGTCTAGCAAATAATCAATTACATTCTGAGGCAGAGGAAGAATCAAACTGCAAGCAAAATAATAAATTAATTGATACGGATGATTAATACTGTGAAAACCATGGCCTTAACCACTGTACTAACAGAATAGCATTCAAAATCGTATGTTTTTACTATACGGTAAGGTCGCGTATACAGTAGGGCCTAACAGTGTAACAGTTAACTGAAGTACAAAATTAGCTAAATATTACAAGGTTGCTGTAGTAAATGGATACAATGTTGAGAGAGTATCAAGGCCTATGATAACAAACGTGCGAACTCAGCTGACCATCGTTAGCTTGCTGCGTGTTATGTTATCCACAGAACCCCATGATCAGTAATGTTTTCTTTTGCCATCAAATTACCATCAAACAGGCGCAATTCAAGAAAATATCAGGACAGGAATAAGAGGACAGCACACTCGACTTTACCTTTTTATTGTGAATTTCTTAAATATCGGATACCAGACCGAAAACTGACAGTTGACAACTTGCTCCTTCTTCATAATGTACAACAAAAACGCCAGGATGAGTTTCCGGGTCAACTTTATTAGCTACACTTTCAAAGTAAGAGTCCTCTCAGCAGCAGACGCGAAGGCTAAAGTGTCGTATAAACTACTTATAAATTATTTTAATGATATAAATGACAACATACTGCCCAAATAATTTTTTTATATATTAAGAAGAAACGTTATTTTTTAGCTTTTCACCGTAATATCTTGGTACTGTATTTGACGTAGGGCTTTGTAGGCTACAGATAGGCTATGTGTTGTATGTTGTTACATCATTCTTGCAAGTCCTCCAAGCTGTCTGGATAATATTTTGCTTTCCATGGATATGTACACAAAGGCTACCTGTGGAAGTGTTTCTAATGTAAATTGAAGATGCCAGAGAATATGCCAGGAGTATTTCAAATATTTATCCTGTTTATTATTTAACATTGTTAATGGACTGTTATGAGGACTTGAATGGGCAGGTAGGCTTACTTGAGCATGGGCCCTTAAAAGGGTACTAACTAGTTTGAGTACCAGTTAGATCTATAGATTCTTGAAATTGTGCATTTAATATGCATAGCATATGCATAAATAATGGCATGTATTGATCAGTTTAAGTAAACTGTTTCAGGTGCTTGCAGCAGGGTTATGTTTTTCCTGATGGCAATGATAATGTCAGCATTAATCACTTTGGGTTTAAATTAGAAAATGTCAACACAGACAGGCAGTGGCAGAGAATTTCTAGGGGCTGGAGTATTACACGTTTCCAATTTTTCATGAAATGTAGCGCTGCGTCATCAACAACGTTGTTGGAACTACAATGTTCGAACGCCGGAGGCAGTGAACTGGAACACAGGTGCGATGCTTTGAATTGGAGACAGGTGTAACACTGTCGTTGTTTGGACGCAAGTTGTGTCATATCACGGTGGTTTAGCAACGCTGTTGCTAACTCTTCTAGAAACGCACCCCAGATCAATGATCCGGATGCGCCTGGAGGATAAGCCAGTTTGTGATTGGTTCCAGCAAATGTAGACAGGAAGCAGGAGAGACAACTGCACCGGTTTCCAGCCTGAGCTGCAGGGCGAAATCCAATCGCCGACAGATTGGGCTGGGTTTACCCCTTCCATCCATACTTAGGATATACTGAATATGACTGTGATGTGTCGGATGGGAACCCTGTATAATAATACATGCAAGATGGTGTTACAAAAATAAGTTGCACTATACACTGTGTCTACAACAACTGTGACAGTTTAAATACACACAGTAGTAAATATGGATAATTGGATGTGAATGTCCACATTATCAAGAGAGATCATGGAATCTGAGAACATTCCTTTGAATGATGTATTCATCTAGTAACAACATAGGTCTGCATAACAGTAATAATTCATTAAATCACCAAACTAAAAACCACACAATATGTAGTGATTTTATCTTAAAATAATAACTTCAAACTCATTTTGATAATAGGCACAGCTATATGCACAGAATATCTGATACTGCGTCATGTAGCTTTGTTGCTTCTGAGCAAACAATTTTCAACGCTTGCCACTAAATATGGATACCTATAAGTGGGAAATGGTGAAAACAGGGAATTCCTACATTGTGTTACTTACTTTAAACTTTAAGTGTTACGGCTGTGTTCCTGGAATTTTTCACTCTGTTTTGTTATTTGAAATTGGTTGATTTTTAAATTTCTGGTAATTCAATGTGGTTATTTTGCTTTTTGTTGCCTCACAGTAAGACTGGGGAGGACTGCAGTACAGCTGAAGCAATGTAGAAGAGAGTTAAGAATATACAAACTGCATGAATTAAGGACAGAATTTGGGAACTGAAGAAATCGGAACTGGACAGAGCCACCGCCAGTGCATCGGCTGTGGCGAGAGTTATTACCGCTGTTATTTTGTAACACTTCCACACATACACTTCCAAGTAATATTTCTTGTGATCCTTCAATATTTCTCCCTGATATATTGATCAAACATAATTCTGTAACCTAACTAGCCTCACCTGATCAGAGTCTGACCCCACTGCCACAGCACTAATGACTGCGGTCATGGTAAACGATAACGCTCATACAGACTAGACAACTGCTTATGCCTCTGGGCTTCATTAGTAGCTTGGGAGCCAGTACCAGTAGGAGCACTAAACTGTATTGTTGTTGGTGGCACACCTACTGTCCCATGCCACTGTCCCCTGCCACTTACCTACTGTCCCATGGCACTCGTGGCCAAGTTTGGCATTTGCCAACTGTACCATGGGTAAGGTTAGGGGAAAAAAAACTCCAGCTACTAAAAGTAGCCAGAATGCACTGGCATACAAACCTTAGAACAGCTTCAAATGTGTCAGGTAAGTGTATGTTTAATGTGAAAAACTCTGTCACCCTCCTTTTGCAGGTGCCAAAAGGGGCTCCAGGTGGATCTCAGACAAAGGAGGAGGTGAGTATGCATCATGGGTTAGGGTTCAAGATAGGGTTGGAAGGAACAGTGTTGCGGGAGAGTAGGCAAGTGGCGCCTACACAATGGCGTGGGACAGTAGGCACCTCAAGGTGAGTGCCGTGGGACAGTAGATGAGTGGGACGCGCCAACAACAGTACTGTACAGTTTTTGCTCCTACAGCTTCTAGAATAGAATAGAATAGAATAGAATATGTACTTTTTTGATCCCGTGAGGGAAATTCAGTTTTCTGCATTTAAACCAATTTAACCGAATTAGTGAACACACAGCACAGTGAACACACAGTGAGGTGAATCAACTACAAAACCAAGACAATTCTGAGAGAGCACATTTAAATTTGCTGCAGGAGAGAATTGGTAATGATACCTCTTCAGCGTTGAAGCTCTGTGCGTTTTCAATTCTCTTCACCAGCACAGAATTTGAATCCTAACACATACTCCTGTCAAAGCAGTGGCATGGTTATTTAGTAATTAAGACAATGTTTCAATGCAAACTTCTTACTTCAGCTTCTGTGTTCACCCTGTTCATTAACACACTTAATTAAAAAGTTAAATTCAAGGCATTTGTTAATGTTTAATTTAATTTAATGAGGTGTTACACCACTTTATTTAGCGGGACAACAACTTTCACAAAGGACCGACCTCTAATTATTCACACTGAAGACAGTAGAGTGCAGAGGAAAGAAAAACTCCATTAAAGTCCTCAGACATCTTCAAAGTTACGCTTGATAGAGCAAATAGAAATAGCCCTCTCTCTCAATTATACTGAGTATTATTAGACGTAACACACGCATATTAGACATTTCCACGCGAATAGATCTGTGGACCAGTCATATTCCAGTTCAATAGTGTGTGACTGCAAGACACCGATGCCTGTCAGCTCTACCGCAGGTAGTATTCAATGGCAGCCGAGAACGCAGCAAATCCTCCACACCCCAACACACCTGCCTTCATACCAGCACGCATTCCAATCGCTCCTCCTGTGACACATCCACTGTACACGGCATTTTTCCAGTCTGATTTGCCTCTGTGTGATTCGATGATGCACTCTGTGCAAGAAAACATTGCTCCCACGATAGCGAAGTTCTTGGCGTACGACATGCCTCTCTGGCCCATATCTTTCAAGACCTCGCGCGCTGTCGGGGTCCTCAGGGGGTCTTTAGGGTCAAATCCAACGTTGGTGTCAATGCCAGCTGTGAAAACACCAAAAGCACCACCTAACACAAAACCTCCAACACATGCGAGCACGGCTTTGAACGTACAGCTCTCCATTCCTCGTTCGATCATCTTCTCCTGATCCGTTTTTTGTGGACTCGGCAGTCCACCCATAACGCCTGGACTCAAGTCTTTGATCGGCTTTTTGTCTCCAATAAGATGATCCAATATGAGACTATACTGAAAATGAGAAGTTGGATCAATTAAATTGTCCGAGGCCATGGTAGGTATAGACGACTTTGAGCCATCACTGCTCTCCGTGGAAGTCGCCATGTTGGAAGAGCCTGTTTCTCATTCTCACGTGCAAATCTTTAAACTGAGGTGAATCCAACAAATGGAACGTTACTGACACCTCGTGGATTGGAGGATACGTGGATTTTCAGTTTCCAAAGTAATTAGTTAGCCTGTAATAACATTTAGTGTAGGCTTAATACAGTAATACATGACCACAATGTGTTTGTTATACAAAAAGATAATTTCTGAGAAAATCTTGCTGGAGTAGCAGGGAAGTAGCATATTCTGTCTGTAGTGTATGTCTGTTAAGATGTAGGCCTATTGTATATATATATATATATATAGGCTACGTTGTAAATATTCAATAGGCTATTCATTCTTCCTTTGTGTTCCTTTAACAAATATGTATGCAGGGACATTGGTGATGTGGCAGTGCTGATAAAACCTTGAGTTAGGCCTCTATGTGTATGTGTGCCATCAGCCACATATTTACACATAGCCCTTTTAACCTCCCTGAGGTTCACAGATGAGTTATGTTGGCTTCAGCAGCATGTGTGACACAATCACAGGCCTTTAATGAAATGCAATTTATTTGTGCTAAAGACAATCATCACTTTTGATGAATCAATCCTTCTTTCCAGTCAAAATCGTACCAAAAATAAATCATAAATGATATAATGTCAGAGCCGAGTGGACTTGCAGGAAGAGGAAGGGTAGATTAGCCTGTTCTGTTCTTGGAATCAGTTGAGACTCTTAACTCCTCGGAGGCCTAAAAAATTGAAGAGTGATCAGATCAATTGTGAATCTTTATACTGTACATATGGCTATACAGCATATAAGCTCAATTTTTGATGCATCAAGGTAGGAGGTATGATAAGTACATTTTTTACCAGTTCATGGAGAATGTCTTTAATTACGGCTGAACTGTTGCCTTGGAGATTAAAAAAAGAATAGAAAAAAGAGAAAGATTGGTGTGGCACTTACTGTAGGTAAATATGATTTGCTTTCTACTAGGTAGGGCTAGTTAGGTCTTGTTGTGCATCAACAATATTTAGTTAATAATAAATACTATGCTCTGTCATTTAAAAGTTCTGGGAAACGGTTTTGGTGAGGGACTCACATTTCTGAGAGCGGGACCTGTGATGATCAACACTAGCTGACCGAGGCAAGGTTGCTAAGTGGGTTTTCTTTAAAAGCACCAACAGGTCTGTGGTTTCCACCAGTCTGCCGGACGGACATAAGTATGGCATTGACATAAACAACATACTCTAGCCCACACCAGAGACATAAGTTGCCAAGCGTTGGTCTTGGTAAATACAACTTTGACATCTGATATATCTTGAAATTATCATTAATAAAACTAACATAACAGACTATTCACTTTATTGAAGTCTTGGGACAGTGTTTATCTCCTGATGCCAAATGAAAGCAATGCAGTATTATGAAATCAGATGAGAAATAATGATGGCCAACCTGTGACGCAGACGAACAATGTCCACCCTCTCTGCCTCCAGAGCTCTCTCTAACGTATAGATTTTCATCTGCGGTGTGGTGAAGAGGCAAGAAAGATTATTGAACAAATCAGTCTGAACCATAATAATAACGTATGGCTGTTAAGGCAAAGTGCCATTCTCACTGTCTTCTGCAGCAACTCTTTTTCATGTAATGCCATCTGCTACAAAAGAACAAAAAATGAGAGAGAGAGAAAGAGCAAGGTACAATTATCAACTGGTGAACATACAGAACTAATCTGTAGGTTGAGCAGGATGTAAAAATGTGCAAACTCTAAAAAACAGAAAATGTAATACAAATCTGAAACACAAAATGTAACTCTACGATATTACCATGCTATTCCGGTCAGCGGTCTTTTGTTCCTCCTCTAAAAGGTGCTTTTTGAGTACTTTGACCTTGTCCCTCATATTCTCATTTTCCTCTCCCAACAGCTTGACGGTTACCTTGGAAACATTCAAGGGTTGAGTCAGCATATCACAACTCATTTGTGCTCACAGATTTGTTTATGGTAGGCTATTGACATAGAAGACGGTAGCCTATTGTTTGATGATCCAAAACACAGTTTACCTTCATCTCATCATTCTCCTGTTGTAAGCGGTGTTTAGAATGAATGTACATATTGAGCTGATCCTGAAGTCGCATCTGAAAAATACAATAAACTGTAAGGCAGAGGTAATTCTTGCTCTCACAGAAAACAGATGGAATGGTGTGGGCTTACATTTTGCTCAGTTATCTTTGCCAATGAATCATACTTCTCCTTAAACAGACTGGCAATTCTTTCAGCTAGTTGAGATTGTCTCGCTGTGTGAGGGAAAAAAAGCCTTTGTTTTTTACACAAGAAACAGGCAAAGTCCAAAGGCCTATTAGCTTACTGTACCTCCAGTCGTGTTATGAAATATAAAACTTACAGTTGTATAGTCTCCTTAGGGCCTAGAGACAATCGGCAGATACAGAAGTGACAGAGAATTACACAAAGAGCATTTGGATCAATAAACATGGAATATAGCCAACAGAAAAAAAAAGAAATAACTCACACAAACTGTGGATCTCCATACCAATGTCAAGGGAAAAAGAAGTAACGGACCGATGATAACCATCTGAAACAGAAGCACATACAAGCATAACACACAAACACACACACAATTTAGCATAATTATGACTTAGTATCTCATAATTATGAGATAGCATCTCAATTATGACTTATGTCTGCTGTGTTTTCAAGTGGCAGAAACGGGCTTCCATATAATTTTGACTTTTCTATGTCTAATTTCAACTTTCCTACTTCATAATTATGACTTATCTCAGAATTTTGACTTAGTATCTGGCAATTAAAGATCTTTGGTTCAACTTCCACAACATTTTGTTATTTGCACTTGCACATCATAGTAGCAATCTCCTTCCTCTGAACAAATTGCATATGCTTTTGGACATGTATCAGTTGCTTTCATGTCATTTTCTGTTTTATACCATTATCTCTTGCTTATGTCATGTCAGTCAAAATCAACTATAGCCTATTTATGGATGTTGAATAGTCGTTCCCAGTAAAACGAATAGTCTTCATTTCATTGATTGAGTCATTACACAAAATTGTTGAGCTAATTATCAAATTCTGTCACAATACTGTAGAATTGCTATACTTAATGTGAAATGTATATATTCAATGTCTTGTGCTCAATACTACTCCCCTAACTACAGCAATGTGTAACTTTACTATAGTTTTCAAATGGCTAGGCTATAGTATGCAGTCTTGCACAGTTTTCAGGTGTAGTGTCACCGACTTCTGACCTTTTGTTTGCATTGGAAAACACATGTCAAGGTGTCAAGACTTCTCATTTTGATGATACTGGCAGTTTCATTGACATGCACAATTTTTGAGGAATAGATTATCCATTTTGAGCAAGTGACGTACGTTTTGCAGGTTAACGGTTTTGCAGGCAGGGCTCTGGCCTAGCCTACTGATGGTGTCAAGGTGGTGAGGGCCCCCAAATCAAATAAATAAATAAATAAATCGCAAAAGTATTGCCATCATGATGCTTCACTTTGGCATCAGTATAGAGAGCCTACTTACATTTTGAGGAAATACCATCAGTAAATCCACGATGCCGTCGTCACCAAAGATCTCCATCCTGATTGATTGGAGACCTGCCTCAACTTTGAGTATTTTGATTCTGTTATTGGTCTCGATTATTTACCACATGGAGAAAAAGTGAGCAACACAGTTCTGAATAATAGCAAAGGCTACAGTTTCCTAGCAACGGAGACGCACTGGGGCAAGGGCAAGTCGCGCGTAGCGCTCTGTGATCTTTGGGCCTCACGGCATAGCCTAGGAAATAGGACCGCGCAAGGTTCTTTTATTAGGCTATTTAATAGGCTATTATGGTCGTTGGATATACGATTTTCGAAAAATCCATTTAGCCTACAACTGGCTAGGCCTACGATCTCTGTCAAACCAATTTTGATGTCTTTGATTCGCGTTCCCCCCGTTTTGCAAAACAAAAATCTCCACTGAGAGCGATTGTGAATTCACCTAGGCCTAATAGTTTGATGTTGTCTTGGAAAGTTATTACGCATGCCCGTTCATACAAATGTAAACCTAGGCATTGGAATCTGGACTTCAATATTCCGAATCAGAGCCTATGGCCTATGTGTTTTCAATCTTGGATGAAGTTGCGCACCAACCGCTTCAGCGCAAGGCTTTACGCACTGATCGGCAGGCCGCACCGCAGATTGCTCAGCATCTTGAACACTGTAGGCTACAGAAAACTACCCATTGCAAAAAACGGAGAGCTATGCAAATAGTTTGCAGTCAACTGAGGCCAGGTCCACGATTGGTAGCATTGGCAATAGGGCTGGACAATGATATTTAAATAGGCTATATTAAAGATACACGTGAAAAACTATATCGCTTTAGCAAAAAGTCATCAGGATAAGACATATGCCGTGTTTTATCAATCTCTCTCTCTTGGGCTCCGATGTAAAAGCCCTCTCATCAAAAGGGCATGCCATTGCGAACACGAGAAAGCTGTGGCAAACTCGTTATGGTTTGTAGGCCTTCATTAGGCTATTTAATTATTTTCAATAGGCTATTGATTGCATTGTCATTTGTTGTTTATTATTGCTATTCTCCTAAAAGTTGGTATTACCAACTTTTAAATTGTGTAGGCTACTGTTATATTGACTTATTGTATTTTTGTCATTTGTAGCCTAGACGCTTTATATGGCTCTGGCCTAGACCATAGCCTAATCATATTTAAAGAATGCACCTATTATGTCGTCTCAGCAACAATTCGGAGCTCTTTGGGCAACTTCATTGTTACGTCATTCGGCTCTGATCACATATTATGACGCATCTGAGAATTCAGAACTTTCGCCGTAAATGTTCAACTTCAGCTCAGTTGTAACCTGACACACTTCGAGACGGTCGACTTTTGTTATAGCTTGCGTTATTAACCTACTGCAGTCAAGGCTTCCTTTTTTCAGACGGTGGACATTTGCGCCACCTGCTGTAGTTCCCTTGAATTTTCTTCCAAGGCCAATGGAGACCATGGGAACCATCGGTTTTTGGTATTTTATGACATTCTCTCAGAGTGTAAGTCATTCCTCTGATTTAGTCTGGTTCAAGCGATCGTAGCTTTTGAAGTAGCCTACTACTAAATGGTAATGACCAGTGCCATCCCTCTGTCTGTCTGCCTATCTAAGTCTATGTGCTTTCTGTCTTTGCAGCTGTTTTTCATGGCCATGGTACAACTGCTTTACATGTTGAAAGCAGCAATTAATGTGAGTTCTGGGTAGTGGTGCTATCTCAAACCACAATACTTTAGCATTTTTGTAATTCAGCTGACCTAATCAGTGTTGACACCATGTATTCAAGCTAACCAAGTCTTTCTATATCCACAGGGCAAATTGAAAGAACACCATGGTATGTTTGATATTGGTCATTTACTCTAGAGCATCTCATTTGACTCTTTATTTTAGGATGTTGTTTGTTGTTTATGGCATCATTGTGTCTTAACCTTTTTAAATCCTGCTTTGTCTGCTCTATAGGAATTGAATCGAAAGTGGACGATCGAGTGCTCCAACTCTTTCAGGAGAGTTATGATGCACGGTTAACCGACCTGAATTTCAAGGTATACATACAGTATAGGTTTATGTCAGAGCTCCAGAGAAATAGCCTTTTTAAGAGTTGTCATGTTGAAGAGATGCCCAATCCAGTGAAATTAAATCATTAATGTCATTATTATAATAGGTGGGTATGTTTTTGCTGTTTAACCTAATCAGTCACCCTGTTAGATATCAACTCCATCTCATAATTACCAAAACTTGTTTGTGCTGATCAATCTTTCCTTTTCAGAATAAAAAACTGCAGGAGGAACTCAAAAAGGCTTTAGACTCTCAGCGCTGCATAAAGCAGGAGAATGAGGGATTGAAGGTTAGTGTCTTCATTTGACTTTATTTATTTTAGTAGGCTATTCATACATTCAGGATGAACACAATGAATGCAGTGATTTATGCTCTCCTCCGGGTACTGTCCTTATTGCAGAGAGAAAACAAGGACATGAAGGAGAAGATAAAACTTCTCAATCAGACCTTGCAAGACCAAGAAAGTAGCAGTAGACTGAAGGAAATGGTAAGTTTATTTTTGCGATTATATTGTTTCACAAACTACACATGACGACATAGCTAATTCACTGCCCATCTCCTGTGACTGACAGGCATCTAAGAACCAGAGAAAGGTTCCATCCGTGAGAACTTTCCTGGTGGCAGTCTTCTCAATGGTTTGTTCAATCTGAATTATTGTAATGCTCCTTTTCCACCACATGTACAGTATATACCTTCCCCGCATCTCATTCCCCTTTTCCTCGTGTTGTGAAACACAACTGAAATGTAACATGTAAAACATGTTTTTGTCCTCTTTGTAGGTCCTAGCCAAAAACAAAGTGCGAAAGCTTCAGACAGATGTGGAGTCCTACCAGAAGGACAACATCAATCTAAAGAGCCAGTTTGAAAGTGTGAGTGTAGATTGATGCACTACATTTTGAGGAGCATTCTTGCTACACTATATAATAAGAAATGAAAAGAAAAACATAACCCCCCCCCCCCCCCCCCCCCAATATTAATGATATTGTGAACTGTGTCATAGTCATGCAGTTACTTTAACAAATATGAAACTATATTACAATTGAATGGACACATGTAAAATATTTTCATACAGTAGAATAAGAAGGCACTATTCACTACTCTCAATGTCCATTGTAGGTACACGCCGAAATGGAGCTCTGCCGAAAAGAGAACTCATCACTTAAGGACCAGGTTCAATATGTACGTTTTAACAGTTAGCCTACATGTTGCGATCTTTCAGCTCTCAATATATTGTATGACTTCTGCGGTCGAGCATAATATTGTTAAAATAGGAAGAGGAGAGAGAGCAATGATGTATATCTCGCACCATTAGGCCACAATACAGATAGAAGTTGAGAGACGCCATACGGAGCTCAAACTGACGGCTCTTCAGCGCAAGATGCAGGAACTGGAGAGAGAGCTGGAAGGCAAGGATAACTCCTGCAAGGCTCAGGTGAGTCCCTTCACCTCCCATAGCTGAAGGTCCACTCACAGTTCAGCCAACAGATGGGAAAGTTGGTTTAGAAAGAGGGGCGTGTATATTAAGCTTTCACGGTTATTTTCATGAAAAACATTGCTGCTGTTCTTCTCATGGTTAGTGGATACTGATGAAGAGGCAAGTAGGTTTATTAAAATAGTTGTTTGTTTTTATTTTTCATTAATTGAGTGATTTATATTTACAGATGGCCTCATTGGAGAGAAAGGCACACAAGAGACTGGTATGAAGTTTTTGATCAACCATTATATGATCATAGTATGATAATGCATCTGTGACCATATAGTATGATAACACACTTGTAATCAATGTTTAGATTAATGTTTTTGATGTTTTTGTTGACACAGGTGAAGGCCTCAGCTCTACAGCGTCAGCTGTATGACAAGAAGGCAGAGGTCTTCTTTCTGCATCATAAGTATGGGTCTTACAATTACAATTCATGTTTTTTTTTCTCTCTATTTAAATTATGGAATGTCGGACAACTAGCAAAGTTCATGCACACACTAAAGCTATCATACGGGGGGTGTGTCAGAACATTGACTGAAATCTCATGCCAAGCAGTTGTATAGCATGTTCCATGCAAAGAAAGATTATTCTGGATCTCAGCGTCTTCTCCTCCACATGCAGGCTTATGGACTTCATGGACTGGGTGGCTGAGCTGAGGGGAACTAAGTTTGTGCCCCTGCCCCTCTACTCTCACAACCAGAAGCCCTCCCACAAAAGAGGTGAGTGGTGGTCAGTGTGGGTTATTTGGTGGATGTGAGCTCTCTTCAGATATGTTTGACATTTAAGTGCACATTTTTGTTTAGCTAGATGTGGAACACAATGTTTTTGAAGTGATCGTCATGAGTGTATTAAACATGTACATCTGAGCAAGCTGACTTGTGTGTGGTAACACTGGTTTCTGTTTCTTGTCTTTAGTGAGAGACGACTGGAGGGATTTGTTGACAAAAAGCAGGCTTCAGTTGGTAGGTTAAAGTGGAACATGTCATACTGGAGTCAATGTTTGAACATTTTCAGAAAGTATTCTGAGAGTAGATTTTGCAATTGTTTCTTAGAATTTCACCATGATCCCTCTACTGGATTTGGATCACTTTAGCTGATCTCTGTCAGAAAACAGTTTCTCCATGTATTTTTGTCTTTTATAATCTGCTATTAATTAAGCATTATTATGTATGCATTATAATGTGTTCATTCTTATCACACTATAATCAGTCATCCAACTCTACTCTCAGATTAATGCACCAGTCTTATTTCCTGTATTTGACCATTTGACCTCCATCCACAGATTCCTGAGGAACAAGGGGACTTTGCCTCAGAGCTGGACCCCAGAATGGCCTCAGTCAACCAGGCCATCATACCCTGAAGACCCCAGAATGGCCGAAGTCCACCAGGCCAGCATACCTTGAAGACCCCAGAATGGCCGAAGTCCACCAGGCCAGCTTCTACCTCTGAAGATCCCAGCAGTGTCCTTTTACTCACCTTGATCTGCTCAGAGGCTCTACACAGAACATATTAAACCATCTTATTAACCCCAAGCCTGGCCCTGTGTTGCTGTATAATGGACCAACAATTATTTTAACTGTTTTAATGCACTTTACATTTTTTTCTGTTTGTTTGTTTTTACCAAAGGTGAAACAACCTGAAGCCCTGAGATAGAGACAGGAGGAACGGAACAAAGCTTTCATCCCACCCAAAGAGAAACCTGTAGTGAAGAAGGCCAAGAAAGGTACAGTCTTTTATCCACACCTTCTCTCCTGTTCCATTCCTAGGCAAACTGATTGGCATACCAAAGAGGCATGTCCCCCAGACATAGTAAATTGTAGTTTGGTACAACTGATGTTGGCAAATAGCTTGTTTTCTTTTCTTTTATTGTTTTGCTTGTTTATGTACTGTATGTGAAATTACAAGAATTTACTTTTTTTTTTTTTTACAGACACAACAGAATCTAAAATTGACATCCAGGGCGCCTCCCAGACCCTCAGATGAAAAGAAGAGGCCAGGCCAGCATATACCTCTGAATACCCCAGAATGACCTCAGTCCACCAGGCCAGCTTCTACCTCTGAAGATCCCAGCAGTGTCCTTTTTCTTACCTTGATCTCCTCAGAGGCTCTACACAGAACATACTTTTGTACTTGATATTAAACCATCTTATCAACCACAAGCCTGACCCTGTGTTGCTGTATAATGGACCAGCAGTTCTTTTAACTGCTTTAATGCACTTGACCTTTTCTTATAAATCCTATTTTTCTATGATGTACATACATTGTATGAATTGTACTATATATAACTGTAATATACACTATATTGCCAAAAGTATTGGGTTATCTGCCTTAACCCTTAGGGGTCGGCCATCCCACCGGTGGGATTTTTTGGTCTGTTCCAAACACACATCTGACACTCCGCGAGTTTTTATCCTAGAAACATTTTAGCCAAAGAGCGCAATGTTCATTTCATCTGACAATAGACCACACTCCCAGACAAAGTCACTTAATCATTCAGTAACTCCTGCCATTTACATTGTTAATTTAATGACTGGACTGGCTCCAAAATTACATGCCATTCAAATAATCTATTAGCAGTGAGGTCACTTTTGAAGATTTGATGATAGCTTTGTCTGTAACTCTCCAACAGTGATTCATATGGATTTTTTTGCCTATCATACAGTATACCATCCTTCATACTGAACGTAGGGGCAAGATAACCATCAGGTCTTTGTCCAAGCATGTGTGTAACATTTCCAGATGATTAGAACCTTTTATCATCGTTTTAACTGTAAATATAGGAACTTTCAACAAAATACCTGGTCTTCACAGTCTCTGACTTACACATCAACACACTTTCTTTTTATTTAAATTTAGTGAATTCTCTTGTCTTTCCCATTCCCAAAAATTACTACTAGAGGATTTAGCCTCTGAGTGACTTTATTTTCATACCATGAAAAAGAAAGTCATGAACTACTTTTGAAAGTTCACAGACACTCTGATTTACTTGAATAAGTTGCAATTAGATAGGAAATGCTTCTGTTCGATGTTGTAGATACGATTTTTCAGGGGTTGTGAGCAATGTGTTGTGAGCAATGTGTTCTTGTTAAAAAATATTCTCAGAATGAATTAGCTTCCCTTCCAAGGTGGATTTCCCCTCATTTTTTCATTGTGGGAGTACAATAAATCACCAAAAGATTGTTTCTTTTTATACCTGTTTTTAGTCAACTTTCTTCTTTCAACTTTTAGTCAATAATTCTGGAGGGTACTGTACATTTTGTGCTTGCACTTCTGCTGTGGCATTTATTTCAGCTTATTCAGCTATATTTCTGCAGACATTGTATTGCCTCATACCCGCCACACATCTTTTAATCAAATACGTCAAGATACACTTGTAATAACTGCTTTGTTAATATGGACTTCTGCAAAGTTCTGAAATCAAAATTCTAGTACAGTATTTTGCCAATGATAAGATATGCAATAAATTGCAATTAACTACAGAATATTCATCAGTTTATTTAATTCATTAAAAATGAATTTGCACACAAATTAAACCAGTGCCTTGATCATTTGGCTAATTAACTTTCACGCAGAAATGCATCTTGGACTTGGGCTCCAAATGACCCATACGTGGGTAGAGAAGAGAGAACACCGCCGGCATTTCAGGTCGAATAGTTCTCGGGGAATGGAGGACAGGCACCGTCCCAGTCGTTCCACAACACATAGTCACATATGTGGGATAAAGAGGTAGATGTCGCAGAACCACCGAACAGGCTGAGCTGATAGACTCCTGCACGTGGCAGGGCCACGCTGATCGTGACGTCTCTCTCATCACAGGAGAGGAGCACGTAGCGGGAGAGGGGGTGCTTAGGTTGCTGGTGCTCCTGTCTGGACAGATCAGCTTGAAGTTTCAAACTGTGCTGATTGCGAAATGTGATGCTGCATTTCCCCTGCTGAGTATTTATTATGGCCCTGGTATGGCTGAAATCAACAAGACCTGCTTTGAGTGTGGCATTTCCAGGCCCACAGTCACTGCTCAGCCCAGGTGGAAAGAGTCTATTGATATTAACGGTAGCACTGCTTGTGCAATCTAGGAGGAACGTACCAACATAACTGTATGAGTCAGTGCTGTCGCAGTCCTTTACAAACACTTTAAGCTCATAATAGCCCACATAAGGGCAGAGAACGTGACAGCTGAGCTGGTCAGGTTCACTTTGTGTGGCCAGGCATCTCTTGGCCAGCTCTTTATCCAGGTCTTTGTGGAAAAGTGTTGCACACTTGAAGAAATAATGTCTTGTCAACAAGTGTGTCGAAAGTTCTTCGTTTATTTCCACTTTTCAATGAAATACATTCAGTAAACACGTTGTTCTCTGTCTCGTTTTCTCTCTAGGTTTCGTTCTCTACTTAAGTTTCGATTTCCTGTCTGTACTCAATGCCCTGAACTACTCCCTGAACAATCCCACATTGCCATCTAGTGGACAAAAATGATAATGTCATCGTGATTATCTCACAAATACAAAGGTTATACAGAACACAACAAAGCAAATAAAATACATCATGGGGGTGTACACTACACTCTCCCCTGCTTAACTAAATGTCGTCCCGACATTTTCAGGCTCAGTTCATGTTCTATCTGAACATTCTGATTGCTAACAGGTTAGAGTCCAGTATTCAAGATACATTTCTGATGACAGATTTCACAAAACATACATCTCATATTTCATGTCATGTGTTAAACAGTGGGTGTCATTGTGCACTACGACAACCAACTATTTTCTCCGCTGTATTCACGGGAAGCTCATCTTGACTGGCATGGGCATGACCTTTGACCTGTATTACAATCACATAGAATCTCACACATTCTATTTACTCAAAATCTAACCACTTATCTCTGCTGTGTTGCAAGCCTATCTCAGAGTACTCATATCTAAACACATTACCTTACACAACACTTCACGTCAGTAATCCTTCAGTGTGTGATTCTAAATGTATGAACCATTTCTTGTAGTCTTATATTCAATTAAAGAATCTCTTTTTAAACATGTTCTTGTCTCAATATATCTTAAATCAATTACATTAACATGAATATCTGCATCCATTCTAAAACTGAATGGCATGAACCATACATTTCTAATCTAAAGCTTTTAAACATTTTTTTTTTTTTTTTAACTAAATGTGGGCTGTCCCAACTGATCATATGTGAATGTTTTAGGAGCAGTTCTATTTCTGAAAGGATATTGTCTTGCAGGTGATGAGGGTGGTGGAGACATCTCTTCCTCGTTGTGGCTTGCTGTCTCAAGCTCGGCATCCTCTGTGTCTTCCTCGTGGCTTGCTGTCTCCTGCTCAGCATCCTCTGTCTCTTCACCCACGCCTGTTACTTCCTGTTCTCGTTCGATCTCAATCACGTCTTCCTGGTCTTTGTCTGCATCCGATGTCCACAGGTTCTGTGTTTCCATCCCGTCGTCTCCCTCAGGTGCTGGTGTTGCAGTCCCAGGCTGGAACTCTGTAGCATCTGCTCTGAGGTTGCTTCGGGTTTGCCTGGCGGAATCTCCTCGAGACCATCCAGAGATGCATCTCCATTCATCCTCTTCACCGTCAGATGAAAACTCGGGTTCTCTGTTCTGTGTTGGTCGTGACTTTTTCTGTTTGTGTCGCTTCTCACCTCTTTTCTTTTCCGGAGTGTCCGTCTCCACTGGCAGGAAATCACAGGGGAGCAGCAGATTCCGATGAAGCACTCTGGTGCGACCCTGGCCATCCTCTGGTTGTAATTCATAAACTGGACTGTCTGGATGTTTCCTCTTTACAACAACATGCACTTTCTCTTCCCAGAACGATCTAAGTTTCCCTGGCCCACCTCTCTCTGTGAGGTTCCTAATCAGCACTCTACAGCCAGGAGACAGTTCTGCTCCATGGATCTTTCTGTCATACAAGTCTTTTCCTCTTTTCCCACAAGCCTTCGCTGTCTTGGAGGCTAACTGGTAAGCCTCTTCCATCCTTCGTCTCCATTTCTTTGCATATTCTTGATGGGATGCGCTGCCATCACTAGGTGGAATACCAAACATGAGATCAATGGGCAATCTGGGGTTACGACCAAAAAGGAGGTAATAAGGTGCATAGCCGGTGGATTCATTGCGTGTGCAATTGAAAGCATGCACCACTTTGGCAAGAGAGCTTTTCCAATCAGCTTTGGCTTCATCATCCAAGTTTCGCAGCATGGCCAGTAGTGTGCGGTTAAAGCGTTCCACTTGACCGTTCCCCTGGGGGTGATAAGGGGTGGTGCGAGAACCTTGAATTCCACAGTACTTTTGGACTTCAGCAAACAGTTTGTTTTCAAATTCCCTACCCTGATCATGGTGCAATTTGGTTGGGAAGCCGAATTTAAGAATGAAATCTCCAAATATCTTTTCAGCAGCTGTTCGAGCACTATTATTTGTACACGCATACGCTTGAGCGAATCGTGTAAAATGGTCCATGACTACGAGAATGTACTCATACCCTCCTTTACACTTCTCTAGATGCATGAAGTCAATAGACACCAGCTCAAAGGGGTATGTTGTCACAATACTGGTGAGTGGTGCTCTCACTGGTTTCTGTGGCCTTTTCCGCTTCACACAGCTACCGACCTTGTTGATGTGATGCTCTATGTCTCCCTGCATATGAGGCCAGAAAAAGCGCTCACGGACCAGATGCAGCGTTCGTTCAACACCTAGGTGTCCCATCTCTTCATGCAACTCCTTCAGGATCAATGCACGAAACTTTGGAGGCACCACTAGCTGTGTTCGTGTTGCTGTCTGTCTCTGGAGCAGACCATCAGCGTCAATTAACAATTTAGCTCTCTCTCTCGCAAAGACAGCCAACTCACCATGAGCCTTCTTCACTCTTGGCCACTGGCGCTGTGTGACATACTGTTTCACCTGCTGCAACAGTGAATCCTCCTCTTGGGCGGCTCTCAAAGCTTCACGGGAGATCTGCCGACCCATATCCACCTTGGGCTCACTGCTCAGTTCTGCTATCGCTTGGGCGATGACCACTGGACACAGCAATGGCTCCTGCTCTTCCTGGTGGACTGACAACCCTTTGGAAACACTGGACAAGACTTCAGGCTGTATTTGTTGTGAACAGGTAAGCATATACTTCTCTATGTCAAGGGGCATCCTTGACAACCCATCTGCATCAGAATTAGACTTCCCTGGTCTGTACTTAATGGTAAATCTAAAGTCGGCCAGTTCAGCCACCCATCTCAGCAATGTTGCATTTAGTTTAGCTGTTGTCAACACATATGTGAGCGGGTTATTATCTGTATATACTGTAAACGATGGAGTGTAATACAAATAGTCCCTAAATCTCTCACATATGGCCCATTTCATAGCTAAAAACTCTAGCTTACCAGAGTGGAGATGGTAGTTTTTCTCTGGAGCTGAGAGGGTGCGGGAACCATAAGCGATGACCACTAGTTTTCCTTCCTGTCTTTGATAAAGCACCGCCCCCAATCCCTCTTGGGATGCATCACAATGCATAACGAACGGTTCTTCAAAGTTTGGGTAGCCCAGGACAGGGGGACGGGAAAGATGATCGATCAGCTGACACAGTACTGCGCTATGCTCTTCTGTCCACGTTATGCGCTGGTGTGAAGGTACCTGACTTTGTTTTTTCTTTCTAGCTCCAGGCTTTTGTTTCTTATTTCCTTTTTGGACCTCACCGTTTGACTTCTCAGAGCACAACAGAGCATAGAGGGGCTTCGCTATTCTTGAGAAGTTTGGGATATATGCTCTGTAGTATGAGATGAAGCCCAATACTTTTCTCACCTCACCCACTGTCGATGGCTTTCTGGTTTTCATATCCTGCACTGGGGCTACTTCTGCAGGATCCATTGTGTAGCCTTCTTTTGACACAATTTTCCCCAGGAATCTGACCTGATTTTTAAAGAGCTCACATTTCTTTGCAGTCAGCTTCACCCCATGTTGCTGATAGCGCTGAAGCACTTTCCTCACATCACTCAGGTGGTTCTCAAATGTTTGACTATGTACTAAATTGTCATCCAGATACGGTTGACAAATTTCATCTCTAAGTCCCACTAAACATTCCTCCATACTACGCTGAAACTCAGAGGGAGCGGCAGACAGGCCAAATGGGATCCGTATCCACTCGTACAAGCCCCAGGGTGTAATAAAAGCAGTGAGTGGTCTACTACTCTCTTCTAGAAAACCCTGATGGTAGGCCTTGCCCTGGTCTAGCACTGAAAACCAGGCACTACCATTTAAGCTATCAAGCATATCCTGTATACGTGGTATCGGATGGCGATCTGGCAGCGACTTTTGGTTAAGCTCTCTATAATCGCAGCACAGACGGAGGCTTCCATCTTTTTTTCGTACACATACGATGGGAGATGAATAGTGTGATCTAGATTTTCTAATCCAGCCTCTGTTTAACAAATCCTCCAGATACTCCTTAACTTCTCTATGCAGTGGCTTGGGAACAGACACATAAGTTCTTCTTACCGGTGTTGGATCTGTGAGTCTGATTTTCAGCTGCAGGGAAGGGATGTGTCCTACATCGCTGTCATCTCTAGCAAAAGCTTTACATTCCTCTCTCAACATTTTCTTCACTTGACGCTGCTGAGCAAGGGGGAGATGACTCACTGTTATTGGTGGGTCCCACCTTTCTTCGTCCCCTGCTATCTCTGCGTCAGGCTCAAGCTCATCATTCCCACTGGTCTCTACAGGCAGCGCTGGAGTAGCTGGTGGTGAAGTGACAGGCCTCGCATCCACTGGATAGACAGCTTTGACACGCTGAACCTGCCCCAACACTGTGCGTGGACTAAGGATAACATCATGACCAGTGGTATTAGTAATGGGCAATGTCAAACGAGAATATGTCCCTTTACTAAGTGTTATCATACTTTCTGACATGCTCAGACTATCTGGCCAGGAGTCTTCATCAGGCAGGAAGAGGGCTTCTTGGCTGGACAACAAGGGACCTGTTCTCACAGAGCATTTCACATTTCTCACCTGGCCAGCTGGGATCACTTCCTTCTGCCTCCCCAGCTTCACCACACCATCACTGCACTCAGGGTCACTGGCTTTCATAATTTTCACTAACATTTCTGTTTTCTTACAGTCAAAAGAGAAAGCAGTACTAACAGCTTGGGCTACTACCTCGTATGGATGCTCCACACCATTCTTCAGCAGCTGTTCAATTACATTATAGCCAATAATAGGCTCCTCCACTGCCCCTTTCTCACCTGTGACCAGGATAGGCACTTGAAGCGCAAACTGTGGAGCTTGTGTGGGGTCTAGCTGGAACTTTACTTCCACCCATCCTCGGAAAGGAATATCTGTCTGGTTAACGGCTTTCCCCACTAAAACGCCAGGACCAAGGATCTCTTCAGTGCTCCGAACCTTCACCTTTGGGATATGCTTCTTCCTCCAGGCATCATTGATGAGGCAAACCTGTGATCCCGTGTCCCATAATGCTTGGGTCTTCACCCCATCCAGTGAGCAGTTCACCATGCACTTGCTTCCAATGAGACGCAAAAGCTGTGAGTGGTGCTGAGGGGAAATGTGACTTACAGAGACCGATCCTGCAACTCTTCCGCCTGGGTCCCATCTCTCTGCTAGCAGTCTCTCTTCCAATCGGTGAATGCTTTCCGTGAGAATAGCTTGGGTGTCTGATGACTCGCTTAGCTGTGCTTGATTGAAGGAAGATACACCCTCTACTCTTTGGCCCGAGACATTGACTGAGTTCTTTTGAGCTCGGCAGCCTCTTGAGAGATGTCCAGTTCGGCCACATTTGAAACAGTGGTCACACTGCTCCTCATCGCCCCTCTCTTGACACTCTCTGCATGCTCTCTTGGCTCTGCGTTGGAACTGATTAGGTGGTCGGGGAGAGTATTGGCCATTCTTCCTTAACTCAGCTACCTCTTCTCTCAGTTGTTTCACAGCATCCATCAGTTCAGTTTCTGTTTGACTTTGAGCTGTTTTTATTTTCTGACTCTTAACATTGGCTTTAACTAACATGCTGTGACGTGAGTCTGTTTCCTTGTCATCACATGTCTGGTAAGTAACTGTTTCTGTTTGCAGCTCATTCACTCTGGCTGGCTTATTTGGGATACTTTTCTTCAATTTCTGCTGTCTCTCCCAGTCAACGGCGGCAGCCTCATTAATTTTCTCTATTAATGTCTCATCAGTCACTCTTAAATCATCCAAATGAATCTTCAGCTGAAGTTTTACATCGTCACTCAATAGCCCTGTGCTGACTGACCTAAGAAACTTCTTTTGAATGAGTTCTGGGCTGTACTGTACATCTGAGCTGGCATCATTAGCAGCCGCTATGAGCCTTTCTTTGAGTTCAATTGCACGAAAAAGAAAGTTCTGAGGGGATTCTTTTGCATCCTGGGTTATGTTAACAAGTCTGTGGAACATATCTGTTGTACTATTTTCTTTAAAGTGAGCTTTAAGAATTGTCTTTAGGTGCACCATAGTCAAATTACTTTTAGTTTCCAGCATGTCACGCAAACTGAGCCCTGGAGTGGCAGCTTTAACTACAGCTTCAACTATTTCCACATCACTATGGCCTTTGCGTTTTCCCGTATCTATCTGGTGCATAAGATTAGTATAGGACAACTTGTCCTTCTGCCCCTGCTCACCGATCTGACCATTGATTCGAAACTCACGTCTGATGACCACTTCTGGCGCGGTGGTAAGCGGAGAGGGCGTCGGAGTCGTCGGAGGCGCTGCTGGTGGGCTAGGCGTTGTCCTGCCTATTTTCTCTCTTAGCCCTTTTATTTCTTCCTCGAGCATTCTAGTTGACGACTGGAAATTCAACTTCATCTCTGCATATTGTTTTTGTAGTCGCTGTAACAATTGCTCATTCTCATCATTTTTCTCCTTATCCTTCTTCTTTCGTCCACCATCCGTTTCTCCCAACCGCTTAGCTGTCGCTACTAACTTTCGCAGATACGTCTCTGCTACATCTTGTTCCTCATTTTCTACAGCTTGTTCCACTGACTCATTGATTGACCGTATCAACGTGTGCCTTTTACCTTTGTCTGAAGAAACTTTGGCTTGACTACACACCTCTTTTAGCTGCTCAAGCGTTAGCTGACACAGTAGCTCCGTTAGCTGATCCTGTAGCTGCTCCAGCTCCATTTTGTGTGTTCAAACGTTTTCCCTTCTTTTCTTCAAACTCCGTTTTGCATCACGTTGAGTCCCTGTTCAGGCGCCAATTTTTGTTGCACACTTGAAGAAATAATGTCTTGTCAACAAGTGTGTCGAAAGTTCTTCGTTTATTTCCACTTTTCAATGAAATACATTCAGTAAACACGTTGTTCTCTGTCTCGTTTTCTCTCTAGGTTTCGTTCTCTACTTAAGTTTCGATTTCCTGTCTGTACTCAATGCCCTGAACTACTCCCTGAACAATCCCACATTGCCATCTAGTGGACAAAAATGATAATGTCATCGTGATTATCTCACAAATACAAAGGTTATACAGAACACAACAAAGCAAATAAAATACATCATGGGGGTGTACACTACAAAAGCTCACACAGCATCATCAGAGGGCGGCTGGTTTGGAGCACCATCTCAAAAGAGGCAGACTCCAGCACTATCTCACCCTGATACTGCCGTGGTTTGAGCCCCAGGCTCTTTGCGTTCTGATCCAGCCCCCAGGATATGGATCGGTTCTCGCCATCCCAGTCGCTCTGCAACACATAGTCACATATGTGGGATAAAGAGGTAGAGGTCGCAGACCCACCGAACAGGCTGAGCTGATAGACTCCTGCACGTGGCAGGGCCACGCTGATCGTGACGTCTCTCTCATCACAGGAGAGGAGCACGTAGCGGGAGAGGGGGTGCTTAGGTTGCTGGTGCTCCTGTCCGGACAGATCAGCTAGAAGTTTCAAACTGTGCTGATTGCGAAATGTGATGGTGCATTGCCCCTGCTGAGTATCTATTATAGGCCTGGTGTGGCTGAAATCAGTAAGACCTGCTTTGAGCGTGGCATTGCCAGGCCCACAATTACTGCTCAGACCAGGTGCAAAGAGTCTATTGATGTTAATGGTAGCACCGCTTGTGCAATGCAGGAGGAAAGTACCAACAGGACTGAATGAGTCAGTGCTGTCGCAGTCCTTCACAAACACTGTCAGCCGATAGTAGCCCATATAAGGGCAGAGAACGTGACAGCTGAGCTGGTCAGGTTCACTTTGTGTGGCCAGGCATCTCTTGGCCATCTCTTCAACCAGGTCTTTGTGGAAAAGTTCACACAGCATCATCAGAGGCCGGCTGGTTTGGAGCACCATCTCAAAAGTGCCAGATTCCAGCATGATCTCAGCCTGATATTGGCATGGTTTTAGCCCCATGTTCTTTGCGCTCTGTTTGAGGCCCCAGGACTTGGATGGGTTCTCGGGGAAGCTATCTAAAGGCGAAGGCTTGGGACATTCCAGCAAGAAGTTGCAGACACAATGGTGCTTGCCAGACGTGTTAGCTGTTCGAGCAAACACATTTATGTCGAACGTCCCCTGGGTCGGGGGCCGAAGCCGCAGCTTCATGTGAGTGGTGGTGACGGTGAGGAAAGCAGCAGAGGTGCTCAGCTCTCTCTGGTTATTGCTACTGCGCTGACAGATTGTGTAGGTAAACTCCAGAGGCTCAGGGAAAGTCATGGAAATGGTGGCTTCACCATTCTCTGAAATGGGAAAAGAAGAAGGTAAAGATGTTCATGACTGAATAACAAATAAAGGAAACAGCAGAAAGGGAAACAATAGTATTGTGATGCATTATGATACTCCTACTATTTAGCATTTACTATTTTTTTGGCCAATTGACAACATGTTTGAAGTAAAGCCTCCTCATATCATGAACAAACTTATCAAAGTATGTACTATGACAAATCCTCCTAACACTCAATACAGTTCACTGAGATGGAAAGCCAACCTGTGACCAGCAGGAAGTGTGTGGGATGGTGAAGTGTCAGCCCCAGCTGAAAAAAAAAAGAGTATTTTTGGACCCTCATCCGGAACTCCTCCAATGAGAGAGGTTCTTTGAGGAGTTGCCACTCCACCTCATCTGGGAAGTGGTCACTTATGAACATATCTGGGTCCGTCAGGAAATAAAACTCATTGTAGCTGGAAAAGAGACAAAAAATATTTTACTGGAGATTCATTTTTATTATGAGCTTAGTCATTTTTTCTGCATGCCATTTAATTGTCCATTTAAATGTCCACAGCATTTTTAAAACCTTTTTTACTTGTGACACATTTCAATGACCGTTTCCATTACAGCAGTGAATTACACTATCTCGCCTATACGACTAACTGCAAAATAGCCTGTCTCACCATTGGTTGAAGACTTTTCCGGTCATGTCGACGGTTCCTGCCCCCCAGCATGAGTCCAGCAGGTACCAGTTCCCCTGGAGACGCACTGCATTCCAAGCGTGGTCAGACTTGGTGGGTTCGGCGTGAAGACCGGGCCGGTAGCTCCCACCTTTGCTGTGACCAATCACCTTCCGGCACTCGATCCCAACCTCACTGCAGAAGCACACAAGAGAGACTGGTGAGGAAAAATAGTCACCAGAATGTAATAGCACTACATATGGATTGTCCGTTGATTGGGGTCAAAGGTGAAGGTGAGAGGTTGAGAGGTCAGTGTACCTGCACATCTGCTCGCACAACCTGGCATATCCATCACAGACACCTTTGCGAGTCTCAATGACCTGCTCAATTGAGGTTATCATCTCAGTCATCCCGAAGTATCCGCTTACGTCATACTCTACAGAGAGACATCCAAGCACACTCTCATGTCATCAAAATAATTATACAGCTACAGAGATGTCCTCAAGCCATTACAACAACTATGGCTACACAACAACATTGACACATAATACACATGTTATGGCATGTTATGATACTCAGAACCTGATGCATCTCAATTTCAGTGAAGTGTTCCATCCACATAAATAAACAAGTCATTAACAGATTGCATCTCTCATTGTCTCATATTGGATATCTAAGAATACTTAAGACAATCTCTTTTGCAATATTGCAATGTTCAGCCTTTGCCAAACAGCTTATTCTTCTCCTTGAGACTAGGCTCTTATCTGGTCCAGAATCCTGAGCTAATATTGTTGTGTAATGATTTCATGCCCACAAAGCCAAATAAACAAGCTTGCCAAGTCTGTAGGCTCACTCAAGTCAGGAGAATGCAATAGAATGATGATAAGAGCCAAGGAACTGACCAATGTTGTGGCACAGCCAGATCCAGATAGCCCTTAACTTTTGCAGGTCAGTCACTGCTCCCTCAGTGATCTTCTCAGTGATGGCCTTCACAGAGAAGATCCTCCTCCTCCTCAGCTGCAATAGAAAACAATGTGATATAATGTCTGACATATCCACACAGACATACACACACACACATCTTGGTTATATAAATGAATGATATCCGTCAGCCGAAAAGCTTGCTACTCCTGGCTTGGCTTCAGGACGCTTGGTAAGATGTGTGCACTTTGAACCAGTTTTATATGCTTTCTTATCAGATACTAGCCTGGCTAACGCCTACCACTTCTCAAATGAGACGTGGTCTGGCAACCAGACGCTCATTTTCTCGTATTTGAAAAAATGCCCAGATCCGTTCATTGGGCGCCACGGATGTCTATCAAATGCGCATAGCTCACCCAACTCGTTCGTATGCAACGATAAGGGCTGCCATTGACATCAGTGTAAATCCTTTGGCGTCGAATGTAGACGCAAGAAGGCAACGGAAACTTCTCGGATGTTCTGTGATTGGTTCGCCAACATCAGGCGAACATTTGGGCGTTAGTTTCCAGACTGGCTTAGCAGCGAGATTCAAATCACCGCGCAAGGCAGTATGGGAAAACCCAGGCTAATCAGATACCGAGATAACAGTGAAACGATAATGCGATAATCACCTCCTCTCCGGCTCTGATGGCATGGGCATCAATCTGGCTGAAGACTGTTGGGCTTGGAAACAGATACTTTTTCAGCTTCCTGCTGCTCCTCCTCCTCTTGAGGCTCCCCCTGGCACTTCTCTGTGAGGTTCGGAGTTTGCTGCCACGTCGCTGAATGTTATTCTCACTCATTTTACCGGTGTCCGTCTCATCTTCCCCTCGTTTCGGGAAAATATCGTTGAGTGGCCGTCTCTCTACAGTATTTTTGGCTTTTTGGCTACGCTTTGTTCGAGTGCTCCTTTGTTTGCGTCTCTGGGTATCATTAGCTTGTGTGCCTCCCAAACTTGCTGGTTGCACATTGTCGTCTATCACCATATATATATGGGATGTGTCATCAGTGTCAGTATTTGTTGATGGCTCAGGTGGAGGTTTTCTCTGACGGTTTTGACTGCGCTGAGCTCCATGGCTCCTTCTGGACCTTGTGCTTCCCCTCACTCTCCTCGATGAGGAACGTGTTATGCTTCCTCTCTTCGCCACTACTACTTTTCCCTTCTTCTTTTTGCTTTTGGGGTTCCGTTCCTTTTTACGCCCCCTCCTCAACCTTGTTATGATAGCACCCATCTTCTCACGTCTTGTGTGTTTCAATAGTGTCTGGAAAAAGATGGAGAGCGTATCTCAAAATCAAATCACAAATTCAACAGTATGTCTTTCACATGGACACAATATACTCTACGTTGCCATCAGAGTGTCTTCTTATTTTGCAAGTTTTAAAAATAGCATAATTCATACACAGAATTTCACTTTTACACAGCATATTATTTCATTATGCATTCTCCAACTCATCTGTTCCCTTAAATTCCCTCTGATATTCTGTGAACTCTCCTGGAGTAAAGGAGACACACTAATTAATTTGATCACTGATGAGTGTATCTATTCAAAAGCAGCATAGTATAAAAACTAGATGTACCACAGGGCGGTACCTCTGGGCCATCTTCATTGCTGTTAACGGGACAGAAGTGCGGTTGTTCCCTGCTCAGAGGTTTGCAGAAGGGTGAAACACTGTAGAGGACGCACCAATGGGAAAGCCAAAAAGGCCACACGAAGCCCGAGATCAGAGCAAACTGTTTACTTAGTCTTAATTAGCTGGATTATTTTGACATGATGTGAAATTTTAATTGATTTACGTTTTACAGTCTGATTGTCATTTTATAGTCTTCCATTGCCCTGAAACTTAGGCCATTAGGCCATCTCTCACATCTCAGGTGTGGCCGTCGCAGAGCATTAGATATTTCATGTCTTTTTAGTTTGTGCTAAAGATCAATGTTCAACTGCCGATATGTGATAGGGCCTACAGTACCATTAACTTAAAAGAAATAGGCCTGCTGATTACTACTGCTTTTTCATGATTTCCCCTCTTTTTTTGACAAATCATACCCTGCATGTGGATGTGTTTATACACGTGTGTGTGTGTGTGTGTGTGCATGCCTGTGAGCATGTGCATGCGTATGCATGCATGTGTACTGTGTGTGTGCATGTATCTATGAGTGTGTGTGTGTGTGTGTGTGTGTGTGTGTGTGTGTGTGCACTGTGCATATGTGTAGTCACAGTGGATATGGCTATGACCCTTTCCGTGGAGGATGCTGAAGATATTTACCTATTCGCTTTCATGTTCATGGGTTTTGTGCTGATTGGAATAGGCCTTGCCCTGGTAACCCAAAAAATTCTGAAGAGGACGGCAGCTGTCCAAAGCCCCACAGCGCTGCCCGTCATGATTGAATCAGTGGGCAGAGCGGTGGGCGCTCAAAATGGGACTATTAAAATCTGTATGGACAATATCATGCAGAAGATGAAGGAGAGGGACAACACCACGGACATAAGGGACAAGGAGCTGACCCACTGTTTGGTCAACATCATGGAGAAGCTCACGGCTCTGCAAAAACAAATTGGTGGACATAGAGAGTAGCTACGTAAAGGAATGTGGCTCCTCGCCTTGGCTCGCCCAAGACCAAACAAATCAAATCTTATCTGCTTTTGGCCCCCCCTCTGCCAGCACCGGCCTTGACCGAGGCCTCTACTGGAGCAACTTCCCCAGAAGATCACTGCAGCAAGACGCTCTTGTTATCCTTACCCCCCCCCCCCCCCCCCCCCCCTCCAGGATTGTTGACTCTGCCCTGGACCTGACCAAGGTTGTCTCCATGGCAACATGCTATGTTATCGCTTCCAACTTGCGGACTGAGGCGCCTAGATTGGGACGACAGGCTAAGCAACTCTTCAGGCTCACACACACACGTACATGTATACTGATATGCATTTCATCTCATCCACCCATCCCCCCATCCAACGCCTTCGATTCGCTTCTTTCCCCCCCGGCCTGTAAGCGGGTCTGTGACCAGCGCCCCCCATGGCTGCAGGACCAGATGGCTGCTACCTGCGCCGGGCAACCTCCTCTCCCCCCCACCCTCCCCAGTTGCTATGTTGTGATGTTGTAATGTGTGATGATTTTGTGCTTATGCTGAGGTGTTTTTTTTCCTGCCCCCACACTGTTCTCTCCATAGGAGCATAGTCTGAGGGTTGCCTTTTTTCTCTCCTCCCTCTCCTCATGTTTATGCTGTATTTTTTCTATGCCTACCAATCCTGTTCTGTCTCCCCCCCCATACCCCCCCTCCCCCCCTATGTCATTCTGTAAATCTTGGACAGGCTGGTGTTAATTTCGTTGTACTTGTGACAATGACCAATAAAGAGCTTACTTACTTACTTACTTACTATGGATATAGAGTTTGAGCGCGCCTCTCATGAATGGAATTCCACAAAACTTGCTTTCAGAGGGAGTCTTAAAGATCCTACACTTTACATTTTGTGTCAGCCAAAGATACTGCGATACCATGCCTCGTTTTTGCTTTTTCACTTTTAACTAGGTAGTGTAATACCTTAAATGAGATATGGTACGATTTGGCCTCTTGAGACCAACATATGGGAAAAGGTTGGTCATCCTAGGCCCTACAGTTCTCGAAATATGAACAGAAAACTGTATCCGGCCTGCCCTCCTTTCCGGGAGCCCAGTGCGGCAGGTGGGCGACAGATCAATACGGAAAACAGGTTTCCATGTCATCCTTGTGAGGCTACATACTGTACCCACCAGCCCGGTCTTTCAGTGTCCTGGTAATCATTGACGTAAATTCATAAACTAAACCTTTATTAACGCCGTTTCGCTAGTGCGCTGGTCATAATAATAGCTGACCACTAAAACATGCACTTTCATGCGTTGCTGTGCCAGTTCCCTTCCAGTAATCTCCTCGTTGATGCTGATACAATGTCTGCTGAAGTACATTTTACACTATAGTTTTACATTTAGATTTACTCCTATTTGCATGCTGTCATTTGCCGTATAACACCTCGATTGAATCTTTTACCACAAATTAGTCATTTTATAGTGTTATACTGTATTTCCACATGCATACAAAATCCTTCAAAGGTTTACAAATTTAAACGTGAGAGGGAAACTGAAAGCTAAAACCTGCAGGAGAAAACCATAAAATAATGCTGTTGCCTATTTTTGGGCTCCTTATCAACAGAATGACTTGGCTCAGTGCATTGGTGTGTTAGTCATATGGAGGTAGTGGCATGGGATTTCCAGTGTGGAATCACACCCTTTTATAGTGAGCTGTAAAACAGCAGAGGTGAGTGTGTGTCTGAGACAGAATTTCCCTTCTGCTTTATCTTGTGAGATTGGCTGGCACCGACTGGTTTCAGAGTTACCAGCAAAGATTCTAGAACAGAGCAAGATGGATCACTGGCCGGAGAATACGTTGGATATGTTGAAGTACATTCTAACGCTCCATGGGCGCCATTTTGGTAAGCCGAAAAGTAATAAATCGTGCCTTTCACACGGCCAGATCATTACCGAGTAACACAACAAAACAAAAAACAGCTGGCAACGGCAAAAACAGCTGTTTAGGTGGGTTTATATGATTGGAACTGTGTCTGAAATGTTGCTGAGCTTACCACAATGGCGCCCTGTCGGTACTTCATTCTTTTGACGCAACTGATCCATCTTGCTCTGTTCTAGAATCTTTGGTCACCAGTGTTCCTAGATGTGCCTCCTGGCACCGTGTCCTTTCAAATGGGGTCTGGCAGAGTGCTGATGGAGAGCCCTCCCAACCCCGTCACCTCTTTCCACATATAATATTATAGACTGTTCTTGAGATGATAAGACAGATTTTTCTTTCATTATTCTTTTTTATTTAAAAACAATGCACATTATAATATAGAATTCATAAAACACAGAGTGCAGTTAGACCTACTTAAACTTAACTAAGTAAATCAAATAAAAAAATATGATAATAATAATATTATTAATAAAAAATAATAGCAACCATAATAACAACAACTAATAAATAACAACAATAGATAACAAATAAATAACAATAACTAGATAATAAATATAACACTAACTAGAAAATAAATATAATACAATAAATACAATTGCCTTAAATAGCAGTTTTCAAGCATTGAGCACAAAGTGCTTTACAGACAAACATGAATAGCGCTTTTTCAATGCACAACAAAAGTGCTTCACACACAAGATACTAACAAATAAATGATACATAAGCAGCCAGAGAAGCGATGTACTCACCAGCGTGCCCTTGAAACCAAGAAAGATAACGGAAAAATTAACAAATAATAAAAAGTCCAAAATAATAGGTCCATGGGCAATGACGACTGCATGGTGTTTCTCGTGTGGTCTGAGAGGTTTGAAAGGTTTGTATTGTTGAAACATGTTTAAAAGGTATTTTGGTCCCCACCCATTTAGATATTCATAGACAAGCAGCAGTACTTTAAAATCAACTCTGTTACTCTACATGCTCTGTTGTCTTCTCTGTCCTGTGCTTTGAATTAATATTGTGTAGAGTCACTGATCCAGAATAAGGTCTAAACCCTGCATAGAGAGGCTCTGTGAATGTACAGTTACATGTGTGCAAATGTTTGAGTATGTGTGTTTCAGATGAGACACTGTAGAAGGACAGGGTACCAGCTGGCCAATCTAAATACACTCCAACTCTGTTGGAACAAGGTGACGGGGCCTGTACATCAGTGGACTTCCCGTCATGCCAGACCGAGAATTTGCTATCACCACAGTATAATCTCCAGGAATTCTTATTGTGTCCAAATGTCGGGGTGGGACCTTTCCCTTTCCTGCTGATTCCTTTATAAGCCACAGCTACAGCTGCCACTCCATCCCATTCAGCTTCCCAATAAGAGCGGCCAGACAAACCCTCTCTACACAAAACTTGTTCATAGAAATCAAATCTGTCTGGATGGTCAGGGTATGGCTGCTTCTCTTCCAAACGTGTCACCTTTCTGTTTCCTTCAGACAGGGACAGAAATGCGTTTGCTGTGTTCGGGTCCAGTGAGAGCTCACAGGCATCTACAGACAAAAAAAAAGAGGTTTTAAAGAGCATTTTTACTCTTGTGTGTGTGTGTGTGTGTGTGTGTGTGTGTGTGTGTGTGTGTGTGTGTGTGTGTGTGTGCACGTGTGTGTGTGTGTAAATATATACATTGTGAAGGAGTGTGGGTATGGACATTTACATTTTTGGATTCCTGGTATGATCCTACACTGTCCTCCAAAGTCTAGTCTATAAAAACCAAACACACACACATAGAAAATCAAAACAAATTTCATATTGGACAAAAAAGCAGAAAATAAAATAAACATGGCCACAAATAGTTTGTTTGGGGTGAGCTCCCTCTGGTGTACTTTGGTGTTTGGTTCAAATACAATGGCAACAACCATAAACATACTTGAGTGTCTCCAGTTTGCAGTCTGGATCCTTTAGAAGAGCAGAAAGCATCTTTTCTCCTGACTCCCCTGAGTGATTGTAGGTCAGATCCAACTCTTTCAGATGAGAAGGATTTGAATTCAGAGCTGAAGCCAGATACGAACAGCCTTTCGCTGTGACTAAACAGCCTGACAGCCTACAAGGACATGAATCACAAGTGAGGGTACGCTATTGGTCATTAGAAATACAACTATTCATGTTCACCAGTCAGACACCAGACCCCAGACATTCAAGACACCAGTCAGCACAGAATCAATCAAGAGGTTACAAGGTTGAAAATGTGCCCATCATTGTGAAAGTGCAAATTATACCTTCATCCATCCTTTATGTATGGTGTCTAAAACTCAGTAACTCATTTGTTTCAATTCAAATGATTTAAAGGGAAACTATGCAGGATTGGCGATTTCATCGCCGGTTTCGCTTTCGCTTTTCGTTGGCACTCGTTTTATGCTTGCATATTTCACTGCAGAGCTTCCCCTAGCTTTAGCGTGTATATTTGACAAAACTCCTCAATCGGTCAGTCTGCCGTGCCTTTCCCCTCACTGCTCCCCAAGCGCCGCTGTAGCAGGCACCTCACTGTTCCAGGTTACTGTGTGCTCACTCTGTGTGTTTCACTAATTCACGGATAAATGCAGAGATCGAAAGAGTATATTTACTATACTTTCCCATTTCAATGTTTGCTGAAGATTCAAATGGCATGCTCAATCACTCAATAGCTCAATCTTACACACTTAAATACCTAAGAATCTCCAGTTTACAGTGTGGGTTCTTCAGTCCAGCGGTGAGCAGCTTTACTCCTGAATCCTGCAGGTCATTGTTACTCATGTCCAGCTCTCTCAGGGGAGAGTTCTGAAGTTGTAGAGCTGAGGCCACAATTTCACAGGACTGAGCAGTTAGGTAACTGCCCATACATCTACAGCACAAAAGATAAAGCACAGGTCAGACATAATTAATAATGTAAATAAATGATTTCCAAATCATTTCTGTACTTTCTTTGTGTATTCTCTCTGCCTTATGATGACACCGTTAGTTTAAACTCAAAGACCAGAAGTGCGTTCCAATTCGCAAAACATACTGTAGGCGGACATTTACGAATGCTTGCAAACAAGTTATTGTTTGCGTTTGCAGTTTTTGGGGAAGGTTTAGTCTGAGGAGGTAGTTCTCGACCAAATAATGTCGTTTGCCACAAACATACAAAAGTGTTTGCTGAATTTGAACGCACTTCAGTATTCTGAATACACTTTTTAAACACTCACAGAGCCCTCCTGCAGTTCCTCACAGCTGGTAAAAGCCTTATTCCACCTTCAACTGATGTGTTGTATTTCTTAAGGTTGAGTTCATCCAGCACCTCTTCCGACATTTGAAGCATGTAGGCAATTGCTGAGCAGTGGGTAGGAGAGAGCTCATTTTCTGTGAGTGTCTCAGATTTCAGGAACTCTTGAATCTCTTTGTAAAGAGACTGGTCTTTCACTTCAAGCAGACAGAGGAACAGATTGATGGATCGACCAGGTGAGAGATGCTGAGAGCTACCAAGTCCACTTCTGATAATGTGTTTAATGTACTGAGTAATTTCTTTGATGCTCTCTGAACTGCTCTCTGTGTGTGTTAGTAGACCTTGTAGTAGTCTCTGATTGGACTCCAGTGAGATGCCCAGAAGGAGTCGGAGGAAAAGGTCCAGGTGCCCATTCCCGCTCTTTAAGGCTTCGTCCACAGCTGATCTCAACAAACTGTACAGTAAACTAAAATGCTGCAGTGCCTCTGTATTCATGACCACATAGAAGTGAAATACATGGACCGCGGCCAGAAACTCCTGAAAGCTCAAATGTATGAAGCTATAGACCTTCCTCTGATGAAACACAGATTCTTCCTTAAAGATCTCAGTGCATATTCCAGCGTACACTGAAGCCTCATTTACGTCTATGCCACACTCCTTCAAGTCTTGATCATAGAACATGATATTGCCCTCCATCAGCTGTTTGAAGGCTAACTTGGCAAGTTTCAAAAGTACCTCTCGGTTTGACTGCAGGAGCTCCTTTGGATCTTTCTCATCTCTCTCATCATATTTCTGGCTCTTTGTGCTCATCTGAACGAGCAGGAAGTATGTGTACATTTCAGTCAGAGTTCTGGGAATTTCTACATCATCTTGTTCAAACATTTTCTGAAGCACAGTGGCTGAGATCCAACAGAATACTGGTATATGGCACATGATGTGGAGGCTCTTTGCTTTTGTAATGTGTGAGATGACTCTGTCGGCTTGATGTTCATCACTGATCCTCTTCTTAAAGTACTCCACCTTCTGAGGGTCACTGAACCCCTGAACTTCTGTTACACGCTTGATGTATTGAGAGGGGATCTGAGTTGATGCTGCTGGTCTAGAGGTTAACCAGATGACAGCAGAGGGAAGTAGCTCTCCTTTAATCAGATTTGACATCAATGCACCCACTGATGATGTCATGGTAACAGTAGACATTTTCTGGCACCCTGAAAATTCCAGAGGAATCCTGCTTTCATCCAGGCCGTCAAAGATGAACAAAAGTTTACACTTGTCATACATATTTGTATCCAGGCCACGAAGCTCAGGATGGAAGTCAAGCAGAAGTCTATGAAGACTGTACTCGTCATCTTTAACCAGATTCAGCTCCCGGAAGGGAAACATAAATATGAAATCTACATCCTGATTGGATTTTCCCTCAGCCCAGTCTAGAATGAACTTGTGCACAAAGACTGTCTTTCCAATTCCAGCAATACCTTTAGTTAAGACCATTCTGATTTTCACTCTCCCCCCCCCCCTTTGTGCATTTGAAGTAAGGGGGCAAATATCTCATTGCAGTTTATGGGAGTGTCTCGTAATCGCTGTATCCTTTGTGTTTTCTCCATTTGTAAAACCTCATGTTCTGTATTCACCCCTTCACTTTCTCCCTCAATGATGTAGAGTTGCGTGTAAATCCTGTTCAAGGAGGTTTTTTTATCTTGAATTTTATTTCCCTCAAATAAGCTCTCATACTTGTTCTTCATACTGGATTTATATTTCTCTTTGACTAGCTTCATAGCATCGTCCATTTCTTGGTCCAAAGTCTGCTTTAGGTCTCTAGTCAATCCTGTTGGTGAACTGGAAACTGTGTGTGTGTGAAGTACACACTTAAGTCCTGATGTTGGGTCACTGCTGAAGTTGGTAGGATAAGCCATGGACTCATCACTTTTCATAGACACACAGCTGGGTACTGGAGATGGAGGTCTGTGTGTATGTGGTCTAGAGATAGACAGAAGACAAGAAAAAAACCCAAAGACTAGTAAGCACTTCAAAATAAAAGAGAAAACAAAAAAACATAAGTGTGTGTGTGTGTGTGTGTGTGTGTGTGTGTGTGTGTGTGAGAAGTACACACTTAGGTCCTGGTGTTGGGTCACTGCTGAAGTTGGTAGGATAATCCATGGACTCATCACTATTCATAGACACACAGCTGGGTACTGGAGATGGAGGTCTGTGTGTATGTGGTCTAGAGATAGACAGAAGACAAGAAAAAAACCCAAAGACTAGTAAGCACTTCAAAATAAAAGAGAAAACAAAAAAACATAAGTGTGTGTGTGTGTGTGTGTGTGTGTGTGTGTGTGTGTGTGTGTGTGTGTGTGTGTGTGTATGTGTGTGTGTGTGTGTGTGTGTGTGTGTGTGTGTGTGTGTGTGTGAGAAGTACACACTTAGGTCCTGGTGTTGGGTCACTGCTGAAGTTGGTAGGATAATCCATGGACTCATCACTTTTCATAGACACACAGCTGGGTACTGGAGATGGAGGTCTGTGTGTATGTGGTCTAGAAATTGACAGAAGACAAGAAAAAAAAACAAAGACAAGTAAGTACTTAAAAATAAAAGAGAAAACAAAAAAACATAAGTGTGTGTGTGTGTGTGTGTGTGTGTGTGTGTGTGTGTGTAAGAAGTACACACTTAGGTCCTGGTGTTGGGTGGTCACTGCTGAAGGTGTGTGTGTGTGTGTGTGTGTGTGTGTGTGTGTGTGTGTGTGTGTGTGTGTGTGTGTGTGTGTGAGAAGTACACACTTAGGTCCTGGTGTTGGGTCACTGCTGAAGTTGGTAGGATAATCCATGGATTCATCACTTTTCATAGACACACAGCTGGGTACTGGAGATGGAGGTCTGTGTGTATGTGGTTTAGAGATAGACAGAAGACAAGAAAAGACAAAAAAAGTGAGCATTTCAAAATAAAAGATAAAACAAAAAAAACAACTATCTGTTTGTGTGTGTGTGTGTGTGTGTGTGTGTGTGTGTTAAGTACACACTTAAGTCCTGGTGTTGGGTCACTGCTGAAGTTGGTAGGATAATCCATGGACTCATCACTTTTCATAGACACACAGCTGGGTACTGGAGATGGAGGTCTGTGTGTATGTGGTCTAGAGATAGACAGAAGACAAGAAAATACACAGAACAAAGTGAGCGCTTAAAAAAAAAAAAAAAACAACATAATCATCTCTCTCTGTGTGTGTGTGTGTGTGTGTGTGTGTGTGTGTGTGTGTGTGTGTGTGTGTGTGTGTGTGTGTGAAGTACACACGGTCCTGGTGTTGGGTCACTGCTGAGGTTGGTAGGATAAGCCATGGACTCATCACTTTTCATAGACACACAGCTGGGTACTGGAGATGGAGGTCTGTGTGTATGTGGTCTAGAAAAGACAGAAGACAAGAAAAGAAGGTGAGCAAGGTGAGCATTTCAACATAAAAGAGGAGCAAAAAATACTTTGTTGTGAAAGTGAAAGAATGAGAAAGAATTCACTGAGTCATAGTGTGTGGATGTGGTGACTGCACTGTCAGTGGGTGTGAGGTTTTACCTTCTAAGGAATGTAAGACTTAATGTCTGGGGGACAACACCATGCAACAAAACATGCAACAAAACCGTAAACAGTTCATTCAATAAAGCTGTGTAAAACAATCCAAACTCTTGTGTTGTATGGAGCTCAATGGAGAGCCAAGATAGGGAACAGCAGCACCCTCAGGACCCTACCCTCCAAGTTTAAAACTGGTAGAGTAGCCTAACTCTATTCCCCTAGAACAGAGCAAGCAACAGACAACAAAAGCAACGCGGTGAGCAGAGAAAGCAGTGAGAGTAAACAGACTGATGCTTAAACTAGATAAGCACGCCAGCGGATCTCCGCCAAGCGCCTCCTGGATCCAGATGGTGGTTTTTTTTTATTATTTAATCGTTTCTTTTCATCAGACATACATTCATGGCAATAATTTCAGACATTTCCTGAAAAATTCATCGAAATCCATGCATATTTTTTAGTTATATCTTGATAACAAACAGACAGACAAGCAAACAAACCAACAGACAAACAACCGGTATAAGGCTGCCAGCAGTGGTAGGGAAAATCAGGAACAGAGTTTTCTCTTTAAAATGATGTGCATCAAGAAAGAGACAGCATGTTTTCACATAAAGATCAACCAGCTGCTCTAACTTAAAGGAACCATATGTAGGATTTTGGCCAAAACGAGTACTGCAATTACTTTCAAAATACTGTAGCGCGGTGAATCGCCTCCCCCTCCCCTCTGAGTCACGGTTGCCAGCTAGCTGCAGCAGGAATGTAGGCTGCTAGCTTTCAATGGCAAGTGCTGTTTTCCTCAGCATAATGACAGAGAAACGAACTCACTCTGATAATGCATTGCTAACGTTTGCAATGACTACTAGCTGCTTTTATTTCCCAAACAATTCCTTAGCCTACCTTTTCAATTCAATGACCCACCTCCTCCATATGGCCAACATAACGTTACTTTGCACGAACTTGCATAATTTGTTCAACTGTCATGAATAGGCTATTTAAAATGTCCTTACAGTATCCTACAAGTAAGTTGGCCAAACTGATGAATCTTTACCTGTCCAGGAGCAAATTAACAACACTGACGCCTGTCTTCAAATTCTTCTCCGTTTTCAGCCGTCTCAATCTCCTAAATCCTTGTTTTATTTAGACGTAGGCCTATTTCAGATTCATAACAAGGTCTTTTAGGTTCCATAACGGTGGACATTTTTTATCCAACACGTTTGTAGCTGCAGCTGTCTATGGTGGTAACTAGCATAACTGGCAACCCGGATGGCGAAATACTACTGACTTCGTGATTCGTCGATAAGTGTAGGGTGGCGCATCAAACCAAAACACAACATAACAACATCAACATCAGTTGAGGGCTGCAACTTCACTTTTAAATGAAAATATCTTGGCCGGACTACTGTTGTCAGTGATATAAGTATTTGAAATTAGCATGATTTCTAAATGTCTAGTGACATATCACAGGGCCATTTTATGATTAATTGAAATACATTTCCTACATACGGTTCCTTTAAGACTCCAGGTTAGCATGAGATGTTAGTAATTACAGTTTACATGGACAGCACGGAAACAGACCCTGATAAATGCCACTCCGGCAATCCAAAAGAGATAAATTCTGCACCCAGGCAGAACAGTGAAAAACTGCAAAAATACAATAATACCTCCCCTAAAACAGTCGCACAATGGTACAAGGACAGAATTCAATGAAAACAGAGAATCACAGTTACAATTTGAGTTTTTCCTCTCCAGCCATAATTCTGATAGACTTCTGACAGACAGAATCCTGCATTTAAATCAGACCTGGGCAAAGTACGGCCCGCGGGCCACATCCGGCCCGCGGCCTTTCCCAGACCGGCCCGCGTAAGGTCCGTGAAAAAACAGTAGTCAAGAAATAGAGATAGAGATAATGCACGCAAATCAACATCGTTGCTTTTATTTTGAAAGCGACTGGTTTCTTTACACCCATACGTTTGTGCGTGGATGCATACGACACCCTCACTAATGTGCTGGTGAGTAGAGTTACGGGGCAGTCACACGCTTGCGTCGGCCAACGTTCGTCCGTTGTTTTCCCATTCACTTTACATTGGCTGGACTTCATTTCATGCCGCACTGAATTGTGGGTCCGATGCGTTGCCTGAGATACGTTGCCTCCGCTAAAAAGTTGAGAAATGTTCAACTTTTGACGGATCGCGCAAGCGCCAGCCAATGAAATTCCGTGTATGCAAATTTTCGAACACTGACAAACCAATCAGTTCGCGTTTATGGAAATGTGACAAAATGAGGCATACGTTGGCGGACGCAAGCGTCTGACTGCACGGTTACGCATCGACACAATGCAGTTGCATCGGCGGCGTAAAACTATCAAAGTTTTGTTTGCGTCGCTAACCGCAACCCTAGCCAGAATGTTGAACTCCTACTGCTGCTTGGTGACGATACAAAGAGTTGATTTCAAAACGTTAGGCTACTGACAGACAGTTTACAATCGGATAACCTCGTCAGTGTAACCAAAATATGTCTGAGTTTATTTGCAAAGCTTATGTTAGCGAACTAGTAGGCTATGACGTTATCCACAGGTTGCTTGAAGCAGCCGCGGCTCAACACACAGCAGGGCGAGTTGACCAATCACAGTCTTATTAAAGCAAAAACATAATCAACATTTACAAATAAAACGTGTTTGTGAATGTAGGTTATGTTTTTGCTTTAACATAACTAGGCTTCTGACATAGCCTACTATTGTCTGCTCCACATTTGTGTAGTCTGATTATGTAAAGTTAATTTAATGATGGTCTTTGGCAAATTGCTGAGTGTTGATCAAATGGAGGCACAGGCCTATGTTTGTACTGACTCCTTCACATTTTCGTGGCCTAATTATACTACTTACTTATTTTTTTGTAGCAGTCTTTGTAAACTGAAAAAAAAAAAAAAAAAAACATATCAATGTCAAAAATGTTTTTGAGAATGAGGATTAAGGCCTAGCCTACTGGAAATATTGCTGTTTTTACCATGTCTCCCTCACATTTTCATCTGTTCTTTCTAGTAGGCTAGTAGTAACCAAAACCATATGATTTACTTAATGTTATACAAGAACAGAATATAATTGAACAGAATTGAGTTCAGACTTGAGTTCGGTGTTTTGAGTTCGGCCCTCCTCAACAATCCCAGTATCTCATGCGGCCCCTTGGGGAAAATAATTGCCCACCCCTGATTTAAATGGTAGGACGGACCCACAAGCTCCACAACACCTCCATCTACAGGCCAACGGTGGTGATAATAAGCAATAGCGAATGACATACTGCAGGGGGTAGTTCGAATGTGTTGATAACGGAAAATGTAAAGAAATGATTGCCAGATCTAGCCTATCGCAGGGAGCTCGATGTATGAAACATGAAATAATTTGGTAATCAAAGCAAAGCCATTTGTTTGTTTTGCTTGAGAAAACAATTCTACCTAGATGTTTAATGCCGATAAACTTACTGTCACATTTGGTAAGGAGACTTGGTGGCTGATAAGATTTGGGAGTGTCCCGTTCCCTCGGCCCTGCGCATCGGCACCAGGGCTCCTCCTTTGCCGGAGAAATTCCAACCGAAATGTCCAACAACCGAATTCCTAAAACTTAAGTAAGTAAAGTTTCTTATTAAGGAATTTTCTGCATTAGAAAGGCAGATTGATTAAGTAGCCCATAAAGAGTCGCTTGCTTTGCACCTGTAGCTTTCTATCCACACTTCGCCATTGATGAACCTAACAAATAATGATATTAAAAAGAATAATAATAATAAAAAAAACTCCTTACCTTTAGGCTACACAGTCCATGGAAGTAATCACCGACCGTAATTCCATTTCATGAAATAAGATAGCGTTGACAACACCGGCTGCTCTGAAATGCAATAGCCTACACTTCTGTTCTGTCCCCGAAAAACAACAACAACAAAATCATGTTGCCATAATAAGTTCGCCATTAACTCGCAACAAGAAGATGACAACCCTGCAGCATGTAGGCTACTCTCGCATTTCGCATGTTCACCAGATTAAATGTTTAAGTTGGTCGCGGCTATCAATTTACTCTAAAGACAACCGCTAAAGACGTGTGCAGAAGAACTGAAGAAAAAGATACGGTGTCTGGCACCTTCGTGATTACCTCAACAGCTCGGTGGGTAGGCTATGCCTCATGTTCCACAGTCTGTTCAACCCGATAAGAAGACTTCGTGAAAGCGTCTCTGATTGTGATGTTTTTCGCCTAAGTTAAGCAATAGGTCTACCATAACGCTGATTATAAATGTAAATGTAAATGTAAATGTACATTTCATCATATGTATACTAGTCGCTGTCTGGCATGGTAATTACGGTTCCACAGCTCAGCCAAGTTTGGCTCGAAACGTTGCCTTTAGAGTAAATATTTCGTGCAGCCCACATACAGTGTGCAGACCTGACCCGTTTTTTTCTGGCATGTGTGAAAACAGACACTGGATGTGTGCAGTGCTTCCACAAAAAAAAATTGTTATTGATCTGACATGACAGGGACTTCAATTATGGATAAAATGGGAAAGTTTCTAAGACTATACAAAATGACTGTTTATATTCTGTCATTTACATCAGCAAAAGACGTTATGGGTGCACCCTCAGGCATTTGATTAGATTAGAACTTGATTGCCATTTAGCAGAGTAGCCTACAGAGCCAGAGCCAATGAAATCCATCCGGAAGTGCAAATAAGCATTACATACCAAGTGCAGGTTGAGTATAGTTGTGTAGACAATAGAGCAGACAATAGACAGTGTACAATGTAGTTGGATAAATACAAGTTTTCCAGATGGCATGTCTACAGATGTATGTCTATTTATACTCTGTATACATTCACACACACACACACACACACACACACACACACACACACACACACACACACACACACACACACACACACACACATTGCCTACAGAAACGTTCCAGAATCATGTACACAATTTACTAGGCTAAATAGTGTGCTCATTTTCCTAAATTTTACTCTCATTTTAATTTGTTTGTAAATTGAGAGCACAATAAGTAAAACATGTGCACAATATAGTAAATGGTGCGCACAATTTACGAAAATGAGCACACATTCTCTCGATACACAACTAGGCCTATATATTGCAATGATACCTCTGGGTGCCCAGGGAAGATTTTGAGCCTTGGTTAATATTAAGCTACAGTTTGTGATGGCTTGTAGCCTGGGTGTTCCCATCCTGCCTATGATTTCATTCACGCTGCTAAGGCAGTCTGGAAACTACCGCCCTAATTTTTGCCTGAGATAGGGGACCAATCACATAACAGGGGGTGAAGCAAGACGATGATGAGCTAAGCACAGACACATTTGATAGACATCCGTGGCACCCAATGAACAGATCTGGGCATTTTTTTCAAATACGAAAACATGAATGTCCAGACCACACAAGAAGTGGTAGGCGCTTGCCAGGCTAGATGGCTTGTGCTTGTAGGGATAACTTCTTAAGTTGATGTAAGATGGGGTAACCAGTTTTCATTGGTGTCTCATCATCTCTGCTCGAATGATGATGGCTAGTCCTAGTCATCAGGCACACACTGAACACAGAGTGAACAAACTCAAATTTGATTAACCCAGAGATCAGGGTTATACAGAGAGTTTGCTAAACCTCCTTTCTGGAATACCTCCCTGATTGCACCCCAAAGTCACAGTACAAGGAATGGCTCTTTGTGGATAGTTGAGAGGTCATTAAGTTTTATGAGGTTTTGTGACTTTCCTTGACACTGTAGCAATGCCCTCCATGTCAATGTATTGTTTTTCATGTTATGTGACTCAAACCTGCAAAACCAGTTTTGTTCACGAGATGATTTTCTAAGGTCTTGTTACAGTATATTGTAAAGTAGTTTTGTGACTTTCCTCGACACTTGACTGTCCTCTAATCTGTTTGTGTGTTTCACAGTAAGGGCCTTATCTTAACAATCTGAAATGCTTGGTCTGAAGCTGATGGTTTAAACATGTTTAGGGAATGTCCAGCCCCAAATTGCTATCTTGACAGAGTAATAAGTTTGCCACAGATTACTTTTTCACATAACAGAAGTTAACCATGACACCTAAACCTTGGTCCACTGACCACAACAAACTTAAGGGCAATGCTTGGCTGAACAGCTGGACCTTGATGCTTTATTTTCTTTGTGTAGCAGCAGGTGGCAAGACCATGCAGAGGTCAAATCACGTACCGCAATGCACATGTACAGTACATCTAGTATAATCTATCTAATAGTGACACTGGGCAGTGGATAAGATGAGTTGATTAGGATTTGCCCACCCACGCAAACTAAGAAGAACGCCTCATTAGCCTACATGCCATGTATTGGCATATTGCACACAGAAACAGTTGATGGCCTGTCTGAGAATCATGCACATTCATTACATTTTGTATGGAAAGGAATTTCTAGGCTATATGATTTTTTGATGTGGGTTGTAAGCTTGTCAACCGTGACAAAACGACTGTGGCTATTGTTGATGTTCCTGTTAATCAACATTGCAAAATAGCCTGTGACGCATTTTACCCGTGTGCAGAGATAGAGAGATAGAGAGAATATAGAGAGAGAGAGCATCAGAAGACTTCTGACTCATCACTTAGTATTCACCCTGAGCTGCTTCTGGGGGGATACGCGAGATGAAAAGGGCTATGGCGGAAAGGTGTCAAAAATAAACATTTCAAATGTTCTGTTATTAATTCATGAATGATAAATTATTTCATTTTGAATCAGTTGTAATGATATGATATGAAACATTACATTAAAGGAAATAATTTGTCAACTCTAGCTATAGTAGGCTACTGTAAGTTTTCATTGAAAAAAGGTGTCTCATTAAACATGATGCCTGGAATGCGTCAAGAAATAGAATGCGTTACTATTGAATGTGTCGGATGGTGGGGCTACGCGAGCCGACTCAGGACGTAGAAGGTAGTACGTGAGGAAAAAGTTTGGGACCTGCTGCCCTATGGTTTAATGACTTGTGACTTGTGCTTTCGTTAGAGAAGAAACTTCTGGAATTCCCCTAGTAAGGAACACGTCACTGTTTTATAAAATTTGGTTATTCGCCATCTCCCCTAGAGATAGAGAAGTGGGCAAAAGCATGTTGGTCTCCGTGCATGCATTGTCTTGGCAGTGCCACTGCTTAGCTCAGTGAATTGAATCGTTTGGCTGAATAGCATGTCATGAGTAAATGTGAATCAAAAAACGGGAAGGGAGAGTATCACTTTCAAAACATTACGTTAGTTGGGCCTACATTTTGTCTTTGGAGACTGTGTTTTCTGTCCTTAGTTTGGGAGGCTATAGGCAGACTAATGAAATTGCATCTGTTGACCCTTCCCTGGATTGGTGGTTCATATTGACATCTTAATAGTGAATGCCTATATGATCATATTTGTTTCCTAAATGTATGTTTCTATAATGCCAAAACTCCATGACAGCTAAAGCTGATTAAAAGCTAGGTTAATGTCAGTCCAGGTTGCCTTAAGTTGCGATTACGTTTTCTTTTTATAAATCATGACATTGAATTCTGCAGTGCAAAATGCCTCACAAAGATAAATGCAGAAAGAAAGCCACTAAATGCACGAGATCCCTGACCACTGTGAATGTTGAATTTTGTTTGAATATGGGTTACTATATTTCAATAGATTGAACTGTAAATTCTGTTGACATAAATGTTGCCTTTGAGCGCTTGCTCCTCCAAAGGACTCTGAATGGCTCTCTCTCACATGGTGTCTTGTCCAGTCTGAAATAGACCCAGTCGTTATCCAGCCTCAGCTCAAATTGATGCCTGTGGCAGTTCATTGGGTTAACCCAAACAGATTTTCCTTGTGAAGGACCCTTTTTTTTCATAAGGCAAGAAGGATGAAATCCCTAAATCATGTTCAAAATAAAATCAGTGGCTCAAAATCATAAACTGTATGAAGCTCAAAACTTGGGATTAAAGACAGTTTAATCAATAATCACTTGTTAGTTTTAAGAGTTTGCCGTCATACCGCTGTGAAGTACCTGATTGTGCAGTTTTAAAAGGATGGCGCACAGAGTATATCCTATTTTAGCTAGCTTTCAGAATATTTGACAACATTGTAACCAGAACCAGCTGTTAGAATACATCTGTTGCTTTAATGAATAAAAAATAGGGCCTAATGTTAATGTATGACTGTTTTTTCTCATTCTGTGTCACTTCAGTTGGGGGCCATATGATCTGATTCAGGCACAGCCCGTCTGGAGTTTGTAAGCAGATTCTGAAAGATCCAGCAGGAAGTGCATTTCTGTGTATTGGGATCAATTCAATTGATCAGAGGACTGACTGTCCCCAGTGTGTATAGATATTCAGTGGATCCTGCAAAACAATGGATGATATCCTACAGACAGTCAAAGAGAAGCACAAAACTAAGTATGAGAGCTTCTTTGAGGGAATCAAGCAACAGGACAAGAAAACCCTCGGTAACAGGATTGACACACAACTATGGGTCATAGAAGGGGAGGGTGTTAGGATAAACGAAGAGCATGAGGTTTTACAGATGGAACAAACACCCCGGCCTCAACCAATTCAGGACATGCCAATCAACTGCAATGGCATTTTTTTGCTCTCTCAAGAACCTGGATATCAGGAGAGAAAAGAAAGGAAAGCAAAAATAAAGACTGTTCTCACTAAAGGCATCGCTGGAATTGGAAAAACAGTCTCTGTGCAGAAGTTTGTTCTGGACTGGATTGAGGGAAAAGCCAATCAGGACATAGATTTTATTTTTGTACTTCCATTCCGCAAGCTGAATTTGATTAGACATGACCAATCCAGTCTTCATAGACTTCTGCTTGACTTTTACCCTGAACTCAAATGTCTACAACCAGAAGCATATGATACATGGAAAATTGTGTTCATTTTTGATGGCCTCGATGAAAGCAGAATTCCACTGAATTTTTCAGGAAGTGAGAACGTTTCTGACATGACAACATCGTCATCATTAGATGTGCTAATAATAAGTCTCATCAAAGGAGAAATCCTTCCCTCTGCTCTCATCTGGATAACCTCCAGACCAGCAGCTGCTAATGACATCCCCTCCGAATACATCACCCGTATAACGGCTATCAAGGGATTTACTGACTCTCACAAGGAGGAATACTTCAGGAAGAGAATCAGTGATGAGCATCAAGCCAACAAAATGATTTCACACATCACAACAGAAAAGACCCTTTGCATTATGTGCAACATACCAGTCTTCTGTTACATCTCTGCCATTGTACTTCAGAAATTACTGGAACAAGATAAAGCAATGCCTAAAACTCTGACTGAAATGTACACACACTTATTGCTTATTCAAACAAACACAAATAACCAAAAGTATGGTGAGAGAGATGGGAAAGACCCAAAGGAGCTGCTCCAGTCAAATCGAGAAGTGCTTTTGAAACTTGCCGAGCTGGCCTTCAAACAGTTAATGGAGGGCAATATCATGTTCTATGATCAAGACTTGAAGGAGTGTGGCATAGACGGAAATGAGGCTTCAGTGTACGCTGGAATATGCACTGAGATTTTTAAGGAAGAATCTGTGCTTCATCAGAGGAAGGTTTATAGCTTCATACATCTGAGCTTTCAGGAGTTTCTGGCCGGGGTCCATGTGTTTTACTGTTATGCAATCAGTAACACAGAGGCACCACCATTTTTTGATTTCCTACACAGTTTGCATAGAGCAGCAGTTGATAAAGCCCTCGATAGTAGGAATGGACACCTGGATCTGTTCCTTCGATTCCTGCTGGGCATCTCACTGGAGTCCAATCAGAGACTCTTTCAAGGTCTACTGATACCAACAGAAAACATGTCTGCTAGCATCCAGAAAACCGCAGAGTACATAAAAGACAAAATTAAAGATGATCAACTCATACCTGATAAATCGATCAATTTGTTCCTCTGTCTACTTGAAATGAAGGACCAGTCTCTTTGCAGAGAGATTCAGGAGTTTCTGAAATCAGAAACATGTTCCGAGAAAAAACTCTCGGCTGCACACTGTTCAGCAATAGCCCACATGCTGCAGATGTCGGAGGTCACGTTGGATGAGTTTGACCTGAAGAAATACAACACATCAGAGGAAGGTCAGAGGAGACTGATACCAGCAGTGGGACATTGTAGAACCGCTCAGTGAGTATTACATCTTTGTGTCACAGAATTCATATTTATTTCCACTCCTCCCCAAACTCTATTGTTTTTTTTTTTTGTCTTCTGCTATAGACTTTCTGATAGTAACCTGAGCGATCAGTCCTTTGAAAATGTGGCCGCAGCTCTTAAACTGCCAAACTCTCCCCTACGAGAACTGGACCTGAGCAACAACGACCTACGGGATTCTGGAGTGAAGCTGCTCTCTGCTGGACTTGGGATCCCACACTGTAAACTGGAGATCCTGAGGTAAGAATTTGGATCAAGTTTACTGAAGCCTACATTGCAGTATAGATGTACTAAGAATTACAGCTTGTTTCTGACGCTATTTGCATCTTAAAACGGCAAACTGCACTTATGCATATGCATGTATGGGAAGGCTGAGGGACAATGGGAGTATCGGGAAGTGTTCATAGTGATTGATTAGGTATTCCAGTATGTAAAACAGTGCACACATGTTTTGTTCTGCCTTTTAAAAGCAGTGTAATCCAAATTCAGAGACAACATAATGAGTTTTTCTTCAAAATGCCAAAAGTGACATTAACTTTTGTTTGCTTTTCTTTTTTAAATTTTTTGGCCTTTATTAGTGTAGGACAGTAGAGACAGACAGGAAACAAGCGGGAGAGAGAGATATGGGGTGGGATCGGGAAATGACCGCAGGTTGGACTCGAACCTGGGTCCCCGTGGGCACCCGTATATGGCATGAGCGCTGTAGCCTGTTGCGCCACAGTGCCCCCTTGTTTGCTTTTCTAATGTCACATTTCCACTTTCACATCATTCCCAATATGTGAGTATTAAATCTGTCATAGCTGCTTCAAGTAGTATTTGTTTTTAAAATGGAGTAGAACTACTCCACTGCATTATGTCGCGGCTTGTTGACATGTTAATATCTTGTACATTTCATGATTGCCAATGGCAACTTTTGGTTCTTTTTAATGTAGCCATCTGCCAACTGTGCTTGTGGCTGAATCATACAGTTCAGTTATGAGCTATGGCACTCCTTTGACCATGCAATCTGGCAAGGATTCGCTGTTGGCTTCCTGCAGACAAAAAAATAGTAATTGTGGTATTGACACCACCGCCCCGCCCCCTCCCCCCCTCAAAAAAAAAAAAAAGCCAAACAAACAAAAAACTTTCATGGGGACTCAGGTTCTCTCTTTATGTTCTCTCTGGTTCCCACGTAATTCAAATCCTGGCTGACTTTGTACAGCGAGTATCAGGTTAAACATGCCAGAGGACATAGAAGTCCAAAGTACAAATTGGTGTCCATAATCCAGAATGGCAGACTGTGGAGTTCACTCTGAACTGGTTCTTTTGAAGAAGTCAAGAATGAGGAATTCAGTATCTTGACTGTCGTGGAATATCCAGTCTAGCTGAGGAGTGGTAGAAAAACATTTACTTCAGTTATCAAACACAGCAGGACAAGACAGCACCTCCACTAGTCCACATTCCCATCTTGCATATCTCCTTCTCCTCCATCCTATATTGGTTTCTCCGTGTCCCTTTAATTTTCTTTCCCACCATGAAACAAATAGTTCGCCAGACAAATAGAGCTTGACAGAACTTGTTTCAGATATTATAGCAATGTATTACTTGCTGACTTGCTGACTGACATTGCGATAAGTGAAAGGACAAACAATTTATGTATTGAGCTGACAGTCAGATAGGCTCTAGGTTTAGGGGCTATTCTCTCTTCATATAGGCTCTATATTAGGGCTTAATTTCTGCCTGATGGTCTTTTGGGCCTCCGCTGGCCTTCCAGGTAGCGCTGCCTTGAAGTTGACAATGGGGGCCCAAAAGACCATAGATCTTTATTTCTGTTGGGCAGGCTACTGTGAATCTATATTTTTCTGGGGGTTAGAGTCTCTCTCCCTTTCTCTAAAACAGAACTTTCAGATGGATTTTTTCCCCGTTGCTATTATGGGCTCTTTTGTGGACTTTTCCTTTAATATTCTAAGCCAGTGCCACGAGGGAAAGTGAAGTGTGTCATGGAATTTTGAGGAACCCAATGTGATTTAGCACATGCTCATGAAATAGGCTGGAGGGGTATTTTCAAATGCATCAATGACACAGCTTCTTATTTAAAGAAGGAACATTTTAGTTCCTCTTTTAAGTTGATATTTTACAACTTTGTTTAAAGCTGGTCTTTAGTAGGCTACAAATCTCAGTGTGATTTCATGATGTAAAGCTGAGAACCGTCTTGCAACTCTTTTTAGGAAACAGTTGCACAGTTGACAGGATATGCTGTAATATTGCTGTTGATTTAGTAACTGTTTCACTCGCCTGCTCTAGCAACAAAGCAACATCACACCCTTTGCCTTACCCATTGCACCCTTGTTGAGCAACAAAATAAAATCACCTGTTCCAATATGTGAATGATCATATTATGACCACTCTGTAGACAAAATGTGGTTAGATGAGAATGGACACCCAGCTGTTATAGCATATGATAATGAATCACTCCAGTCACATCAACATAATGTCACAATAGACAGTTGCTTTGATTGAATTGTCAGTGGTCTCATCAATCTGCCGTGCGGAAAATGGTGCTGTGTCGATATTCTGTTTGTAATCTCTTAAATGGTAGTGGAAACTTAGTCAGATTGTTTTGAATTGTCTTTGACATTCTCAGAAAAAAGTAGACGATTTAAAATGGGAAGCCAAGATATTATAACACATCCATAACGGCAAATGTTATCATACACATCAGGGAACTTTCTGGCTACTTTGAGAAGCTGCACTTTCTTTCTGTCATACATTGAACTCTCCTTACTGTAGCACCCATGACCTGTATTATTTCACAGGAGGTCTTGGTCTCCTGCTTTCACTCATAATTTCTCCTCATTTGAAAAAAGACTGTAAAGAATCCTGTAAGATGTGTCAGTGATGTTCATCCTTCCACCACCAGGAATGTCAGTTGAATCTATGTTGCTCAGGAGCTAGCGAGTGGCTAACAAGTAACTCAATTTCCACCCCCTTTCCTTGCCCCAGCTGTGGTGCAACGGGCTGGGGCACCTGCACCATACGCCGGTGACCCGGGTTCGATTATATGTATATTTCCACCCATTCACTTGGCACATCGACAATTAGACCGAGAATTGAGATGCAGTAGCGGCAAAAATTGACCTGTCCAGTTACTGTAGTAGTGTCCCCTCCCGCAGCTGCACCAAGACACTCAAGTTTTGCTGTCTTGAAACTCAAAAGATCCATGAGCTGCCCAGGATTTCACTCGATTTACATGAAAGTCAATGGGAAAAGATATTTATGGTATAGTGAAGCAAACTGAAAAGTTGGTAAAGCAGCCTGTTTCACTGTGGATGAGTGTGCCACTGTTTTACACTCACAGAAATGAATTCAGGAAAACAGCTTGGGTTGACTGAAATTCTGTGTCAAAAGAGCAAAATGTGATTGTTTTTGGTAACTTTGTTTTGATGCGAGCAGCACGACGCAACGCGACGTCCTTGAGAGAACTTTTGTCGGACGCCCTGTTTCTATTTTCTTTTTGTCGCTCGCATTGCTCTGCTATTCTGAATGAGAAATATGGAACCTCGTGACGCAATACAATGCCATATTTAACGGATTCAGTGTAGACAGACAACATTGACAGTCGCTTGCTTGGATCCAGTTAGGACAAGGTGTTATAGAGGCCTCCTCTGGTATAGGCACTGAGGCACACTATGCATCCATGTTAAATAGAAAATTGTAAAATTCACTTGTGATGTGTCTTTGTAGACTGTCTGGCTGTTTAATCACCGAGAAAGGCTGTTCGTATCTGGCTTCATCTCTATGTTCAAACCCCTCACACCTGAGAGAGCTGGATCTGAGCTACAATCAACCAGGGGAGTCAGGAGTGAAAAAGCTGTACGCTAAACTGGAGGATCCCAACTGCAAACTGGAGACACTCAAGTATGTACAGTGCTGTAGACCAAAGTTAGTGTGTGTGTGCGTGTGTGTGTGTTATATTCCAGTCAGGACAGAGTGTGCATACCTTGTTATGCTTGGGTTAAGGTCCAGTAGCTTAAAATCATCAATAGGCTACTGCTTACAGCCTAATACTTAGCTGAAGTATTGTAACACTTATCCCATGTGAACAGGGAAATATGTTGTCCTTCCCTCTTCTACTTTTCATTTGAGTTTTCATATTGCACTTTGGACAGGACAGGGATATCTATCAAGTCATTTACTCCACAAGCACTGTCCACCGGTTATACCGTTAAGTAGAGTGGTACTGTTTTACACCCAATCAGAGTGCAGTTACCTGATCCATTCTTTCACCAAATAATACATTTTACTTATACAAGGCAAAGCAAGGTGATGTATAGTATAGCATCCCACTGCATAAAAGTGCTTGAGAGATTGATGCTGGCCCATCTCAGACCTCAGGTGACCACCTCCATGGACCCACTGCAATTTGCCTACTGTCCTGAGGTTGGTAGTGAGGATCCCATCATCTACCTGCTTCAGCATCACCTGGATGAAGTTCAGTGAAAATAATGTTCTTTGACTACTCCGGTGCCTACAACACCATACTTGTACAACTTGTACTGCTACTTGAGAGAAGCTACACAGGATACAGTGAACTCATCCATAACCTCATGGATCACTGATTACTTGACAGAAAGACCACAATACGGCTCAGATGGCTCAGGAACACTGCAAGGGACAGTGTTCCTCCTTTCCTCTTTACACTATACACCTCAGACATTTGCAGCGATACTCTGATGACAGTTGTGCAGTTGTGTGGTGTGTGTGAAGGATAAGTATAAGTGAATGAATACAGGGATCTGCTGAACAGCTTTGTGGCGTGTGATGTGGAAACAACCACCTCCTCTTAAATGTGGTCAAAACAAAGCAGATATTAAACTTTAGCAAGGCGGAACATTGCAGATATATTGGTGTACATCTTGATAACAAACTGGACTGGAAGTGCAACACTGAGGGTGTGTACAGGAATGGGCAGAGCAGACTATACTTCTTGAGGAAGCTCAGGTCTTTGAAGGTGTGCAGCGGGATGTTCAACATGTTCTACAGTACACCATTTAACAGTCTGCTGTTTTACTGAAAATAAAATTGTTTTGTAATGTTTTTGAAATAATAAAAAGCTGATTTACCTGTTGTCTTCATATGGCTATTGAAGTTCAGATTGCCGACAATCATGCTGAATGTAACAAAGAGGTCATTTAGAAGCAGAGGTTTTAAAACACATACAGTATGAACTTCCTATTGGTTTGTAGTAAGTAAAATAATTAATATGACATTGGCTATGTGACTTACCTGTAGGATGTTTACCTAAGCTACAGTATGATTGGTTAGTAGATAATGAATGGATGACTTGGCTAGGATCTTCTTGGTAGAATGTTTGCTTATATTATGCTGTCATGTACATTCAGAACAGAAGGAAAGCAAATGTCCAAATGTGTGTCTATCTGTTTTTATAGTGTGGCCTTTGGGGGATGGGTCAGAATCACACCAGGACTACAGAAATGTAGGTATTTCAAAACATCCACACATACACACCTATTTACAGAGTTGGACTGGTAATCTAGCATAGTCTGGTTTTCTGGTGGGCTGACACCTTTTCAATGCGCTCTCACCATCCACAAGGAGGGAAACTAGGCCTCCTAGCACATGACTATGGACTATGATTATGTTCAGCTCTGGAAAATAATTCATTCTGATGTCATCCTATGAGTTGACAATCATATTCAAATTTGCTAAAAGTTAGACTGATTTAGGATCCGCTCTGCGTATGCCCCTTTTGTGTTCATTCATTCTCAATCAAAGTTCTCTCATAGTTTTGCCAACATTACTGGATTAAGTACTTCAGCATGTAAGAAGATAGACAACATTACTGGATGTAGTGCCAAGATCCTAAATCAGCTGTTGAAAGGCCCTTTGCAGATGACAATCACTCAGTTGTGGAATTGATTCTAGAATAGAATATATACTTTTTTGATCCTGTGAGGGAAATTCTTTTTTCTGCATTTAACCGAATTAGTGAGCACACACAGCACACAGTGAATACACAGTGAGGTGAATCACACACTAACTCAGAGCAGTGAGCTGCCTGCCCAACCAGCAGCGCTCGGGGAGCAGTGAGGGGTTAGGTGCCTTGCTCAAGGGCACTTCAGTCGTGGACTGGTTGGGGATCGAACTGGCAACCCTCCGGTTACAAGCCCGAAGCCCTAACCAGTAGGTCACGGCTGCCCCATTCTCATGTAATGTTGCACCTTTATCTCTGCTTGAGCACCTGAGCAAAACTTTTTCATATCCCTGGCAGGCACGCCACTCTAAGATGCCTATATACATCTTGAATATGCAATCTCAGTTGATCATTGTTAGGAAGCATGCATTATTCATTTAGAAATAAAATATTTCACTTAACACCAAACGTTTTTGATGAGAAAATATGCTTACCACTTAATTAATGTGATTCCTATTTATGTACAGCAAGAGGAAAGTATAGAATGCAAATGTATACATTTATGCAATATCTATTCTTGTTCTTGTGTGCAGATGCCTGTGACCTCACGCTGGACTCGAACACAGTAAACGTATGTCTTTCTCTGTCAGAGAAGAACACAATGGCGACATATGTGAAAGAGGACCTATCATATCCCGATCACCCAGAGAGATTTGATGTCCGACCACAAGTTCTGTGTAGAGAGAGTCTGTCTGGACGCTGTTACTGGGAAGTTGAATGGAACGGAGTGATTGATGCAGCTGTGTCCTATCATGGGATCGGCAGGAAAGGAAGCGGCAATGACTCTTACTTTGGGCACAACGAAACGTCCTGGAGAATGTACTGTGGTGACAGTAGGTTTTCTGTCTGGCATGACATGAAGTCTATTGACATAAATGCACCTTCATCTTGTTCCAACAGAGTAGCAGTGTACGTGGACTGTCCAGCCGGCACTCTGTCCTTCTACAGTGTCTCGTCTGACACACACACACTCACACACTTGCACACGTTCCACTCCAGATTCACTGAGCCTCTCTATGCAGGGTTCACGGTTTACAATGGATCGTTTTCTCTGTTGGATACTACTGGAAAAGCTGTTGTCCTTAGGAACACGTATTAAAAGCGCTGTTTACTTTTTAAACCTTTTTTACTCTGTTAGATACCCCCATGGCCCTGATTGGTGCGTCTGAAATGGGAACGTTGGATGTCTTGCAAATCATGCTACAGGCTCTAGGTGGGGCCAGAGGAGCTGGATGTTTTTTTTTTATTTATTTATTTTTTAAATGACCTGCTTCATGTACTTCTGATATTGAACATAGGGTCAGTGTTAGCAAAAATAACAGAAAGTTAGTTGTATAAGGCTGACCTTCAAACTATCACTGGATCACTATCTAGACTTGTAGTAGAAAATAATTTGGTAGAGCTCACCTGCATATTATGAAAATACTGTATTCGTATCACTTCTGGCATATTTTGTCATGACAGGGTGGATAGCTTGGGCAGAGCAAGTAAGGATACTTATACAAAGAAAATTAGTCAGGAAGAAGATCAACTCTCTAACTTCAGCAGGTGAATTTGCCACCACTGAAGAGAGAAAATAAATGGTTGTCCTGATGTTACTAGAGAGGATGGCATTAGTGGACAGTAATCTCAGGGACACACAAAAACTCCTCCTCTTTAGTAAATAAAAGCATTATAATCACAAAATTATCAGTGCCCTCCAGTGAGTAATATATTGTTTAGCAAAACAATCATTTGAAAGACAAATATATATTTTTAGGATTTTACTATATTTTACTTACTTTGAACTTTAATACATAGTTCTGGGGACATTTCAAAACAGTCTGCATCCTCTTTACTTATAAAACTGAAAAAAAGAGACTGTAGCCTAAATGTGAGTGTTTTGGACCTTTGTAACAATGCACAAGTTTAGTTTACTGTGTGTTTTGTAACTGTGTTAAGCCAGTGTAAGATAGATCGAATATTAAAATGAACACACAGACACACACATTGCATTTTGTTTTATTTACCGTCTGATTGGGGAAGACAGTGTTTTGTGCCATTTAACGGGCCTTCATTCGGTGTATTCCGGTACATTCCATCATTTTTCAGAGAAATCTCTGAGCCTTGTGAGTGTGTGTCCATCTGCTGGTTTGGGCGGAGGCAGGATGAATGGACAATTCTCTGTATTGTAGCCCTTTTTCTCCAAGACAGCTGCCTTTGTTCCCTGTGGTAGCTTACTCATTGTAAATGCCTTCCCACATGTGAAAATTCACTTTTTTTCTCTCTCCCTTACACATGCACACACACGCATACGCTTTCACACTCATAGGGACACACACAAACAGATGTTTCTGGAAGTTCATCTGAAAGGAAACTCGAAGAAAATGCACAGTGTTTTCGCAGGAAGTTAGCTCTTTATTAGACAAGACAACAAGACAAGTACAGCCGAGCATCATCTGAGAGCTGAAGATTCGTTTTTTGTTCTGAGCCTCTTATCACTCTTGGACTGCGATCAGAGTTTTTTTTTTCGTTTAAACTCTGTTTTTTTTTCTGCTCGGTAGTACTGCTACGTCGTTAGAGTTTAATCTGGGGTATGGCACCTCCGAACACCTGCCTGAAGCGGGCATTCAGTACTCTTGATGTTGTACTCACGGTAAGTCAGGAGTGAATGTGTGCTTATGATAGTCAGTGTTTATATAAACACATTTTTCATAGAATGTGCAGAGAGATGTCCTAAAGATGCAGGTTATGCTCAAAGTTGACCAAATTCTTCATTTGAGGACAAAGGAAGAATTTGCCATTTACTATGCCATTTAACTGCATGTGTTTACAACTTCAGCTAAGCACAGATGCGTAGTGCTAACAGAGACCACATTTAACTGGCACTGACAATAGTTCCTTGTTCAGCTTATGTCAAGCTATTTGAACTGAAAGGACTTGACTTTTCTCTTCATCTCCTTTAACACGCAATTTACACTCAAAAGTTCAGTAAGATTTTTGTCAATGGATGTTACACGTGTTTGTCTTCTGTGGTACCAAGAGAATAGAGTTTGTGTACATCCTTAAGGGAGATTTGGCATATTGTGCTGTGCTCTCCCAGTAGCACAATACGTGTTTAAATACTTCTTCTGTCCTCGGAAGAGGGAATGTTGTTCAACATTTGACCTTGTGCCATATGGGAGGATGCTGAATTTCGCATGAACTTACGTGCCTGAATGCTGTGTTCATACTGCACAGATCCTTGGGGCCTTCATCCTAGCCTTTGCGCTGTTTCAGCATGGAGTTCTCCATAATGAGCAGAAGGTAATGAAATCAAATGACCAATTTTGCTGAAAAAAGGTTTTCGAATATACAGTATATATTCATGCTGTACCTTATGTAATATTCTATTTGTTTAATTTGAAGATGATATGGATTGGGAATAAAGTTATGTTGAGTTACATTGACCATGTCATTCAAACAGCCATCCATCAAATGTTCTATGTTTCTGGTCAGACAATTCCAGAACCTACCGATTGATAGCTAAGTAATGAAAAGACTGACTCTCCGGACAGAATTACAATTAACACGCCTACAATAGTATTTGTGTGTAAATCAAAATGGCTGTTTCCCTGTTTGTAGGTAGAAGAATTTCATGTTGTGGTGATCTCAGTGTACGCCATTGGGGCTGCCATTGCAGCCGGGGCTACGCTTGGATTGTACGGCGTTCGGAAAGAAAAACAATGGGCACTGATTGTGGTAAGCTTGTTGACATATGTTTGACTGGTGGGGAGGGAGGGTATACTACGAAGTGAGATTAGTGGCTCGTTGAGCCTAAAGTCAGAAGTGACATTCGACTGCAGGCAAATAGGCCTAGTCTTTTTCTTCCACTTTTACATTTTAATGTTTGTGTTGACATTTTCCCATTGTTTGCTTGAAGGTACAGTCAGCGATTGCGCAGGAGGTCGTGTTTGTCTATGTATATATTTAAATTTATTAGCAGACGCTTTTGTTCATGACAACATATATTATATTTTATCCAAGGGCCAAAGCTCACCCCTCCATTCACTACTGCAATGAAACACAACAGACTCACTATCAACAAGGCAATTGCCACAAACCTCTGCCTGACAAATTTGAATGCATTTATACAGTCTAGGCTAGGGGTATATACTGTAATACCCCACAGCCCATTGTCATTTACCAATTTGTGACCCACTGCTTGTTGTAATGATTACTGTGTTTGCCTCTAACAGTCGTCAGTTGGTATGACAATCATCAGCCTATTTCTTCTTCTGATCTCCATAGCAACAGCGATTGAGGCAAACAAGGTGAGAGACATGAATGATTCTTTAGCCAGTTGCTGTGAAATCTCTTGCCAGTAGTTTTGAAAGGGTGATAACTTCTCTAGAGGCACGGAAACATTTGGATTTTAGTTTGGGGTTTGTTACAGGTGGAGCAGTACATTGAAGAATCTTATAAGCTCGACCATCTCCATGAGGTCAGTGAAGACAGGCAGCAGGATGTAGAGGAATGGCAAACAATGGTGAGGGCAAATGTCAAGCTAAGATGACACACTTTGTTATTGTATACAATAAAACAAACTTTTGCATGGTAACTCGCTGAAAGCATTTAGAAATGCTTTACAGGTATAAGCCAAAACATGAATAAAAGTTGAAGGTGCATTCATGCATTTGAAGTATAAGTGTGTTTGTTTCATATCTATTCTCCCTCTACCAAAGCTCCAGTGTTGTGGCCTACAAAACGGGTTCCAGGACTGGCACGGGCATCACCCGGAATCCTGTCTCTGTCCAGAGAAGCCAGACCCCTCAATCAAATGTGTGAGTGAACTCCAAGCGATTTCCTAGTCCGTCTCAATCACCTTTCAGGGAGATAGACCGCAACACCATAATTCATTGTTTCCTGACTGCTGATGCTGTTTACTGTCAGTTGCTTTTGTATTGTCCTGCACTTTAGCAGGAATAAACTAAACTAAACTTAGTTTAGGCAAGGAAGTAGTGTTAGGAATCTCTGATCAATGATTGGTATGGTCTTTCAGCCACTGTGATAAAGGCTCCTGGTCTTAATAATGTGGTGTGCTTTTAGGTCACTGCTTCGTTCATAAATGGCACCACAACTGTAGAGGAGCTGGTGTACGAGCAGGTACAGTATATTTCCCCTCTGACTGTTAGAAATGACTCGGTCTGGCATGCATATTAATACATGTTTATGCATCATAAATACTATGCACATTGCTTGTATACAGTACTGTATCTATTGTTTGTATTTTGTCTGTAAAGCTACAATGACACTATGGGCTGGAAACAACTTATTTGTGGGTACTAACTCATGTGTAATTGATGTCATGTATGGCACAGGGGGTAAATTAGTCATTTAGTTATGTATTGTAAACATACTGTATACATATAGTACTGTGGAGCCTACCACATAAGTAAATCCCTCATTTCTGCATAGACATGTCCAGAGATAATGTATTCTGTTACTCTGTAATAGCATACTAAATCCCAAGTAGTAAATTATGAATTCATTTTTTAACAAAAATGTGAAAGTTTCATTTATTTAAGTGGAAAAATGGTTTTCTCCCTAGACCTGTTTGCCACTAATGGTTGGGTTCATGAGAAGGGCGTTCAACATTTTCCTAACATTGCTGTTTGGCTTATCAATTCTTGTGGTGAGTATTTAGAACATAGAGTAATAGGCTACTGAATGTACAGCATGTCTGTAATTTATGTTGACATTTTCTTATTATGTTGACATTGACTTATTTTTCATTTATCAGGTTATTGCTACAGTTATGACCTTGGCTTTGCTCTACCAAATGAGAAAGAAGACTGTCAACACAGCTGTAGTGTTCAAACTTACTCCCAGCGGCTCCACCTATGCACAGTTTTCCAACTCTGACCAACATTACTTGCTAAGTTGAGGCTTTTGCGGATTGTATTTTGAAGTAATACATGCACACATACTGTACAGTGGCCCTTGCATGTATTGGCATAACTGGTAAAGATGAGTAAAAAAGATTCTGGTGTTCTATCACCATGAACAAAATGAGGTATAATCAAAACTCTAAAGGGAAGCAAATTTATTCTGTGAAGACAAAAATCTTCATGAAGAAATTAAAAGAGAAGATGATTTCTTTACCTCTTTTTACTCATGTATACCAGTGCCAAATATGGAGGGCACGTACTATATGTTGAAAGAACAAACTGTTGGAAAAATTGTTAGCTAACAAAGCATCACTGTGACAAAATTCTAAACAAGCATTTTGTTTTAAGTCCTCATCCAGCTAGTTGTGGCATATTAAGCTATCTTCAAAAAGAATGACAGTGTCAAGTCTTTCTTCACTAAATGTGTTTGATCCATTAAAAATAATAATAATAAAATAAACATATTCTTCATGTACTGTAAGTTGTTTTGAGAGAATGAATAAATGTTTTAGTTTCTGATTAAAGCTCCGCAGTGGATTTTTGAATACTGTGATTTATCATCATAGAACATGGATGTCTTGATGACACGAAAGGCATCTTGAATGTCAAATACTGGGCCTACTCGTCCCACTAAGTTCTATATTGTTATTATGGTAATACTGTTTGGTCTATTAATGATTAGTTTTGTTTCTTATAACATTATAATGTTCATGTAATGTTTATTGTGTTTATGTCCTTAAAACATCTGCTAAGAAACATAAACATGAGTGAGAACTCTGTTCCCATAGTATATACTGTAACTATGTGTGTCAGCATCTTCACGCCAATACATTGTTTTTGGTCACATTCAGCAATCATCTCCTCACAATCCGCTAGTTGCCCATTCTGTGCACTTCAAAAATAGTCTCTGTAGGGAGCCCTGGCTCCTAGCCTGACGAGCCAGACCCACATCAAGATGTAGGGTCTGGACACTCACCGTAGACAGGGCTCAATCGGAGGGGTGGGATAAACAGTTGTCTTTCAAATTCCCTCCCCGCAATAGGATAACGCTAAACGAATCATCTTCTTGTTTTCAAGTAGCAGGATGTGTAACCTTCCCTCTCCACGCAATATGGATAACTCTAAACAAATAATCTTCTTGTTTTCAAATAACAGGATGCGTTACCGCATGTCAGTCACCATTATGTTAAGCCCTGTGATTGGGCCGCTGGTGCTGGGGGTTCTCAGCTTCCTGGCTCAATGGATCGTGCCTAGACTGCCCCGCCAGCCAAATTACATTTGCTGCCGCTAGGGGCGTCTAGATTTCTAGGCTACCTGGCTTCGAAAACTGGAGACAAACAAAATCAAACCCCAATGTGGAGTATTTCTGGGAATACTGAGGGCAGGGGTAAGCTATCTCTCTGTTGTGTTTCATTTGGTCCTTGGTTAAAATATAATGTAATTGTTTTGGACAAAAATATCTTCTAATAAATATATAGAAATATAAACATAAACAAATGTTACTTCCTGTGTAATCACCGACTGTACCTTTAAGATACCTTTTCATATACCGATTTAAACATTGCCTGGTAATGACATAATATTTTAGTGATTTCTTCAGCTGCCGACTCTGCTCAAAAAATAGGGTCCTCGACAACGAATAATCAGCTATGTTATCAGACTATTATTAGGCCTATATGATTATTGATTTCAAATACCGGCTCAAGATACCTTTAACCCAGCTATTTTTACATCAATAAAAGAAAGACCAAGAGGCAATCTCTCAATCAGACTATTTCCTTGAAGATCAGAGCTATTCCTGATTATACAGTAGCACATTGTTATGTGCCCCTGCCAGGATTATTCAAAGTTCCACTCACTTAAGTTTTGTAGTTGGAGTTGTAGTCGGTAAAAAAACACAGGCTACAAACTTTGCAGTTGTTTTGCAGTTTGTTTGGCCTCAACTCCTGCTTGTTGTTTCATTTGTGGCCTGCAGATGGATCTAGATCACTCTGAAATCAATGCAGCCAACTTATCAGAGTAGATCTATAGGTTGAATGAAAATGTATACAACTTCATGAATAGATACATAGACCTAATTTAAAATCAAACCCTTTCACTGACAATATGTTCACACAAATAGCTTATGTTCAGACAGCAATGGTTGTCTGATTTGATTGTTGCTGTTGGTTTCACTCATGGCCAACAGAGGGCACACATCACTTGAGAATTAACTCAGGACAGTTACAGTACAAAGACCTAAATGAAACCAAACAATGTGTGAACAATTGATATGCTATAGCTAAGAGAAAATGTACAGCAGTATTTTCAGTCAAACCCTCTCCCAAGTCCTGAGTCCCCCGGGGGGTTTCAGTGTGGGCAATCTACGAGGGAAAAAAACACCCAACCCAAAACTAATAGCAACAGAAATGATTTTTGCTGGATTCAGTTCATGAAACCTTCCCATATCACATACAAAAAGTCTATGAAAATCCAAGTGGTGGAACATTGTTAAAATTGGAATCATTTGTGCACAGGTCAATTACAGTACACCATGGAATTATTTATGCACAGGTCCCTTTGTCAGTTTTACGCTGGCTGCACAACGTGAGTTTACTGAACTTTCATAGAACAAGGGATATGTGAAAATTAGATCCAATCCTGTCATAAAGGGAACTTGGAGAATGTGTAGGAGCCCAAAACATTTTCAGATATAAAACCATAATCAAAAAGCCTTAATGGTTGACGTGGCAATGATTACATGTTCCACTGTAACTAAGTTTCATTTTGCATCATATCTCCTGAATCAACAGAACAAGTGATGTCTACACAGTTGTGGTAACGCCAATAGGCCTGCTTTTGGTGATGTAATGACATCATAAAAGTGCAAAAACAATTAATGTAGCCTCTGCCTGGTGCCGTCAGGGGTGAAACTTGCAAAATATTTTTAATTGGCATATTATGTCTATGACTATGGCTGTTTCCCTTGTGCGCAAATGAAGGCAAGGCAGCATGGGGATACCCAGGCTAATCAAATCCTAGGTTTTCTGGGATGCTTCTGGGGTGAATTAAGAAGTTGGGAGTCAAATTTATATTGTAATGGTCAAGGTGATTACCCTGGAAATCCAAAGTTCAGAGGACAATTTGAATCGTGTCCGCAAGATACTCTGGCAATGAGCAATGATGCACGTTACTTTTACCTCAGGAATCTGTGGTGACCAAAAAAGGAGTGGGCGAGCTAAACTGATGACGACAGCGCTAAAACTTCGTCGTAGTGTTGTCAATTGCGTCGAAGTCCAGAATCAGAGTAAACATTGGTCGTAGTGTTATCCTTTGCGTGCAGTGAGATTTCAAATGCATGCCTGGTGCCGCCCCTCGAATTAGGCCATTTTCATGATTCGTGGTCAGATCCTCAAAGTGCGTATGTTAACTTAAATCTTTTATTATTATTTACTGGATAATGGTTAGATAACTCAGAGAAGATATAATTACCATTAACATTATTACTATAATTGCAATACAGTAAAAGGTATTGCCATTTCTGTCAAAATCACATTTTTATGTTATGACGTCAGAAGAGTGAGTCCTGCTACTAAAGTTCTATTTAAATATTATGCCAATATGGAGAGTTTTGAGTCTGAGGAGATCCAAAATCCCTCTCAAAGCTATGATGGCCCACAGCCATAATTCAAAAGCTGGAGGCAAGGCTGCAGGAAATGTCCATAGGGCCACAAACTGTTCTCAACCGATTTTGTGTGTCTGATCAGACCATGAAATATTACATTCAATTTCCATCTCAAGAAGTGTTTCAAGTGTTTTGGGAGTCTGTTTGCCCCTCGACACAGTATATAGTTTATTGGACCAAAGCACAGAGGATTGGACAAGAGGTGATTCCAACACCAAGCCCTTCGAGGAAGATTCCAATCATTGATGAGTTTTTCATTTACTGTTGTAGAGTAGCGGCTGGCCTTAAAGAAAGGTCATTGCTGACATCTTCCAGGTCAGCACTTCCACAGTGAGTCGTGTCATCATTACATGGGCAAATGACTCGTTTGTGGTGTTGGGTTCAATACCCATTTGGATGTCTAGGCAACAAGTAGCATTGTCAATGCCCAAAAAGTACACACTGCAGAGTCCAAAGCTGAGAGTGATCCTTGACTGTACTGAAATACGCTGTCAGAGTCCAACTTCTACTATGACACTGCACTCTGAGATCTTTTCCAATTACAAGAGCACCACAACATTCAAGGGGCTTATTGGTGTTGCTCCATGTGGAGCAGTGACATTCGTCTCACCTCTCTACACCGGTTCAATTTCTGACAAAGAGATCACCAGGAAGTCTGGCATCCTGAACCTGCTTGAGCCTGGCGATGAAGTCATGGTGGACAAGGGCTTTACCATTGACGATCTGCTGTCCAGCGTTGGTGCTACCCTTGTAATTCCACCATTCAAAAGGGGGGCGCAGTTCAGCAAAAGTGACTGTGAACAAACGCAAGCAATTGCACGGCTCAGGATCCTAGTGGAGAGGGTCATCCGTCGGGTTAAGGAATACCACATCTGGGATAGTGTTGTGCCAGTCAGTCTGTCTGGAAGCGTCAACCAGATCTGGCATAACTGCTGCGTCATGGTTAATTACCAGGGGCCAATGTTTTTGGAGGAGTGAGTGGATCAGGCTAGCCTGACTCTCGCCAGACCCTTGTAGTTCCGCCATGCTCCGGATCTGGCGAGAGTCAGGTTAGGATCAGGCCTCATTCATTCATAATTGTTGCATGAAATAAACTAATAATCTAACTTGTGTTACATTTTTCTAACTTGCGCATTGAATTTTGGCATTATTTCCTTACATCAATAAGATATGTTTACAATTGTTCTGACCACACAAACAGTTTTTACATCCTCTGCAAACCATCATAATTTGTGTAAATAATGTTCGAAAAAGCTAAATCTCTGTTTCTGTAGATCTACAGTAATTACAGTAGAACAGGACACACATACTTGACTGATTCAGAAGAAAAGTGGGAGACAACTGAGTCAGAATTTTATCAAATTAGACTAGTAGGGACAAGAGACATTAAATAACAATAACAACTGTGAATTTGTGAGAAAATCAATTAATATTTAATGGCTTAAGAAGTGGTATGTTACTGATGTTCACATAATGAAAGATATACATCCATGTGCACATTGTGGTAATACAAATCTAGTCCTTCATGGATGCTATGAATTCATCATCACACCAGATTCTCTGAATAGTGAAGTCTTCTGCTGTATCTGTTACAAAGTCACACCAATGTGTGACTTTGTGGCCTTGAACCTGCCAATAGTATTTGTGGCTTTCTTTAAGTTTGGCCTTGCCGTTACTGATTTTAATGTAAGGGACACTGGCAACATTTTCTGCTGAGGTGCTTTTAACTTCCACCAGGCCAAATGGGTAGGTCTCTGTTTCATCAAACACTTTCCGTCAGGACTGGCCCCTAGATGTGGTGTCTCCGGAGGTAGCACGAAACCACAAGGCAGGACAATTACATTGGTCGATTCAGTATATTTTTTTGATAATACTTTCCTCTAATTCCAGGCCTTGCCTCTCATAGCATGCGTTTGTTTTGTGCCTCTGATTATTCTGGTTGCTAATGCTTTCCCTGATGTTTCCCCTCTCACATGGCATATCACATTGGCTAATGATTTCTAGCAGTTATGCTAAAAATGCTATCTAAGCTAACAATGCTAACCAGGTTGATTAGCTAACTTCGCTGATGACGTCTATTATGTCAACAATGCTTAAAAAATAAGGCTGCAAAAAATAATTAAATAAAATAAAATAATTTCCCCATTTATTTCAATGGGACTGAAAACCCCATTCATTTCAATGGGGAAACGCCTCTGGTGGAGCATGGCGGACCTACAAGGGTCTAAAAACGGGAATACCGGAAAAACGACAACCAGCAGCCACCCGACATTAACAAGGAACCTACACCGGATCGGGCCTGATTTTTTAGTGTTTGAACCGCGTCAATAGCTCAAACGCTCTAGGAGAAGAGGCGTTCTCAAAAAACAGCCGACGGATAACAATAGATGGGCTTGCCTTGCAGCAAGCCCACTAATAACTAGAAATGTGCATGTCCGAGGACCTGCAAGAGTGGCCTTGCAAAAATGCTAACAATGCTAACCAGGTTGATGAGCAAACTTAGCTGATGATTTCTAGCATTTATGTTAAAAATGTCAACCATGCTAACTTTGCTAACTATGCTAACCAGGTTGATTAGCTAACTTAGCTGATGATTTCTAGCATTTATGCAAAAAATGTTAACTATGATAACCATGCTAACAATGCCAACATAGCTAATGACTTCTATTATGTCAACAATGTTTAAAACACACAGGCTGCCAAAAAAATACCAAAAAAAAATATTTCCCCATTCATTTCAATGGGACCATACCGGAATAACGACAACCGGCAACTACCCGATATGAATAAGGAACATACACCGGATCGGGCCTGAATTTTTAGCGTTGGAACCGCGTCAATAGCTCAAACACTCTAGGAGAAGAGGCGTTCTCAAAAAGTGGGTGAAACGTTAAATGTGCTTGCGGAGGAATAACAATAGATGGGCTTGCCATGCAGCAAGTGCACTAATAAAACTGATGTGAGTGAGTTTAAAGGTATACTAGGCAGGATTGGCGATTTCATCGCCGGTTTCGCTTTCACTTTTCATTTTCGCTTGTTTTATGCTTGCATATTTCTCTGCAGAGCTTCCCCTACAACTTTAGCGTGTATATTTTACAAAACTCCTCAATCGGTCAGTCTGCCGTGCCTTTTCATGAGACTTTACATGGAGTAGAGCATGGGTGCGTGCCCAAGGTCTCCTGAAGTTGCAAGCGTGGTTCTACCGCTACAGACCATTAGGGCGGCCAAAAAAAAAAACACTGTTCGACCGGTAATGACTCATTTAATCATATAGAAGAGTATGGAACGAATTGATTAACTGAAAAACGTTGCATAGTATACCTTTAAGGGGACACATATAAGAAGATAAAAGATAACAAAAGTGTAGCCTATGAGGAATGGTATGCCACATCAGCATCCTGATGTCCTGTGGATAGAAACTATCTTTTTTGCAAAGGCTACCTCAGCCAACTAATTCTCATTTTGTTTTGTTTTGCAGATGCAAAACTCCAAGAACAGGGGATCTCCCTATGCCCCAGCCAGCAAACGGGTGAGATGCGTGGGAAAAGTTGTGCGCCTAAAGGCGAAAACGTACACATTTGCGTCAAGTGTAACGGCAGAATGGGAGGCAGTGCCCACGGTTGCAATTTCGGATGGGGCATTGGTGTGGATGATGTCCATACCCGAAGAGTCAGATGACTTTGAGATAGATGGCACATATGTCCTCAAGAATGTTGGTTTCTCGAAGGGGAAGGCTTTCTTTCAGGGAAACAGCATGGCCTTTGGGTCGTACGATTTGCCTGTGGCCCCTGAGATATCGAACATGGGGAATGCAATGCTGATGCTGTCCCCGTACAGCAAACCCCTAACCCTTCCCAAATCTACCGCTCTAAGGACTAGGGATTATGTTTCCCTAAAAGGGCAGGTGACAATGGTAAACATAACATTTTGGTATCACACTGTATGCTACCTTGATTGTCCCAATGGACGGCGAGTGGGTCTATTGGGTTGAAGACTGCTGGCGAGGGCTTGGCTCGCGTCCTCCATCCGTGAAGCGCTGCGCTTCGCCGTCTGGTTAGGACAGCTGAGGACCTAGGCTATAGCTACCAACTGCGGGGGACCTGGCCACCAACTGCGGGCGATGTGCTGCTGCCGCGACTGATCTGCTGCTGGCCTGCGAGCTGCCATTCCCTGTAGCGGTGCTGGCAATGGAGGCCGGAGGCAAACTGTTGCTGTCGGGAGTCCACCGAATTGCTGATCTGGAGGGTCGCTCACAGCTTTGGACTGCTTGGTGCTTCTGCTGCTAGGCCTACTGCTTCATGGTGCTCTCCAGACGGCCTGCCTAGCGCTGTTTTCGGTTGGTCTGATAGCTGGGCTAGGCTGTGCGTCTTCATTGCCCTGGGACTTCTCTCAGCCGTCTGACTTGAGTGCAGTCGATTGGACTAGGTTGACGTGGACTTTACTGTTTTTTTGTTTGTTTTATTATTTATTTAACATTTGTTTATTTGTTTGTATGTCTTGGTGTCACGGGTACGCTGGCGATTACGCCACTCCGTCCGGCATCTTGTCTTGTTATTTTGTGAATTTGTTTTGTTTGTTGTGTTGTCATGGGTAGCCTACGCTGGCGACTACGCCACTCCGTTTCGGCACTGTCTCTGTGTTCTGTAAAGAACTTTGGGTTGCACTCAGTGCACGTTAAATGTGCTATATAAATAAAATGACCTTACCTTACCTTTTGTGCAGTTATCTCATATTTTGTGTAGTTATTCTGTATCAGGATACCCGACATACAGATGGTACGGGTTGAGAATGCTCCTTTCTTTCCCGCACATCGGGAATCCCGAAGCATCGGGACTTTGCAACCGCAAGGGGGCAACATAAGACCGCCCTAATAAAATGAAGGTTCGGCTCATACCGGAAAACACGGAAAAACCCGAAGACACCGCGCTGGTGACGAGCGGAGAAAAGAGACATCACGCTCGGCATGTCAGATTGCAGTTTCAGAGTTTTCGAATGTTTTACAGCCTACCTCACAGCTGGCTCTCTCACTCGACGTAGCCTATAACTCAGTCAGTCCAGCAGAGATGCCAGAGCAACGTTTTGGTCAATGGAGAGGGAGAGAAATGCTCCGCATATCCGTCTCATTTAATCATTATAATTTCGCCAGTCATCACCTTCATTTTAATCAAACGACGTTTCAATAAACCATTGTTGAAATTAATGAAAATGGTTTTAGAAGCCTTCAATTCAACCTGAAAGACTCGATAGGCAACCTTAGATTAATTCATTAATTCATTACGGTTAGAAGACCGCATTTCCGTGAATAGGCTATTATTGTCAGGCGAAGACGAAAGAGATGGACAAGATGGACATTTAGGCTACATTTATTCTAGGAATACTTAGAAATGTGTAGGCCTATAGGCTATTTTAAAACGGAGGCATGTTCATTTTAACCGGCGACGCTGGGTAGCTTACCCAGCACTTTATCACAGATTTTGTCCCCACCACTTTTGACAACTGAAAATAAAATGTATTTAACAGAAATATCTTTAATAGGCCTACATGCCTATCATGTCACTTTACTTATAACCGTAGGCTACATGCATGGAGAAGATCGCGCATTTTGTAACATTGTAACAATGGATGGTCAGATATGCGATAGGGCAGTGAGGGTGATTCATTGTAACCATCGACTAGTAGGCCTAGCTCCGCAAAAGAAGTTTCTAGCAACTTAGAATATATGGATCTCGTTATGCATGTTCATGTTGATTCAGAGATAGACATAGACTACCGTGGGCTATACTGTGCGTCAATATAACAGCATTTTATCATGTGGTGAATTAATGACTAACGTCAGTTTAACATGTCAGAACTTTTGATCGGCGTTTCAAGTGCATGCCGCGAATAAATGAACTCGACTGACTGAATCCTTTATATTTCTTGGCTAAGTGCGAAGTTATTGACACTCGAACTGTGGCGTAACTGGTTGAGGCATCTTAATTACACGTCAGCGACCGGGGTTCAAAACTTACTCTACGAACCTCCGGAACCCATTAAGACAAGAGGCTTTATTTTATTAAAAAGTTTTGCGATTTTTTTATGATTGCGATGTCTGCTGAAAAGAAAAGTTAATATGTGAATTCGTGGTTCAGCACACTCACACACACACACACACACACACTTTTACATTTACATAATAGGGCTCGGGCACACGCCTTGCATTCTAGGAATATCGCCGCCATTTGGTAGCGCACTGAACGTAATATCCATTCATTCAGATGCACAAGACAAGAAGCAGAAATATAGTAGCGATTTATTCTTTTCCTCTTGCGATCGTGGGTTGCACTGTTACACCCCACTACACAGCAACATACGACCAAGAAGGCAAAAACTAAGTAACAGGAACACACTAAAAGGCGGGAGTAAATCCATAGTAATCCATAGTAAACTAAGGAGTGAAGCTGCCAATGTGGCTGTGCCTGCGAAGTTTTGATGTCATGAGCCCGAGCCCTAGTGTCAGGAAGTGTCTGTCGAGAGAGAGGGGGGAGGGAGGCAATCGTCCTCAACGCCGCATATAGGTAGGCTATAATGTCTAGTGAACTGGTTAGACAAGTGTGGGGGAGGGGGAATGATCGCACAAGACAATTGCTCTTCATGAAATGGGTAGTCTCACAGACGTTTGTCGATGTTTAAACGTAGCCTACTACATCACTTGCGAAATCGGACGTGGCACATAGAATTATTAGGCTACTGGATATAATATAGGCCTAGCAAGTCCATAGACTTTGTTCATCCTATATTAGCCTATATTAAAATGTAATGTGCTGCGGGGAAGCATTGGGGAAGTCAGTTTAAGTTGTCCTGTAACAAATTAGCAAGCATTTCCGCAGCAACGTTTGCTTTCTTTTTCTGTCGGTCCGCGGTTGCTTGGTCAATTACGCAGCAAATTATCAGATCACCGGACCTAATTTCACTCCATGTCTCGCGGACCAGCAGCAGTCTCTACGTTTCGCGGCCCATAGTTTGAGAAACGCTGCATTAAAGTGTCATTAGGTTGTAGGCTATATGTTTAGTGATTTCTTTGTGTGTTTTTCATTGTAGTGTGTGTGCATTGAGTAGTTCCTTAAAATACGGAACAAAGAGCGTCCCGTATCTGTTCAATACGGAAGAAGACTTTAACTATTACTTATATATTTCTTATAACGAAACGCGAAGAAAAAATACGAGGACTGACCATCTCGTTTCTCCGCGTTTCCCCCAATACCATGGCGACAAAGAGAAATAAATATGATTTGACATTTAAGCTGATTGCTGACAAATTTGCCACACAATTCGGGAGGAGCAGCGGACAGGAGCGCCACCACAAGCAAGCACTTCTAGCCCAAATTAACATGGCAACGTTGCCTATGACTAAACTGTCTAAGTAGGCTAGTCCTACTAATATTACATTTGATTGGTATGTTTGTAGCGCGCCAGTTTACCCATCCCCTACATCAAAACAGCTTAGAATCAATCAAAGAATCAGCTGTGTCGGCGTTAGGCTTTAGGCGATTTTCTATAACCATTTTCATTCATTTCAACAATGGTTCATTGAAACGTCGTTTGAATAATTTCGCCAGTCATCACCTTCATTGTAATGATTAAATGAGATTAAGGAGTCGACTATTGACGGATATGCGGTCTTCATCATTTTGAAATGCGGGATGAAACTTTCTGCCACCTGGTGGTTGTTTGGGTACATTGCCTTAGCCTCGAAAAACATCGGCTTGACGGCCTGCGGGATCTCTTCGGGAGTCCCGCGGGAGAAGGTGCATTCTCAACCCGTACCCACTGTACAATCCAAAATGTCTACAAGAGGGGTTACCTTTCATTGTAGACCAAGGTTATGCTTCTTCTACACAAAGGGGTTCATGCAGTAAGCATGATTGTCAGTTTGCACTTTGGATAACTAAAAATCCTATGGGGAGTTTCCACAAGGCATTTTATAAAGTGCACGAGCATACCTTGGCAAATAATGGTCTAAAGTACTCATATTTACATTCTATATTGATCTACTTTTGCATACAGTGTTGCCAGATTGGGTTGACTGATTTCCGCCCAATCACCCCGCCATCTTCAGCAAAAAAACGCCCGATGACGTTTTTCTCATAGAGAACCATTGAACTCAAAATGTTATTTACCCGCCTACAGCTTATTTCCCCCCCGCCGAACGATATAAAAGAAGCCCAATTGGGCCAATCTGGCAACACTGTTTGCATACAGCTTCACGAGACCTGCTCCTAGGGCTACATACATATAACTACATTGTGATATTCTAGGTGTAACCACCTCACCAGGTGACAGTAACGGGTGACGTTGTCCCCATAGCGGACCTTGAAGTGACCAACGGTGGAGTCTCCCAGAGGCTGGCACTCTGGCGGGAGAGTGCGTTGGCAATTTTGCATGTGGAAGATTGGGTGGAGGTCTCCCACCTCAGACCGATGCAGTCGGCTGACTTTGGATTTAAGTACAGCACCACCTTTTTCTCGAAAATAAGTGTAAGATAGCAATCATCATATTCTCCAACATCTATCTAGTCTTAAGTAAACTGAAGTGGCAAAGGCCTAGCATAACATGCGCTAGAGATAACAAGCCCATGTTTGAATCTGTGTTCATCAGCATACAATATGAATATACAATGTGATATTGGACCATACTTCTAGTCAAATGGATCATTTTTTCCTATATATTCCTTTGATATGGTTTAATCATTCAAACCCTGGCTATATTACATCAATTTAGTTTACTTTTTTTGTGTTTTACTGTTAATTTTCTAACATATGTTATTTGTGCTGGTAAATTCACCTCTGCTTTGCCAGTTATTGTTCTCTGACACCATTGTTTCTGTTGCCTTTCAGGCTTGTGAACTCTCTTCCTGCGAGAGTCACTATCATAGAGGGTTCCCAAAGGGAGAAGGACAACGTTATTATCATTTTAACCAATGACTCCCAAGTGACGGTTCCAGGAACCCACTGGCAAGGGACCATTGCGGAGTTTCTCCAACGCGGGAAAGTCATTGCTAGGATTATGCTAGGGTACTTGAAGTGATTACTATGGTGTTGCCAGGGCAAATAATGTGGTTACTATTCTATAAAAAGTGTTCCCTAGGTTGGTTGCTAGGGAAATCACGTCGGTTGCTAAGGTTGTTGCCAGGGTGTCATTATACATAATACAGTTGAAAAGATTATTGAAATTGGGAGAAATAGAGAGAGAGATCCTAATGAATGAACTGGGCTAGCTAAGTGCTATCATCATAGCACCGCCCACCAGAGCCAGTGAGTGCACGCATTGAAACGGGAGAGGTATCAACAGTGTTGGGAAAGTTCACTTTCTACATGAACTAGTTCAGTTCATCGTTCACAAATTTTAAAATGAACTAGTTCAGTTCATAGTTCATAATTCCAAATTATGAACGACGTTCACAGTGGGAGAGAGGAGTTATTTTATCATTTTTGATTCATAGGTGTTTATGTGGGCGTTGCCAGCCCATGACCTCAGGTGTAGAGACCTTTAACCTGGACCTTTTGACCCCTCCGTAACCATAGTGATAATCCAACTTGATTTGTCTGTCTGACACACACACACACAGGGCTTGAAGTCACATGTCAAAAATCCTATTTACGCATTTCTGGTTTCAGTGCCTGAGGTATGACAAACCTGTTCTTTCTCATTAGCCTGTTGACTACAGTCAGCTCACCTCTGATGTAATACTGTTGAAGGACACCTCTTGGCCAACCCTCATTCCTTAGTAGTACCTTCCCCCATAAAAGTCCCAGAACCAGAGTAATGGAAACACGCCTAATATCCAGCAGCTACAGGGTGGGCCACTGTGCTGTTGGAAAAGGGATGAAAGAGGTGTCAGCTACCATCTGGGATGCCCTGCTGCCTGAATACATGCCTGGCCCATGCATGGAGGACTGGCGTGCCATAGCAGAAGGGTTCAGCTATCGCTGGAACTTCCCCAACTGTCTTGGTTCGGTGGATTGGAAGCACGTGGTAATCAAGGCGCCAGGCAACTCCGACTCCCTGTTTTACAATTACAAGGGCACATATTCTATCGTGTTGTTGGCAGTGTTAGATGCTGACTACCTCTTCAGGATAGTTGACGTCGGTGGATATGGCAGGACGAGTGATGGCGGCTCCCTCTACAACTCTGCCTTTGGCAAGGGCCTCTGAGATGGCACCCTGTACCTCCCTGAAGATGCGGTCATCCCTGGGTCTGAGCATCGTGGTCCAATGCCATTCGTGTTTGTGGGTGATGAGGCATTTCCCCTCCGCCGGAACCTCATGCGCCCTTTCCCTGGTCCCCATGTCCCTGGAGAGCAGAGGGTGTACAACTACCGCCTCATTCGTGCCAGGCTTGTTGTTGAGTGTGCTTTTGGCACTCTGTCTTCACAGTGGCGAATGTACAGAAGAGTGATGGCTGTCAGCCCCACCACTGCTGAGACGTGTGTCAGAGCCACTTGTGTGCTCCACAATTATCTGCGCGTCATGACCCTGAGGAGAAGGCGGAGGGCAGGTTGTTACCGTAAGCCTGACGATGGTAGTTGCCTCAGGGGAGTTTCCAGGATGTCTGCAAATAACACCACATGGGAGGCCTTGAGAGTGAGAGGCGACTTCTCCTCTTATTTCAGTGGAGAGGGTGCTGTTCCTTGGCAGGTCCGGCCACAAACCGATTCAGCAGCGGCATTAACACAACGGCTCTTTTAACTCATTAACCCATTGACGTCTATAAACGTCAATTTAAATACTTACGTTGACTGCCTCTGACGTCTATAGAGTTGATTTTCACATAAAGATTGTTTTCTCAATTTTTTGGTTAAAAACGGGTGTTTTTAGCGAAACTACCCTGTTCTACTGCCGATTACTTAAAGAACGGAAAATGGTAGAAACAAACCGTTTTTTCCTGGTGAAAGAGTCCACTCTTTCTTTTGGTAGCTTTGGTGTTTACATAGTTGTAAAGCTCACTGTTCGGTGGATCTTGGAAAAACAGTCAAAATGCTGTAATACGTTTGCCAGTATGGAGTGCTCTGCACTGAAAATGGCTGCCAGTGAATGAGTTAAGAGCCACCCACATTGTCCTTGAAAAGCATAATTCCAAAGTAGCACAAGCATTATACAGTACACTGCTCTTTCTAAAACGGATGGTCCCAGTCCTTGATTATGATATGGCTGAATCACGTTTGATGCCGTTGTTTATTCCATAACCTCACACCTTGACCACATTTCATTCTATAGTAACTAGTGCAGTGCCCGTACAACCAATGTTTTCCAAGAAACTTGTTGCCCAATTACGTTGATGCAGGTAGATCATGTTAGATTGGTGGTGATGATGTAGAAACAGGCCCATGCAGTTAGTAGCGCTTTTTACTCACTTTTCAAAGTAAAAGAGTGAAAGGGAAAGGCGTTTGAGTTGCAGCTAATGGCAATACACATTACATACCCGTGCGTTTTTTGCTGTTGTTGGGGAATGATGAAATAAACGCATGGCCATGCCAGTACTATTAAGTCGGAAGTGATGTTTGAATGAATGGTATGCCCATAGCCGGAGAGCGGTAGAATTGTGGGATTGCGGTAGAGTTGTATAATAGCTATACATGTTCGTGCAAAGTACTATGTTAGTGCATATGGAGGAGGTGGGTCATCGATTTGAAAAGGTAGGCTAAGGAATTGTTTGGGAAATAAAAACGGCGAGTAGTCATTGCTAACGTTAGCAATACATCAGAGTCTGTTTCTCTGTCATTATGCTAAGATGCAGAGGAAAACATTGGCACTTGCCATTGAAACATAGATATATATATTGACGATGTCGCCTTGGGCTTCTAAGCATATACGTCAACACCGGCGCCATCTTGGAGCAAGGATCTGAAGCTCTAAACTAGTTCACCTGTGTTGTCCAGTGTTACATAATTAGCTACTTTCGGGCATCCCGAGTGATTCAAAATCGACTAGCGACAAATTTGGTGACTTCCCACAATGATGTCAAACTCTTGTTTCTCAGTTGAAACGTCAGAAAATCACTGTCATAATGATCGAATCGCCACATGATTATAAAAGTAATGCTTGTATCAGACCGTGTTAAAGCACAGAAGTAAATGGTCAAACTTACTTCTGGTGAGATTACAACCTGAGTCAACGAGATCAAGCAGCAGCCTCAACCAGAGCCCGCCTAATCCATTGTATCAAACCTGGTTGAGTTCACTCAGAGTTCCTCTAGAGGCGGTCGTGAGCTAGCGCAGAATGAATGGGAGTCTATGGGGCTAGACGGGTAAGTTTATCTTAAAGGAATAGTTCTGTATTTTACACTTTAAGCCCGTTTTTCGTATTGCCTAGAATGAAAACGAGTGTTTGACACCGAAATCTCGACGATTGAGCCTGTTTGTGGAATTGGGCAGCTTTAGAATGGAGCTCTGTATGGCTTTAAAGAGGAACTATGCAGGATTGGCGATTTCATCTCTGGTTTCGTTTTCGCTCGTTTTATGCTTGCATATTTCTCTGCAGAGCTTCCCCGACAGCTTTAGCGTGTATATTTATACATACAGTAATAGGCTATATATAAATTGCAAGCGTGGTTCTTCTTGTTCCTTACACGTCTCAGACTTCCAGATGTAAACAAGGAGCGATCGTCTCCTGCCGAAACTGCAAGGTTGCAATAGCGGATAGGGACACTGGGGGCGGGAGGAAATATTACTGTTTTCGATGAAAGTGGTCAGTCAAGCAAAACAGCGATTTTATGACTGAAAAAGTTGCATAGGGTCTCTTTAACATTGCTCGCTTTGTGCATGGACGATATTTAGCTCGTTTTACGCTTATAGGTTCCTCTGTGTAACGGGTGCTAGCTGGTTAGCTATGCTGTGGAACGTTAGTAAACCTCACTCCCCGACACTTCAAGAGCGCTGCTGGCATGAAAGCAAGTAGCTCGGGCTTTTAGCTGGATTGTTAGCGCGCTCGACTCCCGATCCGAGGTGCTGCTGTCTCGCGGGTTTGAGTCCGGGCGTGTGCAGGGCTGGACCGCGGTGGTTCCACACAACGCAGGTTACATTGGTGCCGTGACCCGGATCGGGAGTGAGGTTTAGGGGGGTGAGTGTAACGGGTGCTAGCTGGTTAGCTATGCTGTGGAACGTTAGTAAACCTCACTCCCCGACACTTCAAGAGCGCTGCTGGCATGAAAGCAAGTAGCTCGGGCTTTTAGCTGGATTGTTAGCGCGCTCGACTCCCGATCCGAGGTGCTGCTGTCTCGCGGGTTCGAGTCCGGGCGTGTGCAGGGCTGGACCGCGGTGGTTCCACACGGTTACATGCTGCCACTCAGACATGCCACCACTACGACATGCTTCCATTTAGACATGCCTCTATTTCGACATGCTGCTATTTCGACATGCTGCCAATCCGACACATTTTAGTACCCCCATTCCGACAGTTTACAAATCCTATTTTTTTCCAAGTCAATTTAACGGACCCTATAGCCCGACGGACGCAGAAGTGCATCAAAAAACACACCCATTTTCTCTATTACATTGCTCCGCGATTATTAGTCACATCGAGATGAGACCTATATTGCATGAAAGGGCAGAGCCGGGGCTTTCTAACGAGACTAGACACGTGTCTGTACGATCAAGTATGAAAATAAAATGAATTTAAATCAAAGTATATCATATTTACAGTCTATTGCTCTGCCCACGCAGCCACTGCTCTCGTTTAAATTACTCCGGGACCAGGCATCGTACAGACATGACACGCATATCAAATGAAAGAGGGGAAACAGAGCTTTCCATCGATACCAAACACATCGATCCTTTTGTGTTATACAAACAGACGAAGTGACAAACAAGAATGTCATGGTTTCGGCTACCGCTACTTTCGTTTGATTTACTCGTGAAACGATGGTCAAAAAGATACGGCTTGCATGTCAGATAAAAGAGGAGAGCTAGAGCTATCCACAGATACCAAATACACCTTCTAGGCCATAAAACAGACGAAGTGACAGCAAAATAATAACTTACTTCAGATCCACTTAATCCGCGAATAATGAACTTGCCGCACAGAACTGCTTTCACTTTCCCCGAGTAGCGCACGCAACAGACACATAACCATATCAAGAAGTCTTCACAATTACATTTTAAATGTGAATCTATATTTTACACAATTGACATTATGACATTAATAGCCTATTAATGACCTCATGTCGGAATGGCACGTTGTTTGAAAAAAAAGTTAAATACCGCCACTGCGACCATGAAAAAAAAAAAATGTCGGAGTGGTGGGACTTTTTCCCATAAAGAGACATGCCTCCACTACGACAATTGGACGTCAATGTCGGAGTGCTGTTATGTCGGAATGAACGGCGGATACCGTTCCACACAACGCAGGTTACATCTGCATAGCTTCCCCTACAGGTTTAGCACATATATTTTACCAAACTCCTCAATCGGTCAGTCTGCCTTTTCATGAGCATGATCACGAGGCTGGAGACTTTCTGTTTAAACTTGCAAGCTCGGTTTTTCCGCTCAGAGGTGCGAGGGGGAAGTGGGCCAGCCATCATTCCACCCTAAATAAGTCAAATAACCATTCCAATGACGCCGAAGCTGATCAGTTAAGGCAAATTAAGCCAGACAACTGGCATAGTTTATCTTTAAAACCTTTCCATTAATGGAATTTGTGGAATCCAAATACTAATAGTTCTAAGCACTTTGTGCCTAGCGCCTTTCTGTGCAGGTCATTGTTCTTGACGCATGGACGACTGGCCTCCGATCAGACGAGCCCACTCTTCTTCATGGTCGTCAGTCCACTTAAACTTACACTTGTCGTGCCAACAGCTGTTTCAGAAGATAGATTTGGAATGAATTTTCGAATGACATTGATCATTCCAAGCACATCTTCTGGCCTGGGCGTTTCCAGTATTGCCATCATCTTACTACACAAGTCTAGGTGTGTTCAAGTTCATCGAACACAACCCAGACTGAACGTTAAAGACCAATGTGGAGGTTGAAATCAGAACTAGATTAATACATGATCTTGTCTAAAAAGATCTTATAAAACACATGTAAAAATAACTATGTTACACAAATTCTAAGACAGGAATTTTGACAAAAAAAAGGCATTTCAATCTAACCGCCTTTCTCGCTAGCAATACGTCATATGACATATAGCGAGGGAAATAAGAGCGCACGCCCAGTTCTGTCATTGTGGCTGTAAATATAGTTTGACAGCAGTCGTGAGAGACAGAGCGAACGAGAGATAAAGTTTTCAAGTTTAGAGATGGTGAATTACTGTGTTTGTGGTGATTGCACTAAGTCCTGCCATTCAGGACATCGAGTCCATCATTTTCCGAGCAAGAAAAGAAAGTATTTTCGATCTTGGGTGCGTTTTGAGCAGGTGAAAAGAGGAGACTTCACTGGGTGAAGCTACAGTAGGCTAACTCACCAAGTCACTTGACCGATTCGCCAGTTGTTTTCTTAACACCACACTTCTCTCTGCCCATTGATCCTACCCCTGATCTGCCCCCTAATCTCTCCCTCGCCTCGATCTCGCCGTGGAGGCGTAATTATAGGCCTGTGGGCCATCATAGACATGATCATCGATGTCGGTTTCATCGTCCACATCCATAGCTACTTGAGTTCGAACTTCACCGGACTCCCCTGGGAGTCGTCACTTCAGGGCTATTATGTGTAAGTTATTTAATCACAACGTTATCTACAAACATCGTTGTTATTTATTTCTCTGGTTCTGAAATTTTAGTTGTTTGGTCATTATGCTGTAGAGGGGTATCCAACCTGCACATTGGTCTTTAAGTCCTACCAACATTGGCAATTAGGGCACCAGCAGCCCACAGCCCCCCAACCATAGGCGGGATGAGTCTAAAGCCACAACATTGTGCACTCCGGAGATTGGCGGAGGAACCGTGAGGAACTATTTTGCCAATCCCGCTTCTTCTAGATCTAACACGCAAATTGATCCACATCAAGCCAACTGTCTACGTTAAAGGAATAGTTCGGAATTTTGGACAGGACCTCATTTCCAACTTTACCGAGGTGATATAGGTCGGTGGTGACCGTTTTTATCGCGTTTAGCCCCTTCCTTCAGTTGCAGCGTCCCCCTTTGCTAACGCTGGTTCTGAGCTAACGCATTTCAACGGTAACATCAGTCTGACATCAACAACAGTCTTACTCACTCCACCGCACACCCTAGACAAGTCAATTAAAACGTCAGACTATCGATACACGTCCATGTCCGTGTTGATAGAATAATTTTAGAAATAAAACTAACCTTGCAACTCAATGATTTATTACATTTTGAGGGACTAGTTTCTCAATATCAATCCGCCACTGCCATACAGGGAACAAAGTAGGCTATTGCAATGCGATGCAAGGTTAGTTTTATTTCTAACATTGTCCTATCAACACAGGCATGTGCATCGATAGTCTGAAGTTATAAATTATTTGTTTCGGGTGTTTTGTGGAGTGTTTTCAGTGGTAGGCTGGATGTTACGGTTGACTTGCGTTATCTCGGCACCAGGTTAGCACGAGATGAACACTACAACTCAAGGAAGGGCAGAAATTCACTGACAATGGTCTTAACCGACCTATATCACCCGACTAAGTGAGGTCCTATGTCCAAAATTCCGAACTATTGCTTAAGCTTGTCTAAAATCCATATCCCACAAATTATATGATATGACATTTTGTAGAATGTATAATCTGGTGTAGGCTAACTTTTTATAGATAGTAATGTTAAAGGTAGGGTATAGAATTAGCTTTTTTTTTGCCATTTTTGCAAAATCATTTGAAATCCTATTCCTTACCACCCCTTTCATTCAGATTCTAAACAACGATGGTTATTAATACACCAAAATAATATTTGGTAAATGAACTTTACATATTTCAGTAGCCATATAGGTGTGTGTATTTGAACAGAATCTGGTTCAGTTCTTACCGGGGTTTTTACCTCCTGAAATAACCGAATTTAGTTCTGGCCCGGTGGTTCGCCTATTCCACTGGAGCGCCAAGCGGTTTCGTTTCGGTTTCAGCCTAACATTCTTCGAGTCAAGGTACAATGTCATTTTTGGTACAGTTTATTTATTGCGTGGGTGCTTGAGTTTCTGTACGAATCCACCGTCTTAGTTTGTATAGAAACAGGGTGCTTGCTCAAGTCTTGAAAGTCTTAAAAGGTATGGAATTTTAAAGTGCCTTCTTACAGACCTTGAAAAGTTTGGAATTTTGTAGAAAAGTCTTGGAAAAGTCTTGAAGTGTAGCTCATGAAGAACTGATGCAAGTACTCAGACTGAACATGACTGATATACCCTCCACAAATTTGCGACTTTTGAGATTTCATTTTTTTTCCCATTTGCAATCAAAATCCATAATTTCATGGCAGTGTTTTCTAAAACATGGACAAGGATTTTTGCAATGTTTTTCATTTTAAACCTAATCTAGGATGATCTCTAGATATCAGTCTCTCAATTCTGTTCAAGATTCAAGATTGTCTTCATTAATTCAACTCAATTCAATTCAGTGATAGGAAGAAACCTAGTGATAGGAAGAAACCTGTGCAGTTCCACAACTCAAGGGGCTGAACCATGCAGTAAATCAGTAGCTAGGGTATGCTACAGGATGTCCATAGATTTTGCAGAGGCAATATCCTATATGATCTACAACATGATGTAAAAAGATCCTTTTTTCTTGAGTTTACATGTTTTTTTTCCTGTTGGACTATATTTAAACAATCAATTTAACATTTTCAAAAATGTAATATTTTGAATATGGATGATAGTTCCAAAATCACTGAGTAATCACGTTTAATAATTGTGATGTCAATATTGAACAAAATAATCGTGATAATGATTGTTACCATAATCGAGCAACTCTAGTCCAGAGTTAGTGTTGAATAAAGGGGTGGTGGGGTAGGTCGATCCTGCCATGGGCATCTGAGAGGGTCTTTGGGAGGGAGATGGTCCTGCCATGGGGGTCTCGGTATGGTTGCAATCTGCATTACATCTCATTATACTACTATTAGAGAGTAAAAATGATTGCGTGTTGGCAGCCTGACTACAAAACTACAAAATGTCGAGGTCTTGAAGAAAAAATTATACGTTTGGAAAAAGGTTGGAAAAAGTCTGGAATTTTTAGTTGACAAAAGAGCAAGCACCCTGAGAAATGAAGTGAAACATACAACAAGGATGGACATACGGGATGTTCAGTAGCCTAGTTGGTTTCGTTTTAGCACTTCCTGACAATGTTTGAGCATGTGCATGAATGCAACCGTTAGATTGACAAACGACCAGTGAAAGGATGTTAGAGGGTCAAGAATATTTTTTCACAGAGTTTTTCCACAGATCCACAGATTATTGATGTTTAATTTTGATTAGGGGCAGCCGTGGTGTACTGGTTAGCGCACCGGGCTTGTAACCGGAGGGTTGCCGGTTCGATCCCCGACCAGTCCACCATGGCTGAAGTGCCCTTGAGCAAGGCACCTAACCCCTCACTGCTCCCCGAGCGCCGCTGGTTGGGCTGGCAGCTCTGGGTTGTGTGATTCACCTCACTGTGTGTTCACTGTGTGCTGTGTGTTCACTAATTCGGTTAAATTGGGTTAAATGCAGAGAACTGAATTTCCCTCACGGGATCAAAAAAGTATATATTCTATTTTTTCTATTTCATTGCTTCCAACTCAGTGGCTAAGTGGGTAGGTAGCCAAATTGGTGCTTTTACGATAATGTATTACAAACCCATCTGCCTTCTGGGATTTGTGGAACTATTACCTACAAGAATGTAGAACTAGCTAGCAAAGTAATCTGCTTGGGGATGAAGCTGATGTGAACGATTAATTGGGACTAGAGCACGTATAGTGTACGGACGCTAGCAGCTAGCTACAAACGTACCATGAGCGCAGTGATATCACTGTTTGTTGCCTATGGTGACATAAGTAGGTTTTCTGTATTTTTCCCGGGGACAGGCAACCAAAAACGGGAACTGTCTCCTGAAACCGGGGATGTCTGGTCACCTTACTTACGTCAATTGCCCTGCCAATCCCTGCACTCACCGATACGTGATATGATCTGTCCTTCATGCTAGCCTTCACCACACCTGTCAGGTCTCCCTGAGAGTAGTTACACTGCTCTATATGGGACGATCTGAAATGGTTACCCCTGCGAAGTATGCATTTCTTATTAGAGGAGAAATACTCCAACAACCACGCTATGCAAATCGGCATGTTGATTTTAGCTATTGGTTAGCTTGATTAGTTTGATGCAGAATCGGAGAAGCGGCAAAGGGAACGTGACGCCATACATGCAACATAAACTCTGTAAAAAAAAAATCGAAACAATTCCAATAGTGGCTGAAAATAATATACTGTGCATGAACTCTCATGCCAAAAACATTATTGGGCCCACAAAATGCTCCCTTTTCTGTGTAACTTCTGCATCAGCATAAGTTACACTGTAGCTGTAACCTCCGAAAGGCACCAAATGAGCTGAGCCAGAGGGGACTCAGGTTTTCTAATGAGTTTCTTTATTTATGATTTTATTTTCCCTTTGTAGTTCTCATGTGGGAACACTGGGAAAAACCCCCTACAGTGGACATTGTACACAATCTGGTCCATCCCTTACGGTTCACCAATATGGTTTGCAAAAGATTTTAGTATTTGTCCAGCAAGGTTTAGATGTTCAGGGCCCAAAATGGATATTGCTGTTGACATGTGCATGCAATTGTTTTACATGTTTCGGTCCAGGAATCCCACCAGCACCACAGGGCCAGTGTACAGTAAGAACTGTCTGAATTCAGTCGCCTTCCAACGGTCCAACTCCCAAAGTCACTGTGGCCTCTCCTGGCAAAACTCAATTGGCACGTAGGGCCTCATTGACTGGAGTTTTCCTGACATCCTGTCTGCTATTAATGCCGGCAGTCTGACCGTTAACACAGTGGTTCTTAACTGGTTTGGCCAAGGGACCCACAATTCCCTATGGTTACTAGGTCGCGACCCACTTTTTAAAATATATAAAGAACATATTTTATTTCTCTAAATATATTACAATCGACAAAATACAAACATTTAGATTTACAAAACAAACATTTCAACATGTAGATCTATTTAGATTTGACATCACACTGTAACTGGATGTGAACACAGCAAATAACACGAGGGGCCTATAGGCCAGGTTTACAATGAAAAGACCAGAGAACAATGTGCAAATTAGACCTATATGCGTTTTAGGAGCATTAATGAGAGAACTGGAGTTATTTTTTAGATCTGATCAGAGACTCGAGCCCCGTTTTCACATTCACTGGTATCCTGACAAACAGACTTTTCCCTTCGTTTGTGCCCTCCGTGTAGCCTACACACAAACGGTTTCGCCTCTGAATTCTTTCTGAAAACTCCGACAAAAGTGGAGATTCGTGGACTCGTTTCGCGTATGAATGTGAACTGAGAAAAACTAAGTAGGCTACTTGCATCTGCGCAAAAAGTGTGGCCAATGTTTAAATTTTCATTTGGCTTTGGTGATCATGGATGCATTCCGAGTAGCAGTTGCAAAATATAATCTAATGTTGGTGCCAACCCTTTTCGTTTTTTGCATTTGCAAATACAGTTGAAATGAAACAAGGAAGTGATTCGTTGATGTTATTGATATTTTCGGGATTCTGATTAGCTAACGTCGGCTCAAACTTCTTGTTACACCACTAAGATTTGGCATGCTCTTGGCGGCATGAACACGGGTGTCAACGAAAACTTTTCTGAAAACTGACAAGTGTGCACGATGTTAAATGTTAAAATGTTGAAAACGGAGGGGAGGAAATATTCGTTTATCAACTTGTAGCCTAGTCCATGGTAGCATAGCTCCGTGGCTGGGGTCAACCTTAAGTGGTTGCATGAAAAAATATACATAGCCTATATTTTTTACAACATCCCTTCGCGACCCACCCAGGACACCTCCGCGACCCACTTTTGGGTCGCGACCCACCAGTTAAGAAACACTGCGTTAACAGACTCCAGAGCCAGGTCTGGAGCAGTTTTCTTATAATGTCCAAACACGCTAGATGCATGTAATCTAAGGGAAACTGCGAAACTGTGCCAACCTTGACGTTTTTAAATGGATGTGGCCCCTCATGGTGGTGTTGCTCATCAACCAACCAGGTTGAATGAGGTCAGTTCTCAGGGGGCGCTCTGGTCCAGGGAACGTCATACGCCGGTTATGGTATTGCCCTAGGTGTAGGCACCTATCACACCCATGGTACACATTATGGGCCTTTGTTCTTTTACAAATCAAAGACAACTGTGTGAAGCTCAATTTTATAAGGTTCCTGTCTCCAAGGCAAAACCCAGCTTCTAGTTCTCCTACAGTGGTTCATTGATGAAATCGGATACTCTCTGTTGCCGAACTAGGGTTTTTTGGTCCACAGGATGCCCTAATGACCACAGGTTCCTTTACTTCATGGGGACAGTAACCAGTAAACCAAGGATGGGCCACGGCTGCACAGTGGAGCTTTTAAAGGGACACTTCCCCGATTAGCATTAAAGGGACCCTATGCAACTTTTTCATAGTCATAAAATCGCTTAGAAATTGTTGTTTTGCTTGACTGACCAGTTTTATCGAAAACAGTAATATTTCCTCCCGCCCCCAGTGTCCCTATCCGCTATTGCAACCTTGCAGTTTGTTCAGGAGACTATCGTTCCCTGTTTACATCTGGAAGGCTGAGACGTATAAAGAACAAGAAGAACCACGCTTGCAATTTATATATTTATATATAGCCTATATATGTATAAATATACACGCTAAAGCTGTCGGGGAAGCTCTGCAGAGAAATATGCAAGCATAAAACGAGCGAAAATGACAAACGAAATCGAAACTTAACATGAAATCGCCAATCCTGCATAGTTTCTCTTTAAGCTTTGTATCTTTAGAAAACCAGTCATGTTTTTGAATGGTCATGCATCAATTCACTCGGTTTGCCTTGAGATGGGAGAAATACGGATTTCAATGAAACCCATGAATAGGACTTCCTGCTTTCAATGATGTAAAATGATGATTTCCAACATTGAAATCCGTATTTCTCCCATCTCAAGGCAAACTGAGGTTATGATGGGGGGGCTGTATAGTGCCTAAGTTTGTTTTTTATAATGGTGTTGTGGAGGGGGGTACCATATGTTTCATGTTTTATATGTCTATGTAAAAATCTGTGTACCGCCGATGCTCCTTGTGTGCCCAGACAAATTTCTCTCGCAAGAGAGACAATAAAGATACTTACTTACTTATTTACTTATGCACAGCATTTAAAGGAGTCATAGAACGCATTTTTTGACCATTACAAATTGATCTTTGAGCCTAAATAATGTCATATGTAAATTTGTGGGGCTGAAAACGCCCCAGGAGCACTGCTAGATCGCCTAATACAAGGTCATAAATAAGCCTTGCAATGAAACAGTTTGTTTTTCCCGCCCACTCAGCAAGTTCATGAATATTCAAATGAGATGCGCGCTGATTGGTCTATTGGCCGATATGTCCTGAAAGTTGATTGGCTCAATCCACCGGTCTGAAGCTAGAGCAAAGTGAAACTACGTTTACTGCTGGTAAATAAAGGCAAAGTCTTTGATAAAGCTATCAACAATGGATTTAAATAAGGAATACAGCCGTACATGTATAAACCGAGTCAGAAGAAGGTTATGACGAAGATGAAGTGCAGCAGATTCCCCAACAGAATGAATGTGTTAGATTGGTAAGTTTTATCAGTACATTTCTTAGTGTAGTAACTCTCCAAAGTTAGCTGTAATAACGCTAGCATTACAACGTCTCTGCCATAGACCACATATCTAGATACTAGCATAGTAAGAGCAGTTTAACAAGAATTATTTAATCGAAGGTATGCAAATGAGAGGGGCCGAGGGGTGTATCTAAAGGGGGATGGGCGCCTATTACGTGTTATCTGAGCTCTGTTCAGATTGGAGCATTTCAACACGGCTGTTTCTATTTCCCAATTTGCATACGAAAGCAGGCGGGGGACGCGGTAAAGTCTTTGGTGTTGTCCTTTGGACACTGCTCGCAGCCTAAATTCAACAGTAACAAGGTGAATGTGGTTTTGAATTCTAGGACTCCTTTAATTCTAGCGCGCTTTAGAAGCGCGAGGTTATTATGAGCAAGAATCAACCATAGAGAGCGGAACTATAAAGGCTGCATCATCTTGCCTGTGTCACCAAAAACGCGATGACACAAATGTTTACTCTGTTGGATGACAATGGCAGCTGGTAACGTAGACATACTGATAGCTTTGATTAAGCCTGAGTGACGCATATGTGGAGAGACATTAGCCCTACGTGGCCGGTGAGCCACTGAGGCAGGCAGTCGAGTGGATTTTTCCAGATTGCACAGATTGCCAGTCCGTCCCTGGACATGTAGCCTACAGATGCTTTCGGGAAACCCAGCCCTGAACGTGTTTGACGAGAACAGCTACCTACCACTTCCTTATCTTTGTTGCTTATATCATTAACCAAATGCAAACAATGACATGCATGCCCAACCCTGCAACTGACTGATCATGTTTTATTATAAGATAACTGTCAAGTTAGATCTGTTACATGAAGGAGAGTGAGAGGACACCCATGTCCTACTTGCATGTTTGATCAATTGGTCCATTATCTCAAGGACCAATATGGACCAATCGAAATAACGGTTGTGTGGGTCTACACTCATAACATTTGAACATTTTTGGGGTAAGTGTTGCTTTTTCCAGGCTATGTTTTCGATGATAACCCCTTGTCAATCAATAGTGAAATTAATTAACTGTAAAGAAATGTTTTGTCATTGACTATGAGACCACTTTCACAAGGCTATTCAATTTCAATACCAAGGGCGTAGGCCATGGTAGTAAAACCACTGGGTCTTCGCGGGCCACCCAAAATATGGTGTTGACTATTGTGGCATAAGAGGCATGCGTTCAGGAGTATCCAGCTACATTTATTAAGTTCAGTTTGCTTGGTATGTACTGTAGGCTTACTCTTTTCTTGTATCCTGTAAGGTTCAGTAGGTAGAGGTGCGTTCGGCAGATCACACCTCTCAGGCACTGCAGTCACAGCACGGGCTGTGCAGTTCCCATACCAAGTGATGATGCTACTTGTCAGGACACTCTCCACAGCTGAGGAGTAAAAGGCCTTTAATATGGATGCTGATACTTTGAATTTCCTCAGCTAAGGTGGGAAGTACAGTCTTTGGCTTGATTTCTTCAGTGCGCAGCCTACTGTGTGTTGTTAACAGTCCATGTTAGATCGTCAGCAAGGTGTAGGCCTACTCTCAGATATTTGAAACTTGTTGTGACTCTGTGACGCTGCACTGTAGAAAAGGAAAAGTCAGGGCTGTCCAATTTATCAAACCATATTATGTTACAATTACTAGTCAGTCTAGTTTTGAATGAAACACAACCTCATCATGTTCGAATAGTCATTCCAATTGAGTAATCCATTTTTCTAATTGAATCAAGTAAGGTAAGTGTATATAACAGGGGGCAAAAGAAAATAAGGTTTGTCATATTTACTCTACCACAAAACATGAAATTAAACAAACTCATTAGCCTGGCACGCCCTCCCAGTGACGTAACACCTTCGGCTTTTGCTGTCGCTGGTCTGGTCAACTGCTAATCGGGAAGGATTTCTGAGTTCCCGAAATCTGCGGAACTGCCCCCTTTGGTCGACAACCAATCAACTTTGAGCAGCTCCAACGGCTCTGGGTAGAGGCGTGTTCAAGGCAGAGGAAAGAGTGTTGTTATTGGTTTAAACTCGGCAAACCGCTTTCTGACATCGACCAGTAGCAAATCGAGGCACTTAAAGGAGGCGGGTCAACCAGCGCTTGGAGAAACCGTGTTAGCACAGTTTAGTATACTAAATATCCCACATAGTTAAAAGGTTATTTAGCATATTTTGACCAATCAGCACAAATAAAGGTTATGGATTGCCCCACTTATGTTTGGGTGACATTTTATGATAAGTTAATATTCTATATTATATTTTATTCCTTTCAGGTGTAAAGTTATGTGCAGTGTAAATATTGGTCATGTTTATGTTAGTACATTTACGTAAATAATAGAACAGAAATGCCAATGCAGACTCAAAACAAGCACAATATGTTCATTTTCATATTAAACATGCACATTATCTCATTAGTGTGATATAAAAATGTCCCAAGCAGAAAAGTGATATATAAATCAATTGAGAAAAGTTTAGCAGTTCATAATGTTCTGGGTTTTGCCCTGTCTAAAGCTATAAGGAAATATAATTGTTAACGTTCCCCACTGTGGAATGTAGAAAGGAATGCTACAGTATTTCAAACACACCCCACATCTTAAGTCTATTGATGTCATTGTGGTTCACTGTCATGCAGTATGTCATTTTTTTCTGTTAAAGGAATACTTTAACGTTTGTTCATATTAAACTACATTATTCCCAAGACGAGTTGAATCATACAGTACCTCTCACGTTTCAATGCGTGCACTCACTGGCGCACGGCGCTACTTTGACAGCACTTAGCTTGCCCAGTTCATTCATTAGGATCCAAACAGGGAGGAATTTAGAAACGACCAAACATCTCCGTGTTTTCCCTATTAAAATGCAGTAACACGAGTAGTCACATGACGAAATATGGTGAGACAAAATAAAACGTGGTGCATTTCTAAGTGGGTAAGAGCAGAGAATGTCTAATAAGACGGGCTCTGGTAAGAGGGATAACTATGTTGTGTGGCGGAATAACACTTAGCACTTCGACTTCAGTTTCAGGATTAGATTATTGTCTCCACACCAGCTTCTCGACCTCACCCTAGGAAGATTCCTCCTCATCGCGTATGAGGCCTTTAACAGCGGTGTCGTCAGCAAACTTAAGCAGTTTGACAGATGCAGAATTTGATATACAATTGTTTGTGTAAAGAGAGAATAACAGGGGTGATAAGACACATCTTGTGGGGCGCCAGTGTTCAGAACTCTGGATGATAACACATTGTTCTGGATTTTAACGCAAGACAAAAAAAAAAAAGAAAGTTCAGTAACCACTGACAGAGTGAGGGATTAGCACCCATGGACAGGAGAGAATTGTACAGTTTGACAAACTAGGCAGTGTGGTGGGAAGTGAGGGCAACAGGCCTATAATCATTGAGACAGGTTATGTTAGTTTTCTTGGGCACTAGGATGATCAGAGCTGAGTGCTCGCCTGAGCACTGTTGTTCTCAAAGCGGCAAAAAATGTCAATGTGTTCATTTAAAGTATGTGGAATTTGTGCGAGAGGATGTAAATGTTGTAAATGTTATTAAACAGAAAATGTGTTTGTGTGTTGTGCTTGCTTTGAGTTTGACTTGGCATTTTTGTTATATTATTTATGTAATTTACTAACATAAACATGACCAGAATTTACACTGCACATACTTTACACCTGAAAGGAATATAACATTCATGAACTAATCATAAATATGTCACCCAAACATAAGTGGGGCAATCCATAGGCTACCCTTTATTTGTACTGATTAGTTGAAAAGAGCATAATAGCTTTTTAACTAGGCCTACAGTACCATATGTGTGATATAAAATGGATATTACTATTACTGTAAACTATTCTATTCATTACTAAATGCAGTGGAAAACTGGAAGGGGGAAATCAGTTACAACAAAGCATATTTTTTCTTCACAGACCCATTTTCGTATACAAATTAGTCAATAAAATGATACAAATTAGCTCTCACAAAATGATGTGCAGTGTAGGCCTATATTTACACTAATTAAGTAAAAACATCCATAATTGTCTTGACAGATGCTCTTAGACCTTGCACATGAACGAAAAAAGGAAGAAGTGTCCCAATTTGTAACTGCAATATCCCATCTAAAAACATACTTTTGTATGATTATTTGCTATTTCATACAATTTGAACATTATCTGGACTTAAAGCCATTAAGTTATCTATTTACAGCCATATTATCAATACATTTAGCCTATTTATTATGCATCTGTAGGCTATTTGCTAATGTATTCCAATATACTAATTCTTATGCGTGATACAAAAATGTCCCAAGCAGAAATGAGTTCTACGCGAAAAGGGACTAGACTCAATTGAAAAAAGATTGGTAGTCGTTCTGGGTTTTGCCCTGTCTAATAGCAGTAGGGGTGGTTTCTGTTGTCGGTGCCTTTTGCTCTGTGGCAATCACAATCATTTTGTTTGGGCTGTTTTCATATTGGGCTAGGCCGAGTTTCATTTGACATTTCAAGTTCAAGTAGGCCGATTTGTTTGCCATTTGCTAGCACGGATCACTCGGTCAATAAAAAAACCGAATTATTCATTCACCCAGTATAACCACGAATAAATAACAATAAGATCAATAAATAGCCTACAACACAGACATTTACATACGATAGTCTGGCGTTATAATTTATTAGCCTCGGGTAGGATATAACTGTGCTACCTGTTTACCTGGAAATACCTGCTTGCAGTTATTTGGATCAAGTTCTGCCTGATGCACAGTGACATCAATGTGAGACGCAGTCAGAAATATCGGTGAGTCAAAAATATGTTCTCTATATGTCACCAAACGCGCACACGCATCAATGAAAGCTTCCTAATTGCAGAAAAAAAATCTTTTTTTGTTGGTCTGCGGTTGCTTGATCAATTGGGCAGCATATTGTCAAGTGAAGCACCGGCCTCGCGGACCAGCGTTTGAGAAACGCTGCACTAACGTGTCGTTAGGGTGTAGGTTTTTAGTTGTTTTGTGTGTGCGTTTTTCATGGTAGTGTGTGTGCATTGGAGCGATTGGCCTTCGGAACGGTTGACAACCCTAGTTAGTCAGTGTTCGTGGAAGAACTTGGATTGACATATCAAAAACGAATAACAAGGCAACAGAACACTGAGTGGGAGTAGGCTACAGCGACATTTAACCAGTGAGGGTTAAAGCGGAGTAATGAAGTATCTTTGATTTAACCAATTCCCCCAAAGGTAAGGTAATATTTAGGCTATCCTACTAACAAACTTTACCCCCTCGATTAATTTATCGTTTGTTTGATGCGAATTAAACCTTATCCCTTATCATGATGTCAGAGTATTAATTTATTTTAAACAGGGGCTACGAATAGGCATACTAGACATCTATTGCCGTTTCTTCAGTTCAGCAAAATGAGGCTATAGCCTATTCATAAAACATTGGCAGAACACAACTCGAAGAGCAGTAGACATGATACAGCATCACAAAAAAATATTTTTTTTAATGAAAAGTCCACATAAAAGCAGAATTAAAAAAATGTATGTATAATGAAAAAAAGAAAAAACAGAATATGACATGTAAACAGATAATTTGCATATTGGCCTATAGTCTAAGGGTTTTACCCTGCCTGGCCTGAGTGTTGCTTTGTTTAGGCCAGAGCCAGAGAGTTGCGACACGCTTTGATGTCACCGCCACGCGATCAAAAGTTCTGCTGTAACTATACTGACCAAGAGATTGGCTGTAAACAGTTCCAAAAGTCCCATAACGAGGAAATAGCCAGGAAAAAGCGCTGCCATTTTTTCCTATAGAGGTCTATGGGAGTGTCGCCACTCTGTTTTATCTGCCGCTCTGGTTTAGGTTATGTGATTGTATGTAGTAAATGTTATGTTAATTAAGGTTAGTTTAACAGGTGTGACCTTTACATTATTCAAAGGAGTTAGGCTTATTCCCTTGATGTGATGAGCTCAAACTTCCAATAGACTTGATTAAAATCAGTTGAATATAACAACCTTTTTATAGGCTGTGTTGTTATATGGAATCAATATATTATAATATAATGTATAAAGTAAATTGATCAATTAGCAAAGTGTGAGACAGCAAGGGTGTGTGTGTGTGCATATGGTCGTGGGCCTATTTGGAAAGTGTCATTTCCCAATAGAATGAATGAGGAATTGTCATTAAGTTGTTTTTTGTAAATATATATTTTTCTTGTTGCATTTTTTGTGTATAGCTTCAATGGGTTTCATGTGTTGGTCAGATCACACAAATGTTCTAAATTGTTAAATTATGATGAATAATTATTGTCAAGCCATTGATTGATGAGGGAATGAGTTGTAATGGGAATTTAAGACTTCTTTCTACTATTGTATCATACACACTGATGAAGGCAGAACGCTGAAACACGGAACGTGGAATAAATGGTGATTATTTATGCATAATGCCTTTGCCTTTTTTCCTGTTTTTCAATATATATAAACAATAAGCAGCATTGGAATGTCTTAATCTGGTAATATAACTTATCATATGCCTTCTTGGTAACACTTTATTTTAATGTGTCGCTGTTACAGTGCACATACCTAATTAGGTACAGTGGTACAACCTGTGTAACAACATGTACTAGCATGTACTAACATTGTAGATTATGTATTTGTGGGTACCTACATATAGTTGTTACATTTTAATACTGAGTGCTTTTTCAAAACTTTACCAATTTGCCTAAATATTTCATCAAAGGCAAAGGGCTGACCTGAGACCTGCTGGATGGGGCAAATCTTGTAGTGACTTGTAGTGCCACCTAACATTATATTTCTTCATTACCCAAATACATTTATTGCACAGGCAAGGCAAGGCAAGGCACTTTTATTTGTATAGTGCATTTATTACACCAATGCATTTCAATGTGCTTTACAAAAAAAATGAGAAATTGAAGAGTGACGATGAGGGGGCATGAATGCATACCGACAAATAACAAAAGACCTTCAATAAAATCATACAAAGTGTATACCACCAAATAAAAGACCTTCAATAAAATCATGCATTTAAAAATAAATAAATAAATAAAGAGATAAATAAAGTCACACATGTAACACAAATCACACATTAAAAATAAGATAAAAGACTAAAAGGTTAATGACAAAATTTAATTTAAACAAGATAAATAATTATAAAAAAAAAAAAAAAAGAAGTCCTATCACGATCACGTGAAAATCTGCCAATTCTGGTCACCAACCAATCAATTGGTGCATCTCTAGTAGTTTCATTGTCATTAGCCCTCATTTGACCTGCTCTCCCGTCTCCTTCCCTCCCCAGTATGAAGATGAAGATGAAGATGGCAAGAGTTCAACGTCTCCGGAGAATGCTCTTGGTCTGCTCTGTGACCCTCCTCTCCTGTGTATTGCTCAGGATGCACTACCACACCGTCATCTCTCCGGACTCATCCCCTTTCCATGCACGTTACCTGCATAGTGCCATTTCCTCACCAACAATGGCCCCTTTCACTGACCAGGAGAACTTTCGTTGCTCTGCCAATGATAGCACGGAGGTTATTCCATCACACCTTCCCGAGTCATACCAGGATTTCCTGCGCCATAGGCATTGCCGGGTATTCCCACTCCTACAGACCCCTTCGCCTTGCGAGGATGACCTCTATCTGCTGTTGGTCATCAAGTCCACAGCTATAGAAGCAGAACGCCGTTCTGCACTGCGGGACACCTGGGGTCGTGCAGGCCTAGTCCAGGGTCGACGGATTAAGCTAGTCTTTCTAATGGGCCGCTCAAATGACAAGGTGCAGGGTCACGACCTCCAGCCATTGCTGGAGTGGGAGAACAGCCGCTATAGTGACATCTTGCAGTGGGACTTTGTGGACAGATTCTTGAATCTGCCCCGGAAGGAGGTAGGATTCCTCAGATGGTTCTCTCGTGCATGCAACACTGCCCAGTTTGTGTTCAAGGGCGATGATGACGTGTTTGTGAGCATAGAGAATGTGGTGGAGTTCCTGAGAGCCCACCAACCCACAAAGCACATGCTTATTGGTCACATCCATGGTGGCTCCTTCCCTTGGCGAACTGTGGGCACAAAGTATTTTGTCCCTGTAGAGATGTATCCAGACGGGAAGCCCTATCCACGCTTTCCAAGTGGAGGGGGGTATATAATGTCACGGCAGACTGTGTTGGGCCTGGATGTGGTGGCCCAGAAAGTGAAGCTGTTTCCCCTCGACGACGTGTTTGTGGGCTTGTGCCTGAAGGAAATGGGCTTGAACCCCACATTTCACAGTGGTTTTCTGACATTTGGTCTCAGCGCTGAACTGCGACGCTTAGGTCCCTGTGTTTATCATGACATCATGCTGGTGCACAAGCTGAATCCTCTAGAGATGCGGGTCATGTGGTTGCGGATGCAAGTCGTTCTGCCCTGTGGAGAAGAAAGTAATCAAGGGGGTAGGCCAACGTTCAGAAGGCCAATCTATCAGCCAATAGCAGATTTCTGGTGAAATTAACCAGCCACTCAATGTTGAAATATGACTTTGTGTCTGAAATCTACCAGCCACTCTCACATTTTACCTGCATTTGGCTGGTGGCTGGTGCTAATTTCCATCCCTGGTTCTACCTATGTGAGGCTCTGAGGCTAGCAATTGACCACTTGGGGTTAGCATTTCATTAACCCCCATTCATTTTGGCATCACCTGGACATCAAATAACTTAACATCTGAAGCGTTTATCTTAGCCTTTATATGGCCATTTTTTAAGCATTGTGTTATTGGCTTCATAACCTCCTATTTCACTTTACAACTCTTCTTTGTTTTATTCTAAACCAATGGCAGCAATCATGCTTCATAGCCTTGCGATAGCTTTAAATGTCATAGATGTGTTATGTGTTAAAATGGCATATTTATCACCTTTTTCTATTGTGCCATTGACATAAATATTAAAATTTAAATGTTTAAAATGTCACTTGGAAGCATATGTTTTGATTTATTAGTTCATAATTAAGGATCTTTGCTGAAACAGAGCTTCACAGGTTTTATAAAGCATGGAGACGTGAATTCCATAAATAAAGCATTTATTGAACACAAAAGAACACTGGATTCTTGACATTCTAACAAAGGAGGGGGAGTGCAACAAATAACTGAGGCAGGCAGAGCTTGCCTGAGGGGGCAGGCTAATATCAAGGGTGACAAGTTCACACCAATAAACTCACGGCAAGCCTATGAAAGTGTTTCAAACAGTCGTGCAGCTCTTCACAGCAAGCAACTCATATAACACATGTGCAGTTACACAAGTCCCCCAGCAGGTGACTAGCCCCCCCACTAAAGACACTGCCTGCTCACAAAAGAAAGACAACAGACAAAGACAGCCAAACAAAAGTAACCGGGACAAAATACTAAATAAAAATCAAACCAAACTAAAGGAAGACAAGACAGCAGCCCGACCAACTGTGGCAGTCCGGAGAAGCAGGCCGGGCTACCTAAAGAAACAAAACAGACATTAGAACTGCAACTGGTCTTGACATTAGGTAAAATGCATAGTCGACTCTACCTTACCTACACCTGTAGGCAGCCTGAGCAGGCAACATCACCCCTGCTGTGGTCCGGACAGGTAGGGCACCCAGCTACAGTACATTAAACAATAAAACATTACAAAACTAACACAAACCCTCCAAAAGATGGCACACACACACCTTCTCGCAGCAAAGCCTACACTGTTGCTAGCCACCAAGTTCTAAAATAGGCTGCACTTGAGGCAGTTAACCAATTAAGGTGACTGCCCCGCCTCATGTTAGCCAAGGCAGGCCAGAGGGAAGTCACAGGGCCAGCAGTCGGAGTCTACCCTACCAGGGACGTGCACAGGGGGGTTGCTCAGGTTGCTCGGGCAACTGCCCATATGCCCTTCTAGACTCACGTTGCCCCTCCGAGGGCAAAACAGAATAATAAATCATAGGCTACAACGGATGCAGAATTTCATGAGTACCAAGATTTTTTTTTTTTTAATCGCAAAGTAAAGGTAGCCTCATTCACTTCAACAACAATTCACAACAATCTTGTTTGGGCTGTTTTTAATTATTGGGCTAGGCCCAAGACATCTCAGTTGGACTGCCTGAAGCTATTTGGATAATTCATTTGGATACAGAGCCAAGACCTACGGAGCCCCGAAGGTAAAACATATATATGAGAAAAGGTATGTACTGGGGACTAGGTTTGCGCTTGGGTTTGCAAGATCTCGAGTTTCTTTTGCAAGAAAACCAAATAACATTTCAGAGAAATGGTTTACACTTTGCACACTATAATTCTACTGTTAAAATCACCATCGCAACTACTGGTGAACACAAGTCTTGTTAGTTGGCACAATTGTTTTGTATTGCATTACATTGTAGGTCACTGAATATCACTAAATGTTCACCTTTCTATTTTGGCAGTTCCAACTGTGTGGATCCTCGGTGACAGCTATGTTCGCCGAGGAGAGGAGGCGGCTAGGAAGTCCCTGGGCTGTGACCTGGGACTAAGTGCCCAGGTGAAGTGGTTTTGCTGGGGTGGACTGAGGTGGCACAGTATCCTCCCCTTTTTTGCTCAATCCCTGCGAGGAAGATCAGTCCCGGAGGTCCTACTCATCCACTGCGGTGGGAAAGACCTGGGGAAGGTCAAAAGTGTGGATCTCGCCGCAGAGATGAAGCAGGACCTCTGTGATCTCCATCGGCGGCTCCCACAGATGACCATCATCTTCTCTGCAGTCACCCAGCGCGGTCGATGGGGATCAGCAGACCATAAGAAGATCGATCGGTCCCGGAAATGGCTGAACAATGTCATAGCCTGCTTTATGAAGGGGGGTATTGCATCCAAACATTAATTTTGACAACCCTGCCTTGTTTTTTACAGTGCCTATAGAAAGTCATCATACCCTTTTGAAATAGTTACTTTTTTTTGTCTTACAGCCTGAAATCAAAACCCATTTTAAAAAAAATCTCTTCCAGTTTTATTAACAAATGTAGCTGTACAACATCAAAATAATGAAAAAAAAGTAAACAGTTCTGAAAATTAATAAAAAAAATAAAAAGTAGAATAACAGGGTTGGAAAAGTCATCATACCCCTGACTTAATACTTTGTAAAGCTTCCTTTTGCTTTCATTACAGCCATAAATCTGTTTGGATATGTCTCTATTATAGCTTTGCACACCTAGATAGGGGAATATTTGCCCAATTTTCCGTGCAGAAATGTTCAAATTTAGTCAAATTCTGTAGGGAATGGCGATGGCCTGCTCTCTTCAAGTCAATCCACAGATTTTCTATAGGATTTAAGTCAGGGCTCTGACTTTGCCACTCAAGGATATTCACCATCCTATCCTTAGGCCACTGCTTTGTTCTTTTGGAAGTATATGTTTAGGATTATTGTCGTGTTGGAAGGCGAATGACCTCCCCATCCTCAGCTGTCTAGGAGAGGGACGCAGGTTTTCCTTAAGAATTTGGGTGTACTTGGCAGCACCCACTTTCCCTTCTATCCTGACCAATTGCCCAGTTCCCGCTGAAAAGAAACATCCCCACGACATAATGTTGCCCCCACCATGCTTCACACTAGGTATGGTGTGTTTTGGGTGGTGTACTGTGTTGGTTTTCGCCAAACATTGCGCTTGGAGTTCAGTGCAAAAACACATCTGGAATATTCTGCTACCATGTGGAAAAAGCTTTTATGGTCAGATGAGACTAAGATCGAACTTTTTGGAGACTAAGATTGAAGTTTTTGGACTGAGCTCCAGGCGCTAACCAAACACAGTATACACACCCAAACACACCCAAAACACACCATACCTACTGCGAAGCATGGTGGGGGCAACATTATGTTGTGGGGATGTTTCTCTTCAGTGGGGACTGGGCAATTGGTCAGGATAGGAGGGAAAATGGATGCTGCCAAGTACACCCAAATGATTGAGGAAAACCTGCAGCCCCCATGCTAGACAGCTGAATATGGGCAGGTCATTCGCCTTCCAACACGGCAATGGTCCTAAACATACTGCCAAAAGAACAAAGTAGTGGCTTAAGGATAGGATGGTGAATATCCTTGAGTGGCAAAGTCAGAGCCCTGACTTAAATCCTATAGAAAATCTGTGGATTGACTTGAAGAGAGCAGTCCATCGCCATTCCCTACAGAATTTGACTAAATTTGAACATTTCTGCACGGAAAATTGGGCAAATATTCCCCTATCTAGGTGTGCAAAGCTATAATAGAGACATATCCAAACAGATTGATGGCTGTAATGAAAGCAAAAGGAAGCTTTACAAAGTATTAAGTCAGGGGTATGATGACTTTTCCAACCCTGTTATTCTACTTTTTAATTTTTTATTAATTTTCAGAACTGCTGACTTTTTTTTCATTATTTTGATGTTGTACAGCTAAATTTGTTAATGAAACTGGAAAAGATTTTTTAAAAAATGGGTTTTGATTTCAGGCTGTAAGACAAAAAAAGTAACTATTTCAAAAGGGTATGATGACTTTCTATAGGCACTGTACATCTCTCTCAAACGATGTACGTCACCAACTTAATGAAACGAGAGACTAGTTAGCTGGCTGCTAGTTAGCGGTTACATTTTGCTGCCAACTATGTCACTTAACAGTAGTTTATGTAGCCTACAGTCTATGGACGAATACAACTTATTAGGAGTGCTTAATCCTCTGACTCATGGTATTCTCACCGGCAAGGGGGGAAGCTCAAATAAGACAATGTTGTAATTTACTAATTACGAAATAAACTGCAAATGTCTTTACATTACTGCTCCTTTCCCTCGGCTCAACTGCACAACAGCGGCTCACGGGGAGTAGCTCTGAACACTGTCCGCAAACCAGACAACTCTTCTCTGATTCTCAATTTCAACTGTCCACATGTAACAGAGAGTCCAATACAAATGGCGGAAACACTCTTGGTCAAATGTCTCGAACATGGAGACATTTGACGACCTGCCAATTGCTGCGTTCGATAATAATGCCCTTAAGATGGACTTTGAGAGGACCACTCACACCTCGACTAATGAAAGAAAACAAAGAGCATATTATCAATAGCAGCTTGGGTCCAAGCACCATTTACAGATGCCACCTTGATCTTAAATGCAGACGCTTAGGGGGTTGTGAGAAAGGGCAGTTTATTAGTCCCTGAGATTGTAATCTCAGAGCCTGGAGGTTTGCTAGATCCCTGCTCATGCGGCAAGTGTGCACAGAAGAATGGCTGTCCCTGTCGGATAGCTGGTATCCTCTGTCCGAGAGTGAGGTATCTACTCCTGACATGTAGCCTTCCTACCATGTGCAAGTCAAGGAAGGTGAAGAACCCAGGGACATCATCATACGACAGCATTTGTGAAGCCCAAATGGCCCATCTGCTGTCCAAATTCCATTTTTTCATGGCCATATCACGAGCCTTTCAGCCATTTCTGACGAAATATCAGACGTATGTGCCAATGATGCCCTTCCTTTGGGAGGACTTGGAAAATGTCATCTATAGTAGGTAATCATTCACAACAACAGTAACAACAACAATATACAGTATGTCAAACACACACACACACACACACACACATTAACTGAATTGAATTTTATTTTCAGAATCTCCTTAAACGCTTTATCAAGCGTGATGCCCTGCCTTTCACTCTGTACAAACTTGTTAGGCTTGATGTTGCGGATCAAAAACTCTGGCTGAGTCTAAAGGAAGTGGACATTGGAATGGGTGCAATAGCTGTCATCAAGGTGGGACTTCCTGTAAATTCATAAATATCTTTAGATAGAAATGTGTCAAACAAATGTGAACAACTTGGGAGTGTGAGCTGTTTTGATACAGTATGTACAATTGAGGTTTATAATCATTTATAATGAGGTTTATAATCATTGCGCATTCCTTATCCGTAAAATAAGGTGATCGCGTCATCGTTGACAGTGGTGACTTGCGCTGCAACCCGCCCCTTTTATGTGAGCGCGCACCAACTCAATGAGGTCAACCCCGGTTCAACAAATCAACTTCCTACTCAGCGTCGTAGTACCGATTAACACCAATAGAGATAACCAGGTTTTGTCAACCCCGGTTTAGCAAAGTAACCCTGGGTTACATCTCGAGTAGGTTGAACTCCCTTCATAGTACAGGCCCCTGGAATAAGGTGACCAGATGTCCAAGACCAAAACTGGGCTCATAATCCCCAAAATGTGGAAACACGGGCACATTTTCAGTTTGACTATCAATCTGGTTGAAATACATAGACGTTTTATCTTCAAAGACGGGGACATAGGTAATTTTTCTGTATTTTCCCAGGAACAGACAGACCAAAAACGGGGACTGTCCCCTGAAACCGGGGACGTCTGGTCACCCTATCCTGGAATGCCATGTCCACCAACAGCCTGAAAGTATAAAGTTCCTTTCCCACATAACTTCTAGAAGTTACCCGGAGATATTTACCCGGGTAGAGGCACGACATGGACGTTTCCCACATGAGCTTTATGTCCGAGTGAGATACGGGTAGGCTAATTGTGTTCACACTAGACCCGAGTAGGAGCCGCGAGGGGTGGGGCAATGTCAGCACTTGCAGGGGGAGGGAGATGACGCTAAACAAATGCGTTGTTGTGCTGTGTTGCCTGGATAACTTACATCAGATCCAAAACATCATGAAACAACAGAAGTAGTTAGCTCTCTAGTCAGCGGGAGCTAGCATAGAGGAAAAAATAGCTAACGCCAGGACCACAGTAAACAAAGCTCTACTTCAACCCTCTCTGGTATACACTAATCCAGCGCGAACTTTATGGGCGCTGCCATCTTGAATATCGCCATTACTGCGTGCCTGCGAGTGTGACGAGTGACACTTGCCTGTGCTTTTTAATGAAAGCATCCTGTCAGAGAATGTCTAACAAGAGATCCCGCTCATGAAAGAAAATGTCAGGTGAAAGGGAACATTGGATCAATGATGTCAGACTGTGCCAAAACTTACCAATGAAGGTAATTTATTAACAACATAAGGTATTAAGACGTGTATTAATGACAGCTAACCTCTGCAACAGCCGCCTATGGAACCAACGGGCTAATTTCTTAGCAGCCAGTCACGCAGTAATGGCGGTTTTGTGTTACTTCCGTGTTTCGCTGGATTAGTGTATAAACATCCAACACAACAAATGAATAGAAAATAATGACACACAGGAAAATATATAAACAGCACACAGAGGTCTGAGGCTCCTTCCCAACTCCTACAAAAAGCAACAATGCTAAATAACAGCGACGTTAACTATTAGCTGTTAATTGCTAACCACTGTAATAAACAGCTAGTTGCAAGCTAATCGACAACACTTCAAGCTATTCACGTTTGCAAGGATAATCCTGCCTGTCCCTCATCAAACACAACAACGTGATTGCAGTTTAAATTTTTATTGTATGTACACAAATGTCACTGTTTTCTGTACTCCGGTGTTCTCGTCTTATCTGTGTTCACTCGTAGGGCAATGTTTATCGTTACCATGGCAATTTGTACTTTCTGCCTCGCGCTGCAAGCAGGCTGCAAGGGCGCATTTCTATACGTCATCGGTAGGCCCCCCATCTCTACCCAGAACTGTGCCGGCTGCGTTCCCACCTAAGCGCACCCGGGTAACATCTAGAAGTAGTACTAGGGGGCTAGTAGGGTGAGTTCCGGGTAAGAAAATACCCGAGTTTTAGGCCCCAGCCGTGGCGCAACTGGCTGGGGCCCCTGCACCGCACGCTGGCGACCCAGGTTCGATTCCCGCCCCGTGGTCCTTTCCGGATCCCACCCCGCTCTCTCTCCCATTCACTTCCTGTCTTTCTCCACTGTCACTGTCAATAAAGGCATAAAATGGCCAAAAAAAATAATAAAAAATAAATAAAAAGAAAATACCCGAGTTTTGCGTTCCCACATACAGCCACCCGTTTGATATCCGTTTGACATCCGGATGTCTCGCTTATGTGGGAAAGGGACTTAAAACTGGTGGTGTGGGTGTACCCCTTCATTCTTATTTTCATTGGACAGCAGTTGGAGAACAGCATAACTCCTCCTCTCCCTTATCGTGTTGCCTTTATGATGAGCCCAACCCTTACTGTGTTTCATAGTTCTGACAAGATAAAGTTCAACCTATATCTGCTACATGAAGGAGAGTGAAAGGACACCCATGTCCTGCTTGTATGTTTGATAATTTGGTCTATCTCATCACAGGGTTTCAAGGCATGATCAGAATATTGGTTTCGTGTTAGTCAACTTAAAAATATTTCACGACTGAGGCCCCCTGCAAGAACGGGTGGCGACACCTCTGATCTAACCTACTGTATAACCTTGGGATTTTCATTCAGTCATTTGAACATTATTTGGGTAAGTGTTGCTCTACGCAACACTAAGGTGTTGTTTTTATTCCTCTGCTAGGATAAAGTCAAGACGAACACAACAGAAACAGTTAATTGAGGACATACAAGCGAAAGACAATAGACATATAGTATGTTTGAGATTGAAAAGTTCATCAAGTTTACACAGCAAGAAAGTTATGATTTTACACAGCAAGAAAGTTATGATTGTGGGCAAAAGTCTTTAAAAATATACTGGCTTACAAATTCAAGAAACAAATCAAGGAAGCACATATTACAAAATTGCAGAAGAATTTGCAAGTAATTATATGTGAAATTGTATAGGACAGAGATAGAGAACACATTCAGACCTATTTGAATAATCTTGAGTTACTAAAAGCAACACAAGTAAATAATGCAAAGCTAATAAAACCAACAGTACGTATAAGCAAATAGAGTTGAAAACGGGAAATTCTCCAGGCAGTGATGGTTTTACAAATGAATTCTATAACGTTTTAAATCAAGTAAGTTCCCTACTGGTTAGAGCATACAGGTATGCACTGGATACAGGACAATGGGTGCAAACATGGGACACATAGGCCATAAAATATGTAGGTATTCACATAGGTAAAACTGTCGATGAATTATATAAAAACAACTATTGCACTCTGGAAAGAAAGATAATACCAGATTTCAGTGGAAATGCATAGCAGATGGGATATACTGTACAGTAGGAAGAGTGGAAACTGTCATGATGATGGTTCTCTTCTTATTCAAGCATACCACTTACACTATCAGAAGCTTACTTTAGTACATGGATTAAAAAGATTGGCAACTTTATTTTGAATAATAGAAAACACAGTCAAATTTAAATAAGATGCATTTGTGTGTGTATGTTCGCTTGTGTGTCTGTGGGGGAGGCGGGGGTAATGGAGTGTGTGTATGTGTGTGCGTATGCCTACATGCCTGTGTTTACATTTATGCGCAGACATAACACCTGAATGTTTTGCATGAGCACCTGAAAAGTAGGCTATCAACGCTTTATAGGTTTTACATGGGATGGGAGACTATGGCCTTTATTAGAATGACTTTGTGAGTCAACATTATGTTATACAGCATAATAAACTAGGCTGTCAATTTATAATGAATTTAAGGGCTCCACTGAAGAGCCATGAAAAATATGGTTTCCTGCGCTTACAGTGAGAGCACTTTGAAACCTATTTTGTGCCATTGTGAACATGTTACTACATAGAATGCAGGCAGCTGCCACAATCATCTTTGGTTCATTAAAAAGGATGGTGGCTGTCTAGCCTGGCTAGCGCCTACCACTTCTCAAATGAGACGTGGTCTGGCAACCAGACGTTCATTTTCTCGTATTTGAAAAAAAATGCCCAGATCTGTTCATTGGGCGCCACGGATGTCAAAGCTGTGCAAAGCTCATCATGGTCTTGCTTTCTCCCCATGTTCTGTAATTGGTCACCAACATCAGGCGAAAATTTGGGTGTTAGTTTCCAGGCTGCCTTATAGCTGCGTGATTGAAATCACCGCGCAAGGCAGGATGGGAACACCCAGGCTAGTGTTTATGACCAATTTGTTATGAGAGTCTTTATACCACATATAAGTAAAACCCTTTAGCAAAGAAGTTTTAGCGACAGAGCCCCTTGGGTCTAGTTTTTCCTAGAATTAAACAAACATCCCCTGTCATATGTTTCACGAAGATCTCGATTAGAATTTAGTTTAACCAGCTCTATACTGTACTGTAGTAATTTCTCTAACTGTCACTGTCTCCAGTATTCCCCAGGCTACAACAATATATAGCAGGCTTTCATGTGCTCATGTGAGCACCTGAAACTTAACTTTATATTTTTACACATGTTCCCTTAAGGGCTTCGTATATGTTTGACAAACATGCTACCATTGATGCATTCCTGCATTCTGATTTGCTCTCCAGAATGAAGATGAAGATGGCAAGAGTTAAATGTCTCCTGAGAATGCTCTTGGTCTGTTCTGTGACCCTCCTCTTCTGTGTATTGCTCAGGATGCACTACCACACCGTCATCTCTCCGGACTCATCAAAATCATCCCCTTTCCACGCACGTTACCTGCATAGTGCCATTCCCTCACCAACAATGGCCCCTTACACTGTCCAGGAGAACTTTAGGTGCTCCACCAATGATAGCACTGAGGTCATTCCATCACACCTTCCCGAGTCATACCAGGATTTCCTGCGCCATAGGCATTGCCGGGTATACCCACTCCTACAGACCCCGTCGCCTTGCGAGGATGACCTCTATCTGCTGTTGGTCATCAAGTCCACAGCTGCACAAGTAGAACGCCGTTCTGCACTGCGGGACACCTGGGGTCATGCAAGTCGAATCCAGGGTCGACGGATTAAGCTAGTCTTTCTAATGGGCCGCTCAAATGACAAGGTGCAGGGCCACGACCTCCAGCCATTGCTTGAGTGGGAGAACCGCCGCTACAGTGACATCTTGCAGTGGGACTTTGTGGACAGCTTCTTGAATCTGACCCGGAAGGAGGTAGGATTCCTCAGATGGTTCTCTCGTGCATGCAACAGTGCCCAGTTTGTGTTCAAGGGCGATGATGACGTGTTTGTTAACACTGAGAATCTGGTCGAGTTCCTGAGAGACCACAAACCCACAAACCACATGCTTACTGGTCACATCCATGGTGGCTCCGTCCCTTGGCGAACTGTGGGCACAAAGTATTTTGTCCCTGTCGAGATGTATCCAGACGGGAAGCCCTATCCACCTTTTCCAAGTGGAGGGGGGTATATAATGTCACGGCAGACTGTGTTGGGCCTGGATGTGGTGGCCCAGAAAGTGAAGCTGTTTCCACTCGACGACGTGTTTGTGGGCTTGTGCCTGAAGGAAATGGGCTTGAACCCCACATTTCACAGTGGTTTTCTGACATTTGGTTTCCGCGCTGGCCACCAGCGCTTAGGTCCCTGTGTTTATCATGACATCATGCTGGTGCACAAGCTGAATCCTCTAGAGATGCGGGTCATGTGGTTGCGGATGCAAGACAGTGTGCCCTGTGCACAAGAAGTAATCAAGGGGATAGGTGGACGTTCAAAGGACTAAAAACTGACCACTAGTTAGCATTTCATTCATTCTTTTTTTTTTTTCTCCCCATTTTGGCAATGCAACTTGCCATAGGTCATCAGCACCCAAATCTCCCTATATGCTCAAAGATGGCAGCTTTGGTTCTTTTTTGTAGCTGAACTTCAGAGGTCTATCAAGGGAGGAAGGAGGAGGGAGTAGCTAGCTCTCTGTTTTGTTTGAATGTCAACAGAAGGGACGTTACCCTGGCCTGATTACCATCGACTTTCAAAGGCTCTACGAGACTTTAGTCTGACCAAGAGCCTGTGCTAACACGGTTTCTCCAAGCGCTGGTTAACCCGCCTCCTTTAAGTGCCTCGATTTGCTACTGGTCGATGTCAGAAAGCGGTTTGCCGAGTTTAAACCAATAACAACACTCTTTCCTCTGCCTTGAACAAGCCTCTACCCAGAGCCGTTGGAGCTGCTCAAAGTTGATTGGTTCTCAAGGGGGCAGTTCCGCAGATTTCGGGAACTCAGAAATCCTTCCCGATTAGCAGTTGACCAGACCAGCAACAGCAAAAGCCGAAGGTGTTACGTCACTGGGAGGGCGTGCCAGGCTAACGTTACCCAGCATTGCTTAGATACCGGTAGTCATTAAATTATCCTTTATTATTATTGTCTTCTGCTTTTTACGCATTAGGGGGCCAATGTATACTTGCACACACGTCAAGTCAATGGGAAGCCGCAGTGCAGCACCTGGCATTTCAGGCTGCTTGCCTTTTGAAGCCTGATAAATAAGCCTTCAATTTAAAACCCTCCTGAATTAGATACCATGTTTTCAGATGTGGACCTACAAAGAATATCATATAACCTACCTACCATCTCATTCAAGTACCACACATTTGGAGTAAAACAAATATTAGTGGTAAATTATCTATCTATGATTTATTATATCTCCAAGGGACAATTTACACAGTATCAGAGTAGAGCAGACATACTGATAATAGTAGATAATTAATTTGTACATTTTCTCAGCATGAGTCAAAGTGCAATGCTCACGTACAGTACATGCCTCAGAGGCTTCTGGACTCTCTTGACTGGACTCTCTCGCTCTTCAGAGAACATTTCCTCTCATAGCGCTATACTACAGACAATTGCACTCTTTGATGCACTTATTACACTCATTGATGCACTTATTGTTTTTTTTTTATTTGTTGTTAGAAGTTCTCTAATTGATGCACTTATTGTGGTTTTTAATTTGTTGTTAGAAGTGCTCAGCCAAATATAGGCAAATGTAATGTAATGTAATGTAATGGACCTTCAAGTGGTGTTTTCCGGTACAGTGAAATCTCTGAGTGTGAGATAGATAGATAGATAGATAGATAGATAGATAGATAGATACTTTATTGATCCCCAAGGGGAAATTCAAGAGAGTAGTGAGTAGCCTATAGTCCCTTTCCCACATAACTTCTAGAAGTTACCCGGAGATATTTACCCGGGTAAAGGCACGACACGGACGTTTCCCACATGAGTTTTATGTCCGAGTGAGATACGGGTAATTGTGTTCACACTAGACCCGAGTAGGAGCCGCGAGGGGTGGGGCAATGTCAGCACTTGCAGGGGGAGGGAGATGACGCTAAATAAATGCGTTGTTGTGCTGTGTTGCTTGGATGATGCGAACTTACATCATATCCAAAACATCATGAAACAACAGTAGTTAGCTCGCTAGTCAGCGGGAGCTAGCATAGAGGAAAAAATAGCTAACCTACGACCACAGTAGGCTATAAACAAAGCTCTACTTCAACCCTCTCTGGTATAAACATCCAACATAACAAATTAATAGAAAATAATGACACACCTGGAAAATATAAACAGCACACAGAGGTCTGAGGCTCCTTCCCAACTCCTACAAAAAGCAACAATGCTAAATAACAGCGACGTTAACTATTAGCTGTTAATTGCTAACCACTGTAATAAACAGCTTGTTGCAAGCTAATCGACAACACTTCAAGCTATTCACGTTTGCAAGGATAATACTGCCTGTCCCGCAACAAACACAACAACCTGATTGCAGTTTAAATTTTTATTGTACGTACACAACAAAATGTCACTGTTTTCTGTACTCCGGTGTTCTCGTCTGTGTTCATACTCGTAGGGCAATGTTTATCGTTACCATGGCAATTTGTACTTTCTGCCTCGCGCTGCAAGCAGGCTGCAAGGACGCATTTCTATACGTCATCGGTACGCCCCCCATCTCTACCCAGAACTGTGCCGGCTGCGTTCCCACCTAAGCGCACCCGGGTAACATCTAGAAGTAGTACTAGGGGGCTAGTAGGGTGAGTTCCGGGTAAGAAAATACCCGAGTTTTGCGTTCCCACATACAGCCACCCGTTTGATATCCGTTTGACATCCGGATGTCTCGCTCATGTGGGAAAGGGACTTTTGTGTCCAGCATGCTGGGTTTGGGTGGAGGCAGGATGAATGGACAATTCTCTGTATTGTAGCCTTTGTTTTCCAAGACAGCTGCCTTTGTTCCCCACGGTACCTTAACTCATTGTAAATGCCTTTCTGCATTCGAAGATTTCATTATTTTCTCTCCACATGCACACAGACATGAACATGTTCCCACACCCATAGGGACACACAGACAGATTTTCCTGGAGGTCATTCTGAAAGGAAGCTCATAGAAAAAGGAAAATGCACAGTGTTTTTGCAGGAAGTTAGCTCTTTATTAGACAAGACAACGAGACGAGTAGAGCTGCGGGTAATCTGAAGGCTGAAGATTCTCCTTTTGTCCTGAGCCTCTCATCACCCTTGGACTACGACCAAAGCTTTCTTTTTTCATTTAAACCCTGTTTTCTTTCTGCTCTACTGATAAGTTGTTCAATCTGGGGCATGGCAACTCCGAACACCTGCCTCAAGCAGGTGTTAAGTACTCTTCACGTGGTACTCACGGTAAGTCAGGAATGAATGTGTGTTTATGATAACACTAACTAGTGTGTTTATATAAACACGTTTTTCATATGTGTTGGACATTTCATATGTTGGTGGTTGTCCTCAGACTTGATCAAGCTCTTAACTTTAGTGTTTGTTTTATATGAAGACATTTTTATGCAAAGTGTTATGACCCTGCCCGTCTTTGCCTGCTTGCCTGTCTGTCCTCCTCTGGGTTGCAGGGCGGAGTCAAGTCCCAGGTGCTGCTGATCACCTGATTGGGGCACCAGTGCTATAAAGAGGCTACCTGGCTGGAGTTCCGGGTTCCCTCTCTCTCCATCCGAACATGCGTCGCCTTTGTCTTGCGTTTAGGATTCTGCACATACTCTGATTCACACAACACTATGCTTTCTTACCATCTCATTTATGCTGACTACACCTCATGATTTTATACATCTTTATTTTAATAAATATCTTTTGTTAACGCTTTATCCACGTGTGGTCTCCCTTATGTTGCAATCGCCACAAACGAGCCTGGTGGTTGTAACAAAATGAAATGCATGTGTTTACTATTTCAGTGAAGCACATCTGTATTGTGTTCACAGAGACTACATTTAACTGGTATTGACAATAGTTCCAGTACATTTTTTACTGTAGTTTTCCTATCCTTGACTGAAGAGGGAATGACCTTGTGCCATATGGGAGGATGGTGAGTTTCACATGCACTTACGTGCCTGAATACTGTGTTCATACTGCACAGATCCTTGGGGCCTTCATCCTAGCCTTTGCACTGTTTCAGCATGGAATTCTTCATAATGAGCAGAAGGTAATGAAATCAAATGACCAATGTTGCTGAAACTTACAGTACATGTCAGAAAATATATTGTTTAAAATATTTGTATTGTATGCCATCCAGGTATTTATTGAATTTGAACCTGATGGATTAGAAATAATGTTATGTTTTGTCACATTGACCATTTATTAATTATACAGCCATCTAACTAAAGTATTGAAGGAATAAAAAATACTCTTGAGATAGAATTATAATGCACCTACAATATTATGATTCATGTGTAAATATCCTTGTGTTGTTCTTAAGATTCCTTTTCATATGCTGGTTTAGATGTTGCATTGTAAATGGTAAATTGCTTTGTACAGACTGACCTTTATTGAATACTATTCTGTTCTGTTGTGTGTGCAATGTACATCCAAAGACAGCAGATGGCTCCTGCTTGATACATTTTCTTCAGCTACTTATTTATTGGCTGAACTTTGGCGCCCCCCTCTGTCCCTTGGTGCCCTCACATGTGTGATGTGTGTGGTGGGAGCAGAGGCACTGCTTTTAAAGATGAATTTAAATGTAAAACCAGCTCTTTTAACATAAAGAAAATAGAGATCAAGAAGCAACCAAGAACCAAGCAATTACTGTACGTCCTTGAAGCTAATCCTGTTCATAATGGCATGTCCTTTGCCAGGATTATTCAAAGTTCCAGTCACTTGTTTAAATATCCTGTTTGTAGAACCACAGGCTACAAAGTTCAGGAGTTTGTCTGGCCTCAACTCTTACTTGAAGTTTCATTTGTGGCCTGCAGATTGTTCTAAATCACTTTAAAATCTATGTAGCCAACCTATCATGGTACACCATACTTTGAATAAAAAAAAAATAATAATAATACAACCTCATGAATAAACATATACGAGTTAGTTTTCACTGAAAAAGGACTCCTTCATGTTCATAGAAATAATTGATGCTCACACAAACTTCTCATGTTTAGACAGCAAAGGTTATCTGATTTGATTTTTGCTGTTGGTTTCACTCATGACCAACAGAGGGCGCACATCACTCGAGAATTAACCCAAAGGCACTTTACAATGAAGGAATAAATGAAACCAAACAATGGGTGAATAGATACAAATGTATATGCTACAGCCATCTGAGCAGAGTGCAATTATTTCAGTCAAACTCATCACATGTTTTAAGGCTTTTGCTTTTTTCTTCACATGGACAACCTCTATTTTGCAAGCACCTACTACACCTCTAAACCAATACCAAACACCACTGAATCTCTCTTGTTTGTGTTGTGGTGCATCTCCGAGGCAGGTGTGTGTTTGTGCACTCCTCCAGATGTTGCCCTTTCCCTTTGGCCCTGTGTTCCCAAGCCCTGCGGCCCCCCGGGGGGGGGGGGGGTTAGTCTGTTTACTGCCCCCCCCCCCTGCCCTAAAGCTCCCGGCTGGAGGTCCCCGAGCTCCCGCCGCTTTCTTTTATCTGTTTACTGCTCGGTCTCACTCCGCTGCCCAAATACACTATTACTGTCATTAGTGACGAATAAGCACCCGTTTCAGCGTGTGATGAGGGCAATGGCAATGCGATCTGTGTTTGTTTTATTCCTGTTAATGAATAAGACAGCTAGAGCTACTGTTTTCACATAGTGTTTCCATGCCGGAGTAGATTGTGTATTGCCTTGACTTGATAGATAATAGAGGTTTTTATTGGGGTTGTTGCTCTTAAAAGGTTACCCAAACTAACCCAATTGTTTTTGCCATTGTCAGATGAGAAAGACATACGATTTTGGCTTGTGTAGTCATTTTTATCTGCCAATTTCTTCTGGATTAACCATGAGTTGCCATCAAAACATCCCTAAGATCAGAGTCCGATGAAGATGTAACCCTACATAGAACGTTAAGTCATTTCCGCACCTTTTTCTTCACATTAAAGCAACACTAAAGCATTTTTCCTCTGTCGCACACACGCACGCTATTTGTTTATCCAGTAAAGAACAGACCAGGTAGAATATGTTGCATGATTTTATGAAAGTATGATGTATTGCGACATCGCAGCAAGTCAAATTTGTAGTTTCTGATGTCTCATTTCATCGAACTACAGATACACTACCCCACCTCGTAAAGTTACATAGTATGGTTATAGCTGGTAGAGGGCCGCGAAGTGAAAGCAGAAGTGCCATCACCCTGGTATGAGTTGATGAACCACTGAAATGATTTTGGAAACATTATTTTAAGGTACGAAAAACTCTTTAGTGTAGCTTTAAATTAAGCAAATGGTAGTTGGTGTGCTAGGGCGATGCCTCTTCTCCTACTGCACACTTAACAAACATTCAGGTTTTATAATCAGACTGCTATAACTGTCATCTTGGCCAAAATGCTGTGATTTAATTATAACCCTGCACCCTTACATCTTTGTCTGTTCAAGCACACACCTTTGCCCTGTGACATTTTGTACTTCCTCTGGTCACACCATGTCCAGTTTTACTACTGCTAATTACACAAACAACAGAGGTGTTAAACCAGGATGCACATTGTCATCTCTTTTACCCCTTGCTGCCACCCCGACCCCCCCACCCCCAACTTCACCTTCTACAGATCTACACCCTCACCTATTATCCCCCTCCCCCCATACACACACACACACACACACACACACACACACTCTCGCTCTCTCCATCAACAATTGGTCTTTGAAGTGAGTACCATCTCATTAACATTTCACACACCACCATGTCCCCTTTTGCCTGTGTGGATGTGTCACACGAAGTGTATGTGTGTGTGTCTGTGTGTTTGTTTGAGTAAATAACAGTTGGCTGCCTGAAAAGGTGTTGGAGGTAAGACATGATCAGAGGACAGTAGCATACACATTCACTCTCTCTCTCTCACACACACACACACACACACACACATGCTGGGTTCGCTGAAGAGGAAATGGAGCTCGATGAATCGATGCGCCACTGTGTGTCCCGAGAGGTGTTAATGAGCAGTGCTGTCTCTCCACCAGCCCCCAGGGGGGTCATCAAATGTTCTCCCAGCTCTTTGACTTGGTTTCACAAATACCATTTCAAAAGCTGTTGTTTTTTTCAGACTGTTGATTTAAATGGATGTTCCCATGTAATTGCGGTACATCAATCCAACATGGCCTGTAGTAGAGAAATGCCATTAACCTGTCCTCAAAGGAGTATGATCACAAATATGTGATTAGAATGTTGCCATATGTTGCCATTTTATGGTGGTATAATTCTGGAATGACTGTAAATGTATCTAGGGTTATATCAGAGAGGATATTTGGTTATATTATTTGCTTTGTACTGATATCACAAACAGCCAATGACAGAACAGATGGCTGACTTCACCAGCATAGCCGGTGAAGTGGCCATGATGTATCTGACGGCCTTAAACACTCTAAGGCTAACTTGAGAGCCAGTCCACTGGTAAATCCTAGCAACGGATGTGTTTTTCTGTGATTTGAGTTGAGCCCGCTTGGTGGAGCTTCATTTCCTCAACAGAACTCATCTCAAACTGTTCAAAAATACATTTGTGTATTCCAATATGTTTCATTAGCTTTTGTCTCCTTGACTTTACATTGTGAACACAGCATTTGGGTGTCTTGAAAGGTGATTTATAAATAAAAATGTATTATTATCATTTTTATTATTATGGTATTGGCTGTGTAATATTCCATCCAATCAAACTTAAACATTTATCATTTACAGAGCTAGGCCTGCATGGACACCTACATTTTTGCCGAGCCCTCTCACCGTAGGCTACAGCTACAGATCCTTTATGGAGAGAATCACTAAATTTGACAAAAAACGCATGTTGGGAGTGCTTTGTGAGGGTGCGGGACGCTTCGTGCAAGAACAGTAGCAGCCTGGCTGCCAGATTGCCTTGGCGATGACTGATTCATCTCGAATGGTTGGGTCCGCACGCTCTCCCTCTAGCGAGCGTCGAGGCTGTTTGGGTCGGAAACGGTCAGAAAAAGGCCCCGGAGTTATTGACCCTGTCGCGTTAGTCACAGTCTCTCTGGCCAGCGTTGACTCACTCTCCATGTATTCAGCCCAGACTTGAACTAAAAGGGAATTAGTCCCAGTGAGCAAAACATGCACTGCTGAGCTGTTGTTCTGGCCACACCAGCAATACTTTACCATTTTTCTATCTTTTCACTCTGCTCTTGTTTTCTTTCTTTGCGTTGACTACCGCATTTTGTTTGTGTTGTTTTCACAGACGTGATTTTCTTTTGTGCACCATGACATGACCTTTCTGTCATATTCTTTGCTCTTTCTTCTTTTTACTTACTTTACTTTCTTGCTTGCGCGTTTGCTTTCTAATTTTTCTCTTTTTGCTCGCTTTCTTCCAATCATTCTTGCTTTTTTTTCTTTCTCCTTCTTTTGTCTCCCATCTCTCTCCTTTCACAGCTCCTCCCCCCCTTCTCTTTTACTCTCTTCTCCATCTCTCTCTCTCTCCTCTCTTTCTCCTCTCTCCTCTCTCTCTCATCCCCTTTTCCTTTCGTCAGGTCGCCCTTTGGCCCCTGTGAGGTGCTGAACATGGCCTTGGTGTCTGGGGCACAGCGACGTGCCGAAAGGAGACGGGTCAGAGGGTGCTCCCCTCCCGGAGGGAGCTCCAGGCAAGCCCAGTGACACCTGATCCCAGCAGGAGGGTCATTGGGCGCCCCTCACACACCCCAGTCACGAGGGAGCAGATCACACACACGCACACACACACACACACACACACAGGCACACACACGCACACACACACACACACACACACACACAAACACACACACATGCACACACCCTACACCAGTAATCCTTCCATCTCCACCCAGAGCACACTGGGGCTCCAGTGGGGACAGGAAAAGTCCCAGACCCCCCAAACCAAACATCCCCACAGAGCTGCACAACACACTGCTGCCCCACCCACCCCCACCCCAGTTGATTTATTATAAAATGCATTCTATAGACGTAGCATTAACTTAGTTGAGATATGAAATCCAAACATATCTATCTATTAGAATATTTGGAGTTGTAGACCATGTAGTAGACTGTGATGGTGAACTCTCAACATTGTACTCGGACTGGTAAGTGTTCTAGAAGAAACCAGCCTGGCAACCCTCTGGATAACGTTGTAGTTACGTTCATTTGTGAATCCTCTGCATGTTGTGGCTGAGTGTTTCTGGTCCGTTCTGTCCAAGCGGAGTGTTGTCAAAGGTTCTTTGCTTTCCCCTGTCGTCCAAATTCTTTGTGTCACTTTTACCTCAGTGTTCAATGTGCTGACTGGTTCATGTTAAGTTGTGACATTGTTTTTAGTGAATTTGAGAGGAGAGGACAAGAGTGGATGGGATGGGATAGGCGAAGACATAAAGAGGACTTGCTGAACAGGAACCATAATTTGAGTCTCGGAAGTGGGGAGGGAGGAAAAAAATGGCTGTAAAAATTAATGATTTCTCCAGACTCTGTGCCAACTTCCACTTCGTCTCTCTCTCTCTCTCTCTCTCTCTCTATCTCCCTCTCTATCCACCCCTCTCTCTTTCTCTCTCTCTATCTCTCTCGTCACTCTGGAAGAGAACACACACCTATACTGCCCCCCCCCCCACACACACACATATTAGTTTTAAGAAAGTTACACGTTCACTACTTTACATACAACACTCACATAACACATACATACACATACACACATACACACACATACACACACACACATATATATATATATATATATGCACACACACAGAGACATTCCAGAAGAAAGGGATGGGAGCGTGTCAATCGGGAAACAACGGCTGTTAGTTACAGAAAATGCATTAGCCGGCAGGCCGGGGAGCCAGGGCAGGGCAGAGGAAGCTCTGGGATTAGGAGTCCAGGAGAGGGAGAGAGAGAGAGAGGGAAGAGCACCGGTTCTCTCTCCACCACACACACACACACACACACACACACACAGTAAAGTGCCCAGATTTATAAGGCCTTAGGGGCCTGCTGATACCTCATCCTCCCCACCCCACCCCACCTCGTCCAGCCTCACACCCCCCCCCCCACCCCCCCCCCCAGCACCCCGACAGCGCCTGATTTAAAAATAATCTTAAATCAGCGACGTGACAGTCGTCAGTGGGCCTCCAGAGGGTCAAGAGAACCATTCACAGGGTGAAGAAGGGGAAAAAAAGAAAATGTCCCCCTCCCTTCCTCTCCCTTCTTAATCTACTCTTTAAAAAAAGTGTGTCCACCTTGTGGTTATTGGCTGGTCACTGTTACTTGGTGTTCGCCTCTTTCGGAGTATGATAGATGTTAATTTTGCACCTGGACGGGGGGGCTGTGTTTTTCCCATGTGATAGAGCAAGCCATGCTGGCTGGATCACCAGGTGAGTTTTACATGGCTGTAAATTTGAGGGAGGAAAATGCCAGTGAATTAAACTGCGCTGTTATGGTATTTTTTTTGTGAGTCTCCTCCGTGTAACGTATGAGTTATTTTATCCCCCTCCTTATGGTTGACCTCATCCTCCATTTCGTTCTCACTCTCTCTTACTCTGTCTTTCTTTCTCTCTCTCTCTCTCTCTCTCTCTCTTGCTCGCTCGCTCCATCTCCTCGTCTCTCAGAGCAATAAAACATTCATGTCCATCTATTCCTCTAGACGTTTCATCCATCCTCCTTGCCCCCTCTCTCTTTCATTTCCATCTTCTCTCTCTCTCTCCCTCTCCTTGTCTCTCCTTGTCTCTGAAGACAATAAAACATCCATATCCATATACCATCCCTTCTCTCTCTCTCTCTCTCTCTCCCTTTCTCTCTCCCTCTCTTTCTATCTCTCCATCCACAGCTACTGTTCCGCCGATGTATTTGTTTTAACTGCCCCAGGCTCTCAGGGACCGGATGCGCTGCACTTGCTGAGGACTCAGATCACAGCGGGCCTCGGAAGGCCTTTTACAGCAACAGGAAGCACTTCATGCTCGGGGTCGCGACCCTTTCATACCAGCACATGCATGAGTCAAGTGCAAGGCCTCTAGCTGACACACACACACACACACACACACACACACACACACTCACACTCACAAGGACTAACACACACACAAACACACACACACATATCCAGGCCAAGAAGATTCCGGTCTCTTGGAAGGTGTGGAGCGATTGACAGGAAGAAAAGGGAGAGAGAGAGAAAGAGAGAGAGAGAGAGAGAGAGAGAAAGAAAAGCGAGAAAGAAACAGCACATGTGTCAGACTACAGCCGTGTAACATCATTACACACAGAGACCCCGACCGGCTCACCTAAGCCGTGGCGCCACAGCTGGGACTAATACACGGCAAACCCACAGAGGAAACTACTGTGTGAGCTACTACGGCACAAAGGCCCCGGCTCCCAGCCTCAGCTATTGCCTCAGACAGCCATCCAGCCAGCCAGGCACAGGGGACCAGCGAGCAACTCAGAGCCGCAAATGAGCTGAGGGCTCTGGGGACCGGAGGCAGCCAGAGTCCCAGGCTTTTTGGCCTCCGTTGTGGCTGATGTCATGGGAGCAGAATATTGAGGTGGATTCTTCTGTATTGTGTCATTAAGGAATTTTTTGGAGGTTATAAGTTGGGGTGAAAGATTGAGTGTGTGTGTGTGTGTGTGTGTGTGTGTGTGTGTGTGTGTGTGTGTGTGTGTGTGTGTGTGTGTGTGTGTGTGTGTGTGTGTGTGTGTGTGTGTGTGTGTGTGTGTGTGTGTGTGTGTGTTGGGAGGAGTGGTGGGGTTTGTGGAAGGGTGTATTACCGAGAGAGTCTTATTGGCGTCGTTTCATTCATGAAACCATTCACACTTTGTGTCAGGATACACATATCCTGTTTTAGAGACAAAATGTCTTTCCAAATTTCTCCCAACCAAATCTGTTTATATTAACATTAAGGTATTATTCAGCTTACTTACTCAAAGTATTTACCAGTTTGCAGCCATATCACCCGTGGTTTCAGAATGTTTAAAGCGTGTGGTAATGTGATTTTTCAACTATTCCGTGTGGTATGCATGTGTTTATATAAGTGATATATGGAACGCTTACCACATAAGCCTGGATAATTCCTTAAGTAGCCTGTGTGTAATGCCTTAAGCATCACGTTTAACAAATGAGTTGATTTTTTTTTTTCACCACCAAATTTATGCCTTGCCAACGCTGATATTTGTCCCCTTGCCAGCTGTTTTCTTTTCCGAGGTAAAACTCGATAAATCAAAGGAGGTTAAGCTGCTGAGAAAAAGTATTCACTCCGGTGTCCATGGGCTGACTTTCCTCCGATTGGTCTCAGGGCATGAATCATGCGGCCAATGAAAAATCAGCACCAGCAGCGACTGCCACACGGGACACGGCAAGAAGGAGCGTGTTTTGGTAACTGACGAGGCCCCATACAGTACACCTCAGTATTCCAACAATGCCCATCCCTCTTTTCACGGCCCTGGTACGAGGACATTAAGCACAGCACCCCCCCACCAAAAAAAAAAAAAAAACATACACACACCTCCCCTCTTCATTGTTGGCCATCTTTGGGGACGATGCCTCTTGTCTTTGCATGGTAAGGCGATCCCAGGGTTGTGTCGTTTGTCATGTAACTCAATTCCCCTCGGCCACAGTGGAAAATGACATTTTGGAGATGATGTAGTACGGAACGGTATAGGCTGTGGGGGTGAGGGTGGAGGCGTTGGGGGGGGGGGGGAGGGGCGGGGGATCCACCGCGTAAATCATGCCCGTGCTCTCCTGGAGACGACATACACACACACACACGCAGGCACGCCGGGAATCTTGGACCCGAGTGGTGCCATCTTCCACCGAGCAGGACTGAGAAGTGAGACATCGTTTACATTCGATGCAGCTCACGTGCTGGTTGAAAATGGCTCCTACATGATTGGTCCTTCAAAGCAATGCAACAATTTGCCTTTTTGTAGAGGTACAGTATGTCTCTATCAGACAACTATTATTTTGATGGTATATATATTGTGGGCAGTAAACACGTGTCGTTCTCATCAGCCATAATGAACTCGATGCACCGTATGCATCGATATGCACCGTGCACATCCACACCGCAAAAATGAATGAAAAACGCCACATTATGGCTCCGAATGACTCTTGCAAGGTTTTATATGCCTTTCAGGTGGCTAGATCACTAGTTTTAGCCCAAAACTTACACAGTGCTTTAACACAGTTGCTACAGACTGAGTGACCCATCACTTTCGGCCTGTCTTACCTACGGGGGGTCAGCAGTGGATTTGAACTTGTGGGTCTTGGGCCAATAACCTGGACAGCCATTGTAGAAGGCAGAGGCTGGCTGACGGCTATGGCAGACCAGGGATAGGGACGAAGGGGCTCTGGGGCTCTGGGGGTGGGTGGGGGGGATGAAACGAGGGGGCAAGATAGGGCTTGACCCTTGACTAGACTGCAGGTTCCACGGTGTTGACCCAACGGTGACCTCTGTTTGTTTACACAGGTTTTCGTTTCTCCCCTTTTTAAAGCCCACGCTTGGCCTGCCACTCTAAAAATAAAAGGTCCTCCACCAGTAAACCCTGGAAAGGAATGATCATGTTGCTGGGTTGGGGGAGGTGTGGGTGTGTGTGTCGGTGTGTGTGTGTGTGAGTGTCTGTTTGTGTTGTCCTGAGATGACTACATTCAAACAATGAATTGAATAATATTATAGAATTTTCAAATTTCCTTTCAGCCTTATTCATAGCTTTAATTGAATTTTTGCGCTGAAGCCATGCAATGTAGTTGTCATATTCAAACTCAATTTGCTTATATCAATACCGATGTGTGCTTGGATTGCACGATTTAGCTTTGTTACTCATCAGTTCTGTATTGGACACTCTAAATATCCAAATAAATAAATCATAAACTAAATAATTACTCAGAAAGTTTGAAATCGACAAAAAGGGGAATTCCTATTATGGGACTTAAAAGAGAAATAAGTGGTCTTCTCTGGCTTCTGATCATCAGGTCACTCTCGATAACATGTTGCATGTTAACACTTAATGGGTGGTGTGCTCATCAACACCCGTGTAAGTTCTTCAGGCTCGCTTTGTTACTTCGATGGGGAGACCAGACCACCAGTGGGAACTGGCCAGCTTCTGACCCAGGCTCCTGGATCCTCTTACCGTCAGGTCAGCTCCTCAATCCCGAGCAGCCCTGCTCTCACCGGGAGGTGGGTTTGGAATGGAGAAGGGTAAGTACCTCATGGAGGGAAACAATCTCAAGGTGGTCGTACAACAACAACAACCATCTCAAAACTCAAACGGGTCACACTGGAATAACAGCCATTTCACATCTCAAGATGGTTATACAATAGCTGCAAGAACGGGACACAGTGGGCTAATGTGTGATTATGGCTAAAGTGTCCATGTGGGAAATCATCTTTAAAAAGCAGACAAAACAGCCTCTGAATGTCTCCTCTGGACACGGCAGTGTTGTAGGAGCCATCTCTGGGCTGCTGTGGAAAGAAGATGAGTCACTTCTTCCAGCTCTCCATATCTAGCCTCATGCTGCGTGTTTGCAGGCTGAGTCGACAAGCCGACAAGGGGAAAACCAGAGGGTCTCAGGGCTTGTTTGCCGTGGACCAAAACAGTGACGTGATGAGTATCCAGTGGTCAGGCGTGTGATGAAGGGCCTGAGAGAGAGAAGCAGGTTCCCTTCGGTGAACCCCCCCCACCCCCGTCCACCCCCGTCCGTCCCTAAGCACATTCACTCCCTGACCTCCTCATCGCTTTCCGCGCGGAGCGTGAAAATGCGACTAAAGGCGCAAGGCACTTCATCCCCTCCAAATGAACTCCTCACCGAGAAGGAATGCAAAATGGGCCGGAGGGACACAAATCTCTCTCTGACTCGCTCTGTCCGCTCGCTTATACCTTCTCTCTCTCTCCACGGAGCGCTCGGTCAGGCCACGCTAACGCTAACTCTATTAGCAGCTCACACAGCACCGGTCAGCACAGTGTCCACCGCCACCTCAGGAGCCTCTTCGGTCTGCAGGACTCAGGAGGGTAGAACATGTGCTACTCGTCTGATGGATTCACTTGATTGTCTTTGAATTTTCCCTGATTTTGCTGAATCCATGAAGTGATAGGAATGCAACCGATTGAAGAGACACACATTTTTCTCTTTCTTTCTCTCTCTCTCTCTGTCTCTCTCTCTTTCTCGCTCTCATGTTTGCTTACCTTCTCTCTCAACTGGCCCTGGCCAGGAAATTGGCAACTCTATTAGCAGAATACACTTCTCACCCAGCAGCCTTTCAGTAGCCCTCATTCACCAACATTCTGGTCATGAGTTGGCTGGGAAATGGTTGCATGTTAACAGTTAAAGGTGCAATAAGCAATTTTTGTTGTCAAAAATTAGAATATGTCTGGACTTACAGTAATAATGTTACTGAGGACATGTTAAATCACTTGTATAGAAGGGACAGCAACTAAGTGTAATCTAACAATGTATGCCATTACTTTAGGCCTAATATCCTTACCATATTTAACTCTTTGCCTTATTCGAACTTTAAAAGACAATGGGAATAGAATAATGTAGAATATTTTCTGTGTAGTGTCATATATTCACCTTTTGCCCTTTTTTGGTATATGAATGAAATAACCAAGTCTTTCAAGTTAGGAAAACAGAACCTTTTTTCAAGAGAATGTGTTATGCTTCCATGGGTTCATGTTCAGTAACTGTCAGAGGAGGTCCTATGTCCTTATAAGTTTTGGGTAAACATGACTCTCCAACAATACTAGAATGAGCTTCAGGCTTATGGCTCTTGCCCAGAATCTGTTTAAATGTAACTGCCACACACACTACACACAAAGCCTAAAGCCCTCTTGAAATGGTTTATTCCATTCAATTATGATGGATGTACAACTTCAACTTGAAACAGGAGAAGATGTAAATTGAAGATGGGAAGGGGATTATACAGAATTAAGACTAGAATAGACACTGAATTCAGATTTGAAGAGAAGTGAATTCACGCTGAATTCAGATGTGTCAATAAGCATTCAGCATTTATACCTGTTGCACTAATTTGATTGAATCGAGCTGATGTTTTGGAAATGGTATTGCTCTACAGAGGTGAGATAGGAGTGGGAGATAGAGGTGGGGTGTGGGTCGGCACGCTCATTAACGAGGAGGTGGGGTGACGAGGTGGTGATGATGGTGGTTGTGGTGGTGGGGGTACAGAGGGAGGGGAAGGCCATGCTTTGGGTTCCAGCCCCCTGCTGCTGTAAACCGTGGGTGGCAGGCACATGAAACAGGCCCAGGGCCGCGGCTTTGTTTTCTATGGGTGTTTGTGAGTCGCGTTCAAACACAGAGGGGTGTGTGTGTGTTTCGGAGTGTGTGTGCTCGTGGGTGGGTGGGATGCCTCAGGACCATCCATGTGCTGTGGTCCCTCTCTCCATCACACCTAGACGCTAAGGAACACATTCCGTGGGGACAAAAGTTTTGCCCGCAAAATGGCTGCCAATACTGGTGTGACTAAATATTTTGGAATGAATGACATTTGGGCAGTGATGGGTGGTCTGTGGCTCTTGTCATTGCTGAGCGTAATTGCAATTTGTTCTGAGTGTGTGTGTGTGTGTGTGTGTGTGTGTGTGTTTTCTGTATGAAAGTATATATGTGTGTGTAAGCACTCTTTAAAACGCAGGTCTTCTCCACTTTGGGTTTGTGTAAGATCAGAGCTATTGTGACTATATGTGTGTAATATGAATAAACCTTTGCCCTCATATGTGTGTGTGTAGGGGTTATGCAATGTTCTGTATACATTGGCTGCTGGAGCCTGTAGTATAGGCTCTGTGTGTTGCTGGTGGTCTCCTACACCTGTCTCCCTGCCCTGTGTGCGGAGGGTCAGCCACGGGGTGATGAGGAGGGCGGCCTGCCTGCCTGCCTGCCCGCCCGCCCGCCAGCCTGGCCCGCCTGTCTGCACCACCTCCATTAAACAGTGTGAAACAACAAATTAACCGTCGGCCATTACCACAATGACACCCAAAGCCAGGCTGCATGGCTGCCCCCAAGAGTGGAGGCAGCATGTGTGGTCCCGACGAGGCAGGAGAGGAGAAGGCTTACAGGAGGATTCGGGAGGTC
>NC_085010.1:19655387-19695387 GCF_963854185.1 Sardina pilchardus
GGGTTTCTCCTCTTACCCAAGTGAGGTTTACGTCATTGGTGCTGTTGAAGCCTCTGCTCAGAGCTTTATGGGAGCAGAGGAGGAGCTGAGCGCTGGAATAAGATGCGCATGAGTATGAGTATATGGATATGTCACCATACTGGTATGAGTACACTGACACTTTATCATTCTCTCTCACTCTCTCTTTCTCTCTCTATGTCTCTCTCTCTCTCTCTCTCTCTCTCTCTCTCTCTAACACACACACACACACACACACACATACACGCACACCATCAAATAAACACAGACACAAACAGTCACACACACACACACACACACACACACACACACACACACACACACACAGTGATCAGTCTCTCATGCAGACACACAAACATGTCTTATACTGCAGCCTGGAACCCACCAAGTCCCTGTTGGTCTCCAATGTCTCTAATGTCTCTAATGTCCCCAACAGCCCTGAAACCTAAAACCTGTAGTTTGGACTGCTGTTGCTTGTGCTGCTCCTGATGACAATGACAATGGTGATGGTGATGATGATGCCGATGATGATGATGATGATGATGATGATGTTGATAATGATGGTGATGACAGAGGGGGTGGAGGGACAAACAGACAAAGAGAGAGAGAGAGAGAGAGAGAGCGAGAGAGAGAGGAAAAGTTACTCACAAACTAAGGATAAAAGTGAAACAGAGGCCCCTGTTATCTCTTGTTTGCTTTGCATTTGGAAATGCCCTTTGTCTCCACCACCACCAAAGAAAAGCCCCTCACTCCCTCACTCTCACCCCTTCCGTCTGCTCCGGACCCAGACCAGTGGTCATCGGAGCTGAGGGACCGTGCCAGGGGAGGAGGAGGAGGAGGAGGAGGAGGAGGAGGAGTGGGGAGATGCTATCACAGAGGCAGCAGGAGCCTGGCTGGCCGGCCCGGTCGCTGCCCTCTGACTGGGCCTGGGGAGGCCGATAGGGCCCCGTGTTTGTGTAGGCTTAAGTGGGCCGCTCTGGGGGCCGCGGGCCCGGGGCGCTGGAGGGTCTCTGGCCGCGTGGAGGCCCTTTGATGCCCCCCCAGACGAAACTTTAGATCTAAGGGCTCCGTCGCCTCCTGCGTCTTGGAAGGGACAAAGGGCAAATATCGCCTCGTGGTGGAGCTGCATTGGGCACTGATAGAGAGTCTTTAAAGGGTAGCATGGTGTTTTATAGTAAAACTCTCATTGTCAATGGTTGTGTGAACTAGTTATTGCACATTTCAGATGAGGATGGATGAGTTTTTGAGCCTCAGATCATCATCGGTCATTGTATGCTGTTTGTTAACCAATGAGCAAGACAAAACACATCACTCACGAAGTAAGTGGCTTACTGAGATGCTGAAGCTTAAAAAGAGCTGATAAGGTCAGAATGTCTTACCAAAAACGTGCATATTAAAGTCTGCGGATGCAATCTGGACCACAAATATGTTTGAAAGTTCAAACATATTGATCCATCAGAATTTTTTTTCTCCTGGAGAACATGCTAAAGTAGGGTTTGGACTCTATAGGATAACCTGTGTCACCTTTGCTAATCGCCACGTCTTCACCGTCGAGGTGCTAAGATAGACCTCGAAACTGGGGCCAAGGGAGAGATCAGTGTTTTAGCCACGAGGGCACAACCCTCCGTGACCCGCAGAGGTCGCGAGGGTCACAACCCAGGTGGGGGCACTGTCATCGAAGCCATGACGAGGGGTAATTAACCTCCTATCGGCCCAGGGTTGAAACCCAGGTGGGGGAGCAAAGGTGTGACGGTCACGCCGTATCAGCGGCGGATCGCAGCCTCGCTCCCAGTCGAGGGGGCCTGCGACTCTCCGTGCGCCCCCATGGGATGAAGACAGAGGTCCAGGCCGGACACAGAGGAGGAGGAGGAGAGGGGGAGGGGAGGAGGAGGAAGATTGGAGGGGGGCGTGAGGCTGTAAGGATCGTACTTCATGTTCATTTTCAGGCCTTGTTTATGACCCTGGTGTCAGCACTGTCGCTCTCAAAGTGGCCCCTCTCCACCCTCTCTCGCTCCGCCTGACACCCTGTGAAAATGTCTTGTTAATGCCCTCACCCAGCCGTAACAGCCAGAGAGAGAGAGAGAGAGGGAGAGGGAGAGAGGGAGAGAGAGAAAGAGAGAGGGAGAAAGATGGGAATGGTAAAAGCGAGGAGAAAAAGAAAAGAGTGAGGGAGGGAATGGGAGAGAGGGAATAAAAATAGATTAGATGGATAGAAACAAAGCGGGAGAGAACACGGGGATGGAGAAAGGCACAGAAAGGTAGAGAGAGAGAGATAGAGAGATAGAGAGAGCGAGAAAGGGAGAGAGAGATAGAGAGATAGAGAGAGCGAGAAAGGGAGCGAGAGTGTCAGTGCAATAGTGGAAAATCTTCACCTTAGCTGTCCACTGACCCCAGCACAGATCGCTTGTAAATTTCCACATTAGCTGGAATGCGCGTGTGCCAGGCTAGGGGTATTGTCATGTGTATTTTTAACCCTGTGCTAACGCTCCCCCCTCGCCTTGCGCTCCGAGGACACTAATACTCGGCTCATTGGTGTCATTGCATAAGAGAAACACACAGGCATGTGTGGGGGACACACTGACACACAATTCAAGGTCACCGCGGCCCGAGAAGGCAGCACCAACTGTGGCCGAGAAGACACACGTCAGGAGCGGTGTGTGTGTCGAGAGAGTGTGTGCCGTCGAAGAAACGGCCGGTTCGCGCACGTAAGAAAGTCTCCGCTCCAAGGCATGGCTGTCTGTGAATTCCACTGGGGGGTGACCAGTCGCTTCTTGAAATACACAGCTCGTGCAGGAATACCAGAGCAGGGTGGGTTATCTGAGGATGAACCTAAATGACATACATTGTCATTAGTTGACAAATTATCTCATCATCATCATTAAGAACATGTCCTGTATGCGTTTCCATTTGGCGTTGCACAAAACCATGCATGGCTGTGTGTGTGTGTGTGTGTGTGTGTGTGTGTGTACAGAGAATGTGGTGCTATTTGGAAGCCATGATGAGTGCAAGAGCAAGAGCTATATATGCTGTAAGAGCTATGTATGCTGTAAATGAAATTTCTAAATGATTTGACTCGAGTTTCCTGTCATCTGCGGTCCGGTGTGGCTTACAGCCTGCCAAGAGTTCATCGGCCCCGCACTCGCTCGCTCGCTCGCTCGCCCGTCCGTCCGCCCGCCTGCTTGCTTGCGTGGCCATCCCAGAATTCCGAGCGGATTTGCTCGGGCTGCGGCAGGCCGGCAGGCAGGCGGGCGGGCGGGCGGGCGGGCGGGCGACGGCTCGGCCGCGCGCTTGTGGCCAGCACTTCATGTTTCTTGGCAGGGAGCGCCATGATTCCCTCTGACAGCTGAGGCGTCAGCCCCTTGACACGCCGGGAGATTTATCGACTCTGGCCCCGACACGCAGTGGGCCTGTGGGGAGAGGAGACGCAGAGGGAGGAGGAGGAGGAGGAGGAGGAGGAGAAGAGGGTCAGGACACCAGCGTGGTCCAGGAGAGTTAGCCACGGGATCTCGTTCGCTCGCTCATTTAAAGGACATCGTCATTTAAGCAGGGTTTACTGGATATAATTTAATTGGAGAATACCGCATGTCATCATTTAAATGGTGAATCTTGGATATCTTGTTAAGGAATGGCTGGTGGGAAAACGAAAGGGTTGGAGTGAATCTTTAATGTAATGTATTTAAGAATAGGCTCCTTTTACATTGAGGGACAAGCCAGTTCATTTTAAATCACTGTTGCTGTACCAAACACATATACGAAAGAATTGGATTACAAAATATTTTTACTCACTAACCCACACACACACACACACACACACAAACACATAAGACAGATCCAGAGACAGACAGACTTACACACACAAACACGCACACACACGTCCAATTGGTCATGCTCTTGTTCATCCATCCGCCCCATCCATCTATCCACTCACTCTCTCACTCACTCACATTACCAGCCGACGGATGGGCACTGTCTGTTGGAGAGGCGCTCTATGTCTATGGTGAATCCCTGGGGTCAAGTGAAGTGTGTGTGTGTGTGTGTGTGTGTGTGTGCGTGGAGGTGTGTGTGTGGGGTTCCGGCGCAGACGAAAATGAGCAGAGCTGAGAGGAGGCCAGGCCGGAGGTGGTGTAAACTGTCCACACACACACACACACACACACACACACACACACCGGACTGCAGACCCAGCTGCCTCCCTCAGCCTAGGAGTATTTGGGGAATTATCAATGAAACCCCCATGATTAGGAACGGTCCACCCTCCTCTCACAACCACACTCTCTTACTAACGGCACCGGTGTGGGTTTACAGGCATTGAGAGAGACAGAGAGAGGGCTAGGGGTTTGTGTGTGTGTGTGTGTGTGTGTGTCTAAGGGCCGCTGGGGTCCATATCGGGAGACAGGACATGTGTGTGTGTGTGTGTGTGTGTGGCTCTGTTTGGAATACACACAGCTCTCTGTGTTAAAGTAACCTTCAGGACGGATTTTGTCCCCTTGGTGACTGACAGGACACATCACCATTGGATCTGCTGGTGTCAGTGTCACAAAAGGCACGGGCCTGTCACTGGTTAGTGATAGCGCTGAGCTGACCGGTGAGACGAGCTGTCTTGGAGACACTCCTCGGGAGTTTGAGACTTTTCAAGAAAGTAGCCCACACAATCCCCTCGGCCCTCAGCCCTCAGCCTTGGCTCTGTAACAGGAGAAGGAGCCCCCTTGTCTATCTGGCAGCATCGGGCCTTCGGATTACACAAGGAGAGGCACAGACTGACCATTGGCTATGTCAACAAAGCAACAGCCAGAGCAGATGATATGGCCAGCTCCATGATGTCCAAGCAAGCAAGCTCCTGTACACACATGAATTCAGAGCCATTCATTAGATAAACTACTCCATATTCTATAGGCCATGCGTACTTGTTACGTTATCAGTATACTCTAAAAAAGAATGGGGCCAGTATCGGTTCTTCGGAGCAATGCCATTGAAGAACCTTTTTCAGTTCTTCAAAGAACCATCAAGGCAACAGTTCTTTAAAGAACCATTTAATGAATGGCACAATGACATGCCATAATAGGCCTAGCACATTATGATCTGAGGCTCTGAAGAACCATTTCCAACGTGAAGAACATTTCGCCTGGCGTAATGGGTCAACACAGAGTTTTGACTCTCCATGGAACCATCCAGAGATTTAAAGAAAGATTAAAGCACCATTCTTTTTTTTAGAGTAGCATACACACATTAGTTCTAACAGTCTAGTCCTAACATTCAGTAGCATACTAGTCTAAATCATTTACCCCTGTTTATATTACAACCATACAATAGGCGCTAACATATTCAGTCTAATAGTGAGATGTTGTTCGCCTGACAATTTTGCTGGTAAGCAACACCTGATGAGAAGTCTTTATAACTTGCATCCCACAGTAAAAACGTTCAAGGGAGACCATGTGTAAAATGCCAAAGGCCACACAACCCCTCAAAGCAGGCTTTCATCTATTTTATGAATATAAGATGAATGAGCCTCAAGGCTATTTCTGCCACACATGCACAAGTTTTCAAAGTCGTTTTGACAGTGCACATTCCTGTCTATTTATGACGGGAAATGTCACCAGCTACAATTGCAACAGCTTGTGTTTTCATCACAAGGAAAGAAGGCTTGATTTTCAAGGAGGTATTCACAGAGTCACAACAAGTGTGGAAATATGAGTTCTAAACAAGCAAACAACTTTGATTATTTTCTTATGTAAAAAAATGTAATAACCCCAGGTTATATCAATTGATAAATGTTGGCTATGTCTACATCACCATTAGTTCATGATGGGGTATGTTATTTGAAATATTTCCAGATGTATTAGAAACAGCTAAAATACAAAGATGTGCGCATATTTCAGCTCCAAACACAGGCCACTGTAGATCAAACTGACAGTGGACGCGCAAGATGAGACGCAGCGCCAAAGATACAGTATGTTGCCATTTCAATGTGAAACAGATATTGAAAGCACCTGTCATAAGTTTGAAGTGACGTTTCAACTTTCATTGGGAGGTGTTAACGCTCATTTATTTTCTACACAAACTCCAGCGATAGTAAAGACCCATTGAAAAAAAAGTTTGATGCACCGCGACAGCTAAGAGTCGGATAGAGTTTCACATTCTATATTTAAGCCCTGGTACTTGTGTCACTGGGCTATTTAAATGCCATGGACAGACTCTTCCTGTCAAAACACTAGCTGCTCCATGTTACAACAATATGATGGACCTTTTCGAGACCAACACTTATTTTTTCAACGAGTTGCGCTACCTCGACGGAGACCATGGATCGCTGCAACACTTGGACATGACCGTAGTGTCGCCTCTGTACCCAGGGAATGATAGCCCATTGTCACAGGCACAAGACCAAGTGCCGTCGGAAAACGGAGAAGACAGCAGTGAAGAGGAGCACGTTTTAGTGCCTCCGCGGCTTCAGGGGCATTGTGAGGGTCAGTGCCTCATTTGGGCTTGCAAAATTTGTAAAAGAAAGGCTGCCCCGACAGACAGGCGCAAAGCGGCCACGCTGCGTGAAAGAAGGCGGCTTAAGAAAATCAACGAAGCATTTGACGCTTTGAAAAAAAAGACTGTGGCCAATCCTAACCAACGCTTGCCGAAAGTTGAGATTTTACGCAGTGCCATAAACTACATTGAAAAATTGCAGGACCTCTTGCACACATTGGATGAGCAGGAGAAAACGTCGGGGAACGAACCGTACAGTTATAACATCAAAGACCATGTAAGCATCAGGAACACAGCGCGCCATAGTGTGCGCTCACGTGTGCTGTCCATGGGAGTTCATAATTATTGACACTCCATCCAGGCAATAATTGTACAACATACTGAGTGATATGTATGCCATAACATTAAAGGAGACATAGCCTCCTGTAACACACACTAGTTGCTGAAGCCTTGTCTGTTTATTTAGATGGCCAGCAATGAACACCATTGGAAAAAGACCTGTCAAAATTGGCAGAACGGCGACAGTGACCATTCTAATGCACCAATGACGAGTCACAGAGAAGGTTAGTGATGTTTGAAGGTAGATGAAGATAAAATACAAGCCAACTAGGCTACTGCAAGTTCTTTAGATCCCTGACCCTTGTGTTTTGTTTTTTTAAAAACTCTTTCAGGCAATGCTGTTGATTCCTCTGGATCAAGTAGTCTTCGGCGCCTTTCTTCAATTGTTGACAGTATTTCAAACGAAGAGACGAAAAACAATTTCACTGAAGATGTCTTGGAAAAATGAACAATACATTTTTTTAATCTAACTTATATTTCCACGAGTTTTTATTTTTTCTTTAATCAGAACATTGGCTTACGGTGTCTTGGTTCATCCAAATTCTCCACCGTTTGTTCCCGACCAGAATTGCTAAACTGATATTCCAGGATTTTGGGTTGTTTTGTGTGTGTGTGTGTGTGTGTCTCATAACTACTATCACTGTGTATTGTTTTTAAATTAAAGTTGAATTCATGTAAATATTTTATATTTTAAGGATAATGTAATTTATTTTTATTTATACAGAAAACCCAAAATTGATTAGACAATAAATTGCCAAAACGGCTTTGTCTTTGCCTATCTTTTTGTTGGTTTGTTTATTTCAAGGATTGTAGTCACTTGATCATTTTAAACATGGCTTATTAGGACATTCAATGTTATTGGTTCCAAAATGTTAACCCACATTTAGTATACTTTCAAATACTTGCACGATACCTGGCTGTTTACTATATTGACTTTTTTAAATTCAAAATTGATACTCTGAATTGCTTACTTGTGCTACCACATACTACTGCCTACTGTTAGTCGCTGATGACCATAATTTCACATGCCACATGTAAGAAATTAATTCAGTCCTAGATTATCGAGCCCCCACCTTTCAACATTTCAAAAGCCCTAATGCACTCAGTAACCTGTTGTCTGGGCCAAGGACCACTGATTTGGTTGGCCCTCGGCTCCAGGCCACCAGTTCCTTTAGATTTACAAGTATTAAAAGGCTGTAAAGTCCTGGCCTCGAAATAGCCCCCTCTTGGCAGTTCTTCATTGTTCCAGCTGGTATGGAGGAGTGCCCCCTGGCCTGCCACGCTGTAAATTTAGTTTCCCTTAAAGCCTGCGGTGCCTTTTTTTAAATCTCCTGATCAGGAGATGGAAAACTTGGTCAGGAGAATGTGGCGTAAAGCCCCATCATGAGTCCCGCACCGTTGGTCGTGATTAAAGATCGTAATGACTTTCCCACCCAGCGCTTTTGGAGACCGCGCTCCCAGGCTCCAGTTCTACTTCTCAGCATGTGGAACATCTGATTTGATAACAGGGGCTTCTGAAGAGAGCCATGGGAGTTAGGTGTGCCTCTGTGTGTGTGTGTGTGTGTGTGTGTGTGAGTGTGAGTGCCATCAGGTCCATATTGGGAGACAGGACATGTATATGTGTCTCACTCTCTCTCTCTCCCTCTGTGTGCATGTGTGTGTGTGAATGTGTGTGTGTGTGTGTCTGTGTTTAGGGGCTGCTGAGGTTCGTATTGGGTAATAAGACATGTGTGTGCGCGCGCGTGTGTGTGTGTGTGTGTGTGTGTGTGTGTGTGTGTGTGTGTGTTTGTGTCTTCATACACTGTTGTGTAAGCATCGTCTTCTAGAGAATGTTGTCTGAGTCTACTCTCAGATATCTTGGCTTGACACACACTGCCTGCCCTGACCCCTCCGTCTGACCAATCCCTCAGCCTGACACCCAAAACACACACACACACACACGCATGCACGCAAACTCTCTCTCTCTCTCTCTCTCTCTCTCTCACACACACACACACACACAAACAAACTCTCTCTCTTCTCTCTCCCTGTCTCTCTCACACACGCACACACACACAACGACAAACACGCACATCTGCACACACCCACAACAAGCACACAAACAGACACATACACACATCTGTACACCACTGCCAACCACACAAGCCCCATGCCAACACAAATGATTTAGACGACATGATTCATACTGGACTATGTCAGAGTATGACACAGGGAACCATGGGCATCTTACAGCGCGAACAGCAACTACAGTACATCACACTGAGAAATAGCTCAGTAGTAAAGAACAACACCAGCTCAGTTTGGCTCAGTGCAATCCAATGCAATTTTACATGAAATAAATCGTACACTGAAAACTAAATGGAAAAGTGAGGAGATTTGTAAGCAATGAATTTGTGCAAATTACTTTAAGGCTGATGTTAGTTGGGATAGAAGTACTGTCATTTCATCCGTCTCTGTAGACTGGTAATGTGTAATAATATTTCAGTTTAGTTTGAGTTAAAAACAAACAAACAAACAAACAACTTACAGCAGACACAGACCATTTCCAATAACACACACACACACACACACACACACACACACACACACACACACACTTGAATAGTTCATTTTAATCTGCCGATCAAATTTCTTTCCAGAAATGATTCAAATATTTCCAGAGATGATACAGCTTTGACATTCAAGGGTGCATAAAGCATCGCCTATGCAATGCAGCAAGACTGCCTATCAGCTGATATAGAGCAGAATTGTTTATTAGTCCACTGACAGTCAGACCCAGGCTGCTGAATATCAATGCCACAAACTTACATGCATATCCTTGGTAACTGATATTTGCAAGGAGGGGTTGGTATTTAGTCATTTTTTGTCCAAATACAGATCATAAACGCAGCCTATTTCAATGACTAGCACCTCCTTTCTATCTCTATCCAAGAGCACAACGTCAGGGGTGTTACAAAACACGTCTGGCAGAACTGGCAATAATATCAACAATACTGTCATGGCGTGCACACACACACACACACACACACACACACACACACACACACACACACACACACACACACAAATAACAATAATGTCCTCAGTCTCTTCTAATGCCTTAAAAAAAAAAACTTGAAAACCAAAATGGCCCGTCAGTTATTGTTTTCCTAGAGTGTGAGTTAATGAGCATTCTAAGCATGCCCTCGTGGCTAGTGATAAGGTATATCGTATCGTAAGTATTCTTCAAAGCAGACCATCTTATTTTCCTTTCCACAGCCCAGACTGAAAGGGGATATCTCTTTCTAGAATGTTCTTTTAATGGGCTCTGACCGGTAACATTCTCTGTGTGAGATAATGGCTCTCAGTTCCCAATGCAACACTTCTTCTCGAGGGCTCCAAGCCTCTCCAACCCACAAACTCAATCAGCTCATAGATTTACTGTTTATTCAGGGTCTTATGTGTGCCCATATCTCTCCTCTGGTCTAAGTCAATGGGAATCCTTTCAAGTGGGAGAGTTTTCCAATTACTATGTGTAGACATCTGGCCTGATCATCTGGGGGGATCTTTTGATGTAACTTATAGCTGTGCATTTGGCAACTTTCGGTTCAGCAGACTACAGACGGTCTCATCCACCCCAGATCAGAAAGCTGCTGTAGCATATCATGTTTCACAAATACTCTTGACAGAAATGATGTCAAAAAAAAAAAGATTTTCAAATCTGACCAAATCCACCATATTATCTTTTTGATTTTTCTTTCTTTTTTGTTGTTGTAAATAACACGGGAGCACACAGCAGGGGCGTGATGTGTTTTTCTGCCAGAAAAAGTCAGAAATCCCCACAGCAAATTCACCAAAGAGGTTCTGAGTTTTCGGGGAGAAAAAAAAAACGCCATCTAAGCAGTGAAGCCCGATGAAAAGGGAAATGCAGAGGAAGAGCAAGGCTGTGATTTATCTTCCTTTCCTAGAATATCCTGCTGCCACAAAATGATTCCCTACAACTTTGTAGTTGGCAGCGTGCTCTCATTCGTTGCCAGACAAGTGCTGTTGCCAGTCAAACCATCTGATCATGTGATATGATCTGCCCATTTGGAACAGGGATGCCTGTGTCTTGGGCAGACTGGAGTTCAATTACACAGGAAAGCTGGACTACATAAATAACAATAGGCTGTTGTTAATTGTTGTCGTGTTAAATTGTTTTAGCAAAACCAATAAAACATGTTCTAGACCACCAGTAATGGCATAACCCTGAAACTTTGTAGTAAGATGTTTCCTAAGACTCATATGTATCCCATTTAGCATATATTTCTATATTTTACACTTGTAGTAAGTAAAAAGGCACATGTAGCTCAGCTTAGTTATAAAAGTATCCAAATGGTTGCACCACTAAGGATAATCTCGTGGAGATCTCTGACTGCCTTGCACTTAACACAGGCCCTGACCCGCGATATTAGCCTACCACTTCAATAACAGCGAGGGAAAACAAACTCCGCCGGATTCCCAAGGGAGGCAACTTGTTCTGCAGCTCCCAAGACGGCAATGTTGCGCATTCGGCTGAAGTGCGCCCGTTGATGATGTATTCACGGTGATGACATGTGCTTGAGCAATCTCTTTGAGTGGGTTCAATTATCGAATGCTGGCAGGTTTTCTCGTTGCCTCTGCTGTGCAGTTCACAGCTAATAGACTTTGATCACTGCAACAGCCTGGGAGGACCAGTACGCTAGCAATGTCTTCTTCAGCTGTGCGCAATGCAAACTTCCACAGATTCAGTGTCAGGTACCCTCAGTGTTTTGTTAGGTGCGCGATGTTCCCATAGCCTACTGGCAGATGTCAAACGTTTTAACACGTTGTGCGAAATATCCGCATTGTATCAATGTAAGCTGTCAACATGCAGCACGTAGTAGTGACATCATATGCGTCCACATTGAACCAGATTAATTAATACAAATAATAGTATTAAAAAGTATTATTTGGTATCTAAGTTATGTTAAAACCACTTTACAGTTACAGTAACTGTTACAACCACTCATGGTTTACTCCAGAGTCTTTTTAAAAACGTATATCTGTCTAGCATTGGCCAAAATCAATTACTTGCCAAAAACTAGCCGAACTAGCCTGCATTTGTCACTCAGATGTTAACTTCTTCGTAACTGACTTAATGACCGTTAACAAACACTTACGGCCTTCCTCCCGACACCTTCGATGATCAGTTAGAGCTTATACGAGGAGTCGCAACGCCAACGTGATGTGCCAAGTATGAAATGTTACACCTCTCCCTGCAGCTGGCCTGCATCTGTAACGCTATTTGTCTCAGCCGTAAAATTAGTCTGCAACTCCTTAATATGTGGAGCAACCCCATTCCTTTTTAGTCTCAACAATAAGATGAGGGTATCATGACGTAGATGATTGAGAAATGTTAAAAATGTATGCCATTTGTCATTTGGCTAGTGGGGACATAAGGCCTTTTAAAACAACCCTGTATCGACTGCTCTAGCAGAGTGAAGGGGTTTTAAAATCTCATGAACATGTCTAGTCACAATGCTTCATGGATTTCTTAAATAATGGCACATTATTGCTTGCTGTGAAATTAGTTATTTGAAATGAGTCACACATCATTGAAAGAGTGTGGTATGCCACGAGTGTCGCCTTGGGAACGTTTTATCCATGTAAATTATAAGTTGATGTATGTATAAAAATGCATGTTAAATGTCATGTAAAATATGAAACACACTGTTGACATACCAGAGTAAGTGAAGAACAGCATAGCAGTATGTGTGTTTGTGTGTGTGTGTCTGTGTGTGTGTCTGTGTGTGTGTGTGTGTGTGTGTTTGAGTGTGTGTGAAACAGCAAAAACCTGCAGATGTGGGAAACTCGGCAGGGTGTTTTCTGGGGTGGAGGGGTGGGGGGTGTTGGGGGTTCAAGCAGGCAGGCAGGCAGGCAGGCAGGCGGGCAGGCAGGGCGGAGAGTTGAGCTCACCCTAGGCCGGGGCCAGGAGGGCCATGGTAATTAGATCTGACCAATGTTGGCCCTGGGATCCACACAGGGGCATATATAAGAGGGGGGCCCCTATGGCACCAGCCCCTTCACATCACTCACTCTCCTCACAGCAGAGCAGCCCACTTCTCCCCAGTCTCTCCATTGGGCTCCTCGCTCCTCCACTGACCCTTACACACACGCGGCGCACAGCAGAGTCCAGCCGGTCAGCTGCCCACAGCGCTGATACTCTTACCTCCTCTGACCCCCCCATTCTTCCGGCAACAGCACCCACCAGTCAGCGGCCAAGCGGCGATGGACGTCTTCTCCTCGTCCCAGGCGTTCTACGACAGCGCGTGCGCCTCCTCGCCCGAGGAGGAGCTGGACTTCGGGCCGAGCGGCGGCGACGAGATGGCCGGCTCCGAGGAGGACGAGCACGTTCGGGCGCCCGGCGGCGGCGGCGGTCCGCACCAGCCGGGCCACTGCCTCCAGTGGGCCTGCAAGGCGTGCAAGCGCAAGGCCAGCACGGTGGACCGCCGACGGGCCGCCACCATGCGCGAGCGCCGGCGCCTCAAGAAGGTGAACCACGCCTTCGAGGCGCTGCGCCGCTGCACCTCGGCCAACCCCAGCCAGCGGCTGCCCAAGGTGGAGATCCTGCGCAACGCCATCCAGTACATCGAGAGCCTCCAGGACCTGCTCCACGAGCAGGTGGAGGGCTACTACGGCCTGCCCGGCGCGGCGTCCAGCGGCGGCGGCCGCGTGGGGGAGAGCGGCTCGGAGCCGGCCAGCCCCTTGTCCAGCTGCTCCGACAGCATGGTGAGTGTCACTCAGCGCCTTTTCCCCGAAAAAAAAAAAGCCCCCTCGTCCGTGCCCGCGGAGAGGCTCTTGCTCTTGTTTGTTCCGTTTCCCAGAGCCCCCTCTTGTCGTTCACAGCTTGGCTGCTGACAGAGCTGTTGCGTTTGTCCCTGTGTGTTGGAGCCATTGCGGTGTCTGTTTTCCTGTTACTTCATCATTTAAAGTTGTAGGCCGTAATTGTGATCCCATGTGCGTCTTGTCGAATTCACCTTGTTGCTCACCATGGTGCTATAGCTGTTTTTGTGGGAAACCAATGTTTTTGCAAAAAAAAACAAAACAAAAAAAACACTCAGACACTGTGTTTTCGTGTTAATTTATCATTTAACGGTTTAGTCCGTGCTTCTAATCCCTCTGTAAATGGGAAACCAAACACAGTGGCCCAGACCGAGCCAGAAACCATTCCAGCCAATCAACACATGTGCTTCAGTATGACAGAACAGAAGGGGGCCATATCCGAGACTATTCAGTGCGAATATCAATCAGTCATGAAGAAGTGAATATTTTGTGTGACGCTTTTTGTCTATCTTTAATGTGCTTATTGATATTGACGTACTGTGGGGTCAATACTCAAACTTTTGTGTTACCAGACTGATATTATAGACACATAGTAGCATAGGCAAGAGAGAGCTGTGCATTTACTCTTTCAGCTGTAAGTATTTGCATTTTGCAAATGTTTAGTACATTTTGTGTTGGTCTGCACAAAATGTGTTCAAACGTAATTCTCATCGACCTTTTGACCCTGTGTTCCTGCGTTCCTGTGATCTGTGGCCTTTTCCACTGGACTCTGCTCTGCTCTGCCTGAGCTCCTCATTCTTGCCTCCATGTGATTCAGCTCCCTCTCTCTCTCTCTCTCTCTCTCTCTCTCTCTCCCTCTCTCTCTCTCTCTCTCTCTCTCTCTCTGTCTCCTAGCATGGGCAGAACGAATGGCTGACAACATCTGTCTCTCTTTATCTGCCAAGATATGGCCTTACTGCTAGCCTTTAGCTTGCTTCTTCATCAGTCTGGACCCGTAGCCTCATCACCATCTTTCATGTTAGTGGATCACTTGAAGGGTTGATTTCCGCTGCCCAACCAACCAAACATTTGAGACATGGTTGGAGGTTCTTGTACAATTGAAAGACATCTACAGTAGGAGGTGCCAGGGTTTAGCTCAGAGTAAACAGAGATCGTAGTGTTTACAAGATTATTTCAACTGGTCGTTTAAAAAGCATTAGGAAATAAGTAGCACTCCCGGTTTAACCGAAAACATTCCCCGTAAACGAGCTTCGACATTCGCTCTGGGACGTTGTTCTCGTATGGCATGGGGGCCAAGCGGGGATTCGTTTACAAAAACACGGGCTATTGTAGTCGGGGAGGGCGGATATTGTAATGACTTTCCCACCACCGGACACTTTATGGGCCTAATAAACTCTGGAAAATCCACCTTGGTGGAGCCTGGCAGGCAAAGCCGCGCTGCCGCGGCGCATTCCTCTCTGACTGCATGGGCTCGGCCGGTGCCAGGATTTTCTGCAGATTTACTTGCAGAAAAGTGTCATCTTGCACAAACTGGAGTGGCTTCCACTGCTGGTAATCGATTGGACACGCCAGGAGGGCCGAATTTTCACGCCGGGGCCTGTGGACGCCCCGAATGTGGGGGCGTTGGTGAAAAGTGTGGAACCACTAAATATCTCCCCTCGCTTGCTCAGGCTATGGCTGGGTTTTTTTTTCCCTTTTTTTTTTTTTATTTTGGCTGGTTATTACTGTTTTAATGAAAATAACACAAGTGTTTGTTTGTGTCTTTGCACCTGCTGAGGAAATGTCATGCTTGGCTCTACAGATCCCCTGCGCTTGGTGATGGCTGTGCGTTTTTTGTACTGATGTTTGCTTGTTTCTTTGTTCTGATTCAGATTGACTGCAACAGCCCAGTGTGGCCACAGATCACTTCACATTATGGAAATGGATACAGCTATGAGGCGCAAAGCGGTAAGAGTTTTCAACAAATGCCTAATTATTTAAAGTGATTGATTAAACTCCCTTCCCTCTCTTCACGCTGTTCAGATGATGGCAACTGTTTCAGTTGATTATAGAAGCTCAACAATCAGAATGACTTCTTTTTCTCTTCTTTCTGTTTCTCTCTCTCTCTTTCTCCTTCTCTCCATTTCTCCTGAGTCATCCCTATCAGTTTCTCCCTTCTTCTTTCTATGTCTCTCGCTCCCATCACAACCTCTTTCTCACACTCTCTTTCTCTCTCTCCCTCTCTCATGCCCTCATCTCTCTCTCTTTCTCTCTCTCTCTCTCTCTCTCCCTCCTTCTACATCTGAGTAATTGTTTTGATTCCTCTCTCTAAAGTGCTGTTCATGCATGTCTACCACTTCACCAGTGATCACTGACCTCTCTTCTCTCCCTCTCTCTCCCTCTCTCTCTCTCTCTCTCCTTCGGTCCCGTCCACAGTAGCCTCCATGGAGAGGATCCCCGCCGCGTCCAGTCTCCAGTGCCTGTCCAGCATCGTGGATCGGCTCTCGTCGGCGGACGCCGCGGGCCCTCTGGGCGTGAGGGATACGGTTACCCTCTCCCCCTCCAGCTCCGTCTCCCCTCCTGCCACACCAGACAGCTCACACACCAGGCCCGTCTACCACGTGCTTTGAGGAAGGGGAGAAGTCTGTGTGTGTGTGTGTGTGTGTGTGTGTGGGAGGAGGTATGTGTGTGTGTGTGTGTGTGTGTGTGTGTGTGTGTGTGTTGGGGAGGGGGGGAGTGTATGACTGAAATCGGGGGGGGGGGGGGGGGGGATACTCCAGAGTCTCAGCTTGCAGACTGCCAACAGCGGCCCGCTAGCCAAAGAAGATGGACACAACCGCGGGGGTTAGGTACGTGACTAAAGATAGTCATGGTTTTAGGACGATGAAAATAAAAGTGAAACAACAACAACAACAACAACGACGACGAAAAAACGGTGAACTTTAAAAAGCGAGTGCAGTGAAACAAAACCACATCACATGAAGTGAGCAGTTCCCCGCAACAACACTATTACTGAAAAACTAGTACATCTTAAAAGTCACCGTAAACGCCAAAGGTCAGGCAACAGGCCTTCACTCGTGTATTCTCTTTAATCTTGGCTGTGTACATATAATTGTAAATATGTATTTTAAATGGCAATAATTTGTATTCTTTTTTTGTATCAAATGTATCATATTTAATTGAGTGTTTCATGGCAAAATGCCTTGCCTTGCATCCACTTATTGTTTACTATAAATAAGTTGTATTTAAATAATTGCATTAATTCCTTTCATGCTGATCTTTTGGAATAAAGAATGAAAAATGTTTCTGGTATTCCTCTGCAAGGCTCATTGTCTCAAATAAGAACCTTCACTAACACTCATCTGTTATTTCAACTTCTTTACCATCTGTGCTCTTGATAGCTGTTGCGAGAAAAACAAGTGAATAAAAGTGTGTGTGTGTGTGTGTGTGAGAGAGAGAGAGAAAGAGAGAAAGAGCGTAATAAGTGTAGGTGTGTGTGTGTGTGTGTGTGTGTCTGTGTGTGTGTGAGAGAGAGAAAGAGCGTAATAAGTGTAGGTGTGTGTGTGTGTGTGTGTGTGTGTGTGTGTGTGTGTGAATTAAAGCTTTATAGAACTGTTTGCTTTGGTAACAAATGTAGCACATCATTAACACCCTGAAAAGCTATTGTTTGGAACAAATGGCAGGTTCTGACACTGTCACCACTCCAGCACCTCTTTCTCTCACACACTCTTCTAAGACGTTCCTTTCCTTTCTTCTCCTCTGTTTGGCCTCACCACTGGGTTGTCTTTGTGTGGAAAAACAGGAACGAACTAGTAATCAATAGGCCTATTACAGATAACAAATGGACATATTTCATACAGACATTCTGACTTTCGTGGTGTTACCATGCAGGACTATATTTACAGTACAGTATGTGTTAAAGTCTAGACAAAAAAAAACAATGCTGCATTTGGAAGGACTGTACACACAGCATAGTATTAGCCTTTTGGATCTGACTGACTGACATAACTAGATTGTTTTGGCATTGCAAGCAAGCACACCTGTCTGAGATATCTAGATCAATATAACCGATAATTAAGGCATTTTCATGAAACCTTGCAGATATTGCTCCCTGGCTAAACCTGGGACTTGGCATACAAATAATGAATGCATCAGTGTCAGAGGTCAGTGACATCAGATGACATGACAGATAGTAAAATCTGTTGGGCTGTCTGACTACTCTAAATACATACATGCCTAGTCTGTACAATATTGAACCATATGAGTATTTATTTTTGCATACATCTTCACAGATAAAAGCATTAGTAGCTTGAATACTTCAAAGTCTAACACAAAGGTAATTTTGCGAAATCTCTGATGGTATATAAGTGATCTCTTGGTATAAGAACATATCTGAGCTGCTGTACAATGTTGCCACCACAAGAGGTCAGTATTGTGTCTTGAAGGTTACATCCAGAAAAAAACATACATGTCCTTTTCTAATTTTGGGGATATAAGCGGATAGGACTCCATTTGGCACACTAAGACTAACTCTGTTGGCCTATATCTGATATTGACTGGATTACAACCAACTCCCAGGCCTAGAATCAGAGGCAAATTCTTCTCTGAATTGGTCGCAAGTGCCCTGAACTGGTCTAAATGAATCTCCTCTGAGCACGTGCCCCTTTTACATGTGTTGTCAAGGAAACAGGTAAGATGACAAGTCCATCAACAGAGATGCTCAGGATGTGCCACTTGCCTTAGTTGGAAGCAGTGAGTTGATGGGTACATTTTAAGCATCATGTTCAGTTGATTAAAAAATATCATACCTAGAGACTACCGTGAACTACAACCTGCCATTTTTGAATTTCCCTTGCGCTCATTCATGGAATCTGAACTATGATTCTAGAAGCAAAGAGATTAAACATAACCTAATAAAAATATAAACAAGGATGCTATCTTTTTTTTTCTGTGTACCTTGCCAGACATCTCCCTTAATGTATAAATCAAGGTCCATATCAGTAAATACCCCAATGAATGTCTTTATAGCTTGTTGTCGATGACATTTTATTCAGATCATTTTGCATTTCGCAATTTCCACCTCCGAACAAAATTGATTGCCATGGTTCATTTTGCAGCGGTAAATGAGTCAGTAAAGTCGACGCCCCATTCAAAGTCTGCATGTATAATGAAGGTCTGATTGGAAGGCCTGACCCACCTAAATCATAGTGTTTGGCATCAGGCGAGCCAGTTGAACATGTCATTATGCACGAGTGATGTGCAGTCTGTAGATTATTTGCTAACAAAGAGGACTCTGTTCTTGCACTGTGGAACACAGATTTCCATGTCAGTTGCAACTTGCATATAATACCACAATACCAAATAAGAATCCTGATTGATACAATAGATAGATAGACTGTAGATAGATATTTTATTGACCCTGAAGGATAATAACATCTTTGCTGTATTTAAATTATCATACATTATATACTATACAGTATATTCTATTTTACATCCTCATATTATGAGGATGTTCTGAGTGGCCCCCTACAGTTACAGTTAATCCAGAAAAAAACAGCACTTTTTTGCCTTATGGATGATCATGATGATTCATGTCCATAATGCTGTCCCACTTTTTCTCCATCTTTGATTTTTGATTTTGTTCAGGTTTGTGTGGACTCACACCAGACTCCCCCTGTGCTGCTACTGCTGCTGCAGCTTAACGTGGCTACACCTTCATTCACTCCGGGCCAGCGCACACAGGCATTAGTCTCACCGTCTGCCCTTTCTATTGACTCCGCATCTGCAATTGCCTTTATGTCCACACGATTAAGCACGTGATGAGTGCGGGTACGTTTCAATGTGAGGTGGCGTCTTCCAGCACCACTCAAGCAAACAGCGCCTGACCTATGCACAAGGTTCTCCAGAGTTTTCAGGGGAGAATGTAATGACGTGAAGACGGCTGTGTCACTGTATATTAAGCTTCTTCAAGAGGAAAGCTGTAGGCTACAGTAAGTGAACTATTTTTTTCTGAATGAAGCTAGCAAGCTTTATATTCTGAAAGCTGTCATGAAAATAGGTATTTTGAGAGATTATTTTTTTACTCTTCTTTTCAGTAACTTATTCCAACGTTGGCTGTGATTAATCAGCCAGATGGACAACGATGCCTGTTAAAGGGATATTCCGCCATTTGTGGAAATACGCTCATTTTCCACCTTCCCTGGAGCAAAACAATCGATATTTACCTTGTTCCCGTTCATCCAGCCATTCTGTGAGTCTGGCGATACAACTTTTAGCTTCAGCCTAGCATAGATCACTGAATCGCATTAGACCATTAGCTTCTCGCCTGCTAGCTTCATGTTTAAAAGTGACTAATATTTCTGGTAATTTTCCCATTTAAAACGTGTGTCCTCTCAAGTTAGAAAGTGCAATAAGACCAACTGAAAATGAACCCTGCCGTTTTTCTAGGCTGATTTGACATGGAACTACATTCTCATCTGGCGTAATAATCAAGGCAACTTGCAGCTACTGGCACTACTACTGCTTGATGTCTATGGGGACTATTTTCAGATGCTGCGTACGATATCACTGCGCCTATGGTACGTTTGCAAGTTGCCTTGATTATTACGCCAGATGAGAGTGTAGTTCCATGTCAAATCAGCCTAGAAAAACGCCAGGTTTCATTTTCAGTTGGTCTTATTGCACTTTCTAACTTGAGAGGAGACATGTTTTAAATGGGAAAATTATCAGAAATCTTAGTCACTTTTAAACATGAAGCTAGCAGGCGAGAAGCTAATGGTCTAATCCGATTCAGTGATCTATGCTAGGCTGAAGCTAAAAGTTGTATCGCCAGACTCACAGAATGGCTGGATGAACGGGAACAAGGTAAATATCGATTGTTTTGCTCGAGGGGAGGTGGAAAATGAGCGTATTTCCAAAAATGGCGGAATATCCCTTTAAGTGTTTTGTGTAAGAGGGGGATGCACACTATAAGGACTAGGACTATTTGTCTACATCCTACATATAGCATCTTTAAAATGGAAAGGGACTAAGAACGCTCAATAGTGTTTTTTGCCACCAACGGCACCTTCCAGGCAGCAGAGGCTAAAAGGCACTACCTTTACCCTATTCCTAACCTTAACCCCTTCAACCCTCATCCTACCCCTAAACTGAGGGGAGTAGTGCCTTGAAGGCAGCGCTGCCTGGAAGGCACCATTGAGGGCAAATGATACCAAAGACCGACTAAGAACAGTGTTAGTGAGGTATGAGATATCAAATAGGAGAATAATGGCTTTAGACACACACATATATTTATTTATACAAATATAATATGTATAACAATTGCATATGACTTGGCTTTGTTTTGTCTTTTTTAATATTTCTATATAATAAGTATCTACAGTATATCCAGACTCAAAAATGCAAGTCATTGTTAAGAAAATGAGTAAACATACAAAAGGGACGAGTTCAAGTCCGGGTTAACTGCGGATATAAACAGAGGGAGAGAGAGAACACTTTCACAGCTTGTTATGGACTCTCTATCAGAGTGGCACATTGCACATGGTAAGTCAGTTGGTTCAGTGGCCTCCACAAAGATACTAGTCTGCAGACATTATCGGGTTGCTAAGTGGTCAACAAAAAAAAAAAAAAAGAAAAAAAAAATCTGCCTACTGGAATATTGTTCAGAAAATACCGACACATTACTACTTCAGTTAGTGTTAGCTCGTCAGCTACTGTTCCATATACAGATCTATGTGTCTTGTTTTGCTATTTGGTCACTACATCAGAGTACTTTGCAAACATTTGTTACAGCTGTGTGTATGAGGATGTGTTGAGTGGCCCCCTACTGTCAAGAAAATAAAAAAGCACATAGAAATGCCTGGTTTGGTACAATGATTGTCAGAATGTGGCATTGGACAGTTGGCTGAATAGAATGTCTCCATATATGTTAAATCCAATGTAACTGAATGTTATGAATACCCTTTTGCATCTTTTACAAATTCACATGTACCTTGATGACACATTGACCGAGGAATAAAACTCTAGACATAATAAACTATAAAATAGAAATATTCAAAAATAACAATAAATATAACCTTAAATTTACCTTCTCTTCAGATATATAATTTACTAACATTCCATTTGTCCATAATTACTCACATAAACTATTAAATAGTAGAATCTTTCATTTAAAATAGCCATAGTGTATGACTGTTTCCATATGGAAATATATCTGTCACATTCTCAAAATTGCAGCAATGACATCCATAATATCACTGATATAGCTAACATTGTTCACTATTTGTCCTCCGAGTTGCCTAATCAATCAATAACACAATCCATGATGCAGTAATCTCTATCAATGGCACTGTGATTGACCATGATGTACAAATGACCTCTTTTTTTCCGGTTGCAACAAGCTTATGTCACACAGTGCATAAGATACAGTGTCATTTAAGTCTGTCGTCATTCAGCACGACTTTCCCCCATAACTGTTAACCTCCAGAAGAGTGTGTCAAATAAACTGAGGTGTGTTATTGCTAAATCTACAAGAGTTTTTTTTTTCTCTCATACAAAATATTTCTTGCTACAGTATAGAAGGTAAAAAAGAGTTCACACTTACCCAAATTAAGACACGTCTGACACAAATAATAAAAGCAATGCTCTTTCACACAGACAATGAGCACCAGTAGAAGAATTGTTAAAAATGTCACTGTATAAAGCTGTGGCAAAAAATACAAAGGAGAAGAAAATCAACTGAGTCAACACATTGGGTCAAAAAACCAAGAGATAGAGGACAAAGAAATACAATTATCACAAACTACGAGACAGAACCTTCTCTTAAACGGGCCAGAAGAACTCAGAACTATCAGAGGGCAACTCAGGAGCAACAATTCTAAAACAGACCCATATAGTGCTATCTTGCTTATCACGTCGCTCCAGGCATTTCTCAAAGCACCAGTGTATAACATTGGAGGACACAAGCCACGGATGTTTTTTTTTGTTTGTTTTTTGTCATTTCAAGAATATCTGTCGGTAGGGTATACTGAGATGAGGGCAAAGGTCTTCATTGGCCGAAAAAAGCACTGTTCAGTCCACTGGGTTGAGTTGGGTTTGTGTCCCCCCCTGATGATCAAGTCACGTGACTGGGCCCTTGGAGATGCCGTTGCTGTTGCAGAAGGTTTTTAAACTCTACTTCTTCTTCTGGAACAACCTGTCAAAAGATGTGCAGGACAAAATCTGAGAGCAATGCTTGACATTTGCTAACACAGCCTCTAACTGAAAGCTTTTATGAGGCCTTTTAAAACCCGTTAACATTTACAACACTGCCTTTGCCAAAGCTTTTTACTGTGCTGATACATACTGAGGTATACTTTATCAGCACATTGTGTCCTCTGGGAAACAAACTCATAACCTTGCTCTTCCAGTTGAGCTACATGGATATTATTTTGACGGTTCCTGTCCTTCTTCCTCCAGTAACTTCTCAGGAGTTTTATTTGGACACCTTCAGTGAAAATTGTAGGGGGGGATATCATAACATTGATCATTTCCACACACCTGATCCCTCCAAATCCCCTATGTGAGGAGACTATGTGTGTGTGTGTGTGTTTGTGTGTGTGTGCATGTGAGAATGTGTGTGTGTGCGTGTGTGCGTGTGTGAGTGCCCAGATTTCACCTGATCCAGCGCCTCTCATGCCTGTGCCCAGATTTCACCTGATCCGGTGGCATTCGCTCTGGCACAAGTCGAGCGTGTCTCCTGCCCGACCCCCTGGGGAATGCAAGGTAGTCGCTGGCACACGGTACGAAACGTGGCAGCGGCGATACCAGATCCCCCCCAACACCCCCCCCCCCCCCCCCCGAATTCCCCACCCCGTTCCTCCTCCTCTTCCCTGTACACAAGCCTGTTTCTCACCCTGACAGCGTGGCCTGCCGGCTTAGCCTTGAGTCGGGAGAAGAGATGCCCCGGCGACTGTGCCAAGCTGATAATAACAGAGTGATGTACTCTCCCGCGCACCAGATCCTGTGTGCCAGAGACTATATTTAATACAGTTCTGCTTTTAAAGTCACTGAGAGGATTGGGAAGTGTAACCTCATTTGTGGGGGATGATGTGGTTTCTTTCTCTGTCTCTCGTTCTTTCTCTCTCTCTCTCTCTCTCTGTCTCTCGCGCGCGCTTTAAAATATATATTTGAAAAGAACCCCTCTGGTTCTGTCCTTGTTGTTTTCCCTTGGGCGTAGATTTCACAGGCAGTGGAGCATGGTGTGATATGTGTACCATTAGCGAGCGGAACCGTGCTTGTGTTCAGTAGGCCCCCACCACTCAATGCGGTTCATTACATTTTCCTCAATGGCTTTTGCAATTACAACACTGTGGAATGAGACATCGGATTGATCAATTTCTCTACAGCGGCGGGCAAATGTTCAAATGTACTGTGTAATGTCGAGAAGCATCTTTAAAGGATTAGTGGCCGCCCTGGCACTATTAAAGAAGACATTGCTGTTCTGGTTCATGTGACGCTTAGACAGGTATGATTCAATATTATCAGATTATTATGCTTTATGGGATTAGCGGCATTAACTCAGCAGTAACCTTGCCATGTCTGTGGGGGTGCAGCATATATAACTTAATCTTACACATCCACATTTTACACTGGGGGTAGTGTACTACTTTATATCTTGATTTCCAGGTGAAGTACTATATATACAGTATATGATTAGTTTTCCTGTCTTTATGATATGTTTCTGGTGTTCATATGAAATACACACTTAAGTTACAAGCACACACACACCATTGTCAGTAAACAACTTTAGCTTGTTTTGTCTTTTTAAATCAAAATGTATGTGCGCAAAGTGCTTTGGGTTGCACAATGTGCTTGAAAATGTGCTACATAAATAAACTCTTAGTTACTTACAGTAAACAACTTCAGCATTCCTCTCAATGGTTCATAATTCAAGTCATGACACTTACAATAATTCATAATTCAGTCATGCCCAATTCATGGCACTTGAACAAGAAAAGAGGGATGGCCCAACTGCCAAAAGCATTAGTCAGGATTTATTTTCCTTTAAATAACGATATTTATCAAAGTGAGATGACTCTTTGGAGTATCTAGGCAGCAGCATCATTTCGTGACAGCTATTTGTTGAGATTGTCTCAGAAGTATAAATTGCAGCGAGTTGATTTAATGAAGGGGATCTGCAACGCGATATGACTTTAATTAACTTTAATGTTTCTGTGTGAGGATGCAGTGAATTAAAATGCCTTAGATCTCCTTCGTGAGCCACATCACTACGGTGATTAGCTCGCTCTGAAGCCTTCCTACACTCACCATGTCAGAATTGAAGCAGCAACCATTTTTCAAAAATAAATAATTCACCACCCTCACAAGTGTATTAGTGACTCTACACTAACGGGTCAGTCAAGCAAGTAAAAGAACACAACAGAACTCGTCCCAACAGAATAGAGGCCCTTATCTCAGCAACAACAGACGAAACGATCATGCTCTGCATTGTAGAGGCCATGAATAACTGATATCTCAGCTATGGCAAGAACAGTGTCTAGACAATGTAATGTGCTGTCATATGAATGACCCACGCCAGGCCAGAATAAAGATGTATGATGAATACTGAAACAATTTTTACAAAAGCCTTCGCTGTGTATTGATAATCGTTGTATCAAACAGACATGTTGGTGAATCATTTAAGCAACAAAGTAGTCATTTTACCTTTAAATAATGGCTTAAAACTCCTGGGCCCGCTCAACCGCATGCCCCCACCAATAGTTTGGTATGGTCTGCTTTTGAGTGACTTGACTCTACTGAAGACCAACCAGTTGTGTGTGTGTGTATGTATATGTATGTGTGTATGTGTGTGTGTGTGTGTGTGTGTGTGTGTGTGTGCATGTGTGTGTGTGTGTGTGCGTGTGTGTGCGTGTGTGTGTGTGTGTGTGTGTGTGTGTGCGCGCGCGCGTGTATGTGTGTGTGACCCGAAGCCCAGACATCAAGCTTCTCTCCCGGACCTGCTTGCGTCGGTTCCATCAGCCCCCTCCACTGTTCCGTTGCCCCTCCCTCGGGGCATGTTCGGGGGGCGGTTTGGGGGGGCCGGGCGGGGGTGACCCTTAAAGCAATGAAAAGCCTCACCTACGACATGTGGTTCTGCTGGGCGGAGAGGTTCTGCTGCTGCTGCTGCTGGATGAGCAGCTGTTGCTGCTGGCGGCGGCGGGCGGTGCGCAGCTTCTCGAAGCGCGCCTCCATCTCCTCCAGCACCTTGGGCGTGTAGCGCACCACCAGCTTCACGCTGTCCTTGGCCGCCTTCAGCAGCTCCACCGCCTTCTCGTGGTGCTCGCCCTCCACACTCTGGGGGAACACAGGTGGAGATAGAGTATATGAGTAAATACTATTTAAATAGACAGATAGATTGATACATAGATGGGTGAATAGATAGATAGATAGATAGATGGGTGAATAGATAGATAGATAGATAGATAGATAGATAGATAGATAGATAGATACATAGATAGATAGATAGATGGGTGAATGGATAGATAAATAGATAGATAGATAGATAGATAAGTGAATAGACAGATAGATAGATAGATGGGTAAATGGATATATAAATAGATAGATAGATAGATAGATAGATAGAAAGATGGGTGAATAGATAGATAGATGGATAGATAGAGATATAAATAGATGGATAGACCAGCCTGGTTTCTTTCTGACTCTCTTCAACTTCAAACTCTTATCTCTTTCTCTTTCACAGTTTCCACAAGTTTGTCTGTACTCTAGAGAAAATGTTACACAATTACCAAAGTGTCTCTCAATGTCTCTCTGAGTGCTTTTCCAAGCCTGACGAGACAGACTGGCTAATGCATTCTTCATGTTTGATTTAATTAGCGCTCCTCCCTTTGACTGTGAAATAATGAAACACTTTTACATTTTCAATTCGAAACGCAAGTAAAATCACACTAATCCTCCATGAAGCTGTCTATAGGGAAAAAAGGCCATGTAATTACAGAGTTGGTAAGAAAAATCTTCATTGCGAAGTCAAAACACGCAGTGAAATTACCAGTCTTGAGCAAATGAGAAAAAAATATGCCAACACCAGAACAAAGACAGAAGATGGAGGGGTAGAGATGTCTCTGGACTCTCGCAATTAAGAAAATGTCGTAATCTTACATACAGTAAGCAGCCAATTTCAGTAAAGAGCAGCAGGCATTGTGCAGATAAAATCAAAAGTCTCTTCCTCACTGTGTCTCATCTTTTCACAGGGAAAGGTGGAATAAATTTATCGGCGTGACATAATTTTGAAGTTCTACCACACCTTCTTGCCTGCCAGCGGAGAACCTGTTCCTGTTTTGATCCACAAGTCGCATCGTCACGACAACCGTTTTTAACAGATTGTTTTTCGCTACCTGGGCCGAGCCTTCCTAGCTAATTAGAACTGGTGACACATTCATTAAAAAGTCTCGCGCCCTTCACAACAACAGGGCCATTCACTTATGCATTGCGGATTTGACAATCGCCTGTATTTTTAGGGCTAGCAATTACACAAATGCTGTCGCATTATATGATAAGTGAACTCCAATCTGCTGGATGGCAAGTCTGTACGTGTAGAAGCACTAATTAGCTTCTTTAACTGATGGCTTCTTTGTCTACTTATCTGGGCATATTGATTGTAAATCTGTTGGTCCAGTGGTGGAGCTTCCACACAGCTAGAAGGCTGACAGCTTGATGAACAGCTAACAGCTTGATGAATGAATTCACACTTAGGATTTTATTGGCAGGACATACCACACTTTGGAGACATTTTATGCCGGCAAAAAATGACAAATCAGAAAATTGAAAAGGCTTCCAACAAACAGACACATTCATCTCAGTCCGTATTCACAGGTTGATGGATTGATGGCCAAGGACGACATCACTTTGCTGAGATGATTTAATGTGAAGCATTATTTCTTACAGAAGGAGAGGATGGGGCGAGGCAATGCAATAGAATGTGGAGTCTATTCTACACTAAACATTACACAAACTCATTACCTTGACATAGTGGCCATTTCTAGTTTGGGACAACTCAAGTGTATTAAAAAATGACTGAATATTCTGCCATTTAGTTGGATACTTTTCCTATGAGTAAGCTGGAGGTTTGTAGGGCCACTCACTCAATACAGCTGTTGTCCACTTGACTATAATGCTGCAATGCTTTTTGCCATTCTATCTAACTCATCAGAATAGTTCTATAACGTTTTCAGTGAACAAATACGACCAAGAAGTTTTGCTTTCACTGACTGCTGCCCATAGGCTGTGTTTTATGTCAAAAGGAAATTACTCTTGTCGAGAATAACAATAAAGTTCCTTATATTATATACATATATATATATATATATATATATATAAAATATACTTCCTATAAGTTCCTCCTGAGTGAAATTGGCCTTACCACTCCGTTGACAGACAGCAGCTGGTCGCCTCTCTTCAGCCCCCCGTGCCGCTCGGCGACGCCCCCAGGGATGATGCGGGAGATGTAGATGGGGGAGTTCTGCTCTTTGCCTCCCATCACGTTAAAGCCCAGACCCTCCTCGGTCTTCGGCAGCTCCACCACCCGAGGGTGGGAGTGGCCTTCGCTCGCTGCAAAGGCTGCCACTGTCGCCTGCCAGACACACACACACACACACACACACACACACACACACACACACACACGCGCACACACACACACACGCACACGCACACGCACACACACACACACAAAGACACAGACACCCACGCACACACACACACAAACACACACACACACACACACACACACACACACACACACACACACGCGTGTACACACACACACACACACATACACACACACACACACACACACACACACACACACAGACACACACACAGACAGGGAGAGAGAGCAGATGTTCTGTGCTCAGTTCGGTTCTTTTGAGACAAGATCAAAATCACTTGTTTACACACACAGTTTAGTGCAGTTAGAGGGCAAACTGGTGCCTTTCCCTCGTGATCTTCACACATCTACCTCAAGCAGTGCAGAACACAGAGAGAGCAAACAGAGAGAATAAACTCCATTGTTTATGTTTATATCCTGTTTATGTCAGGATGTTGTGTTTATTATTGCCACCAATGAGGTTATTTTGTTTTTTATAAGCAGAATTGCAAAAAAATATAAAAAATTAAAAAACACAAATGGCCCGATATTCGTAAAACTTTTTTTGGAAAGGGTTAGCAATGGCCACAGAGGAACTCATTAAACTTTGGTGTAGATCAGCATCAAAAGGCCAGTCCACTAATTTACGTTCGCTTTCGTTAATTCTGCAAGCTCATGGAGTGCTCCTTCTAGTTCCTGTGACAGTGGCTGGATTCATCCTGGATGCCTCAGGACTTGCAACAGACTGCAAAAGTGTACATTTAAAAGTGTGATTTAAAAAAGTGTACATTTAAAAAAAAGAAGAGGAAATAGACACAACCAAGAAAATATATTGGCTAAGTACTTTTAAAAAAAGGACTCCAGGCATCCGGGGTGGCTGTCGTATATATTTCCCTGCCCTATCTGGAATTACGGTGTGGGTGAGAGGGGCGGCCGTGGCAGTGGGCGTGATGAATGTGCCCAGCTAGGGGATTTTCTGGCTGTGTAAGCACTTGAATAAGTGTTCCCTGTCCCCTGCGCCAGTTTGCCAACGGGATCTCTCCTGTCCAGTGGTCATTTCTCCCTCCCAAGACTCGACTCGGCCCGGCTCGATCGGAACATAAGTTCCGTGGAGCGGATCGAGGCATTTAGTTCTAAAGAGTGGCTATAGCTCAGAACACATGCTCTTTGGAGTGGCTCGGAATGGTTGGGCCATTTGAAGGTTTGGGTTCTAAACAGTGGTTCTGAGCATATGGTCTTTGGAGTGAAGGCTTTGGTTCTAAAGAGGGGCTCGGAACATTGGCTCTGTCATGGCTGGAGGCATATGCTCTGAAGAGTGGCACGAAACATATGCTTTTTGGACTGAGGGTGTAGGGTAGACATTGTGCTGCTACAGAGTATGTCAGGATGTAACCTTGTGGTTCAGAATGACTAATGAATGACTCAGATCAGCAAAGAGCAAACTTCCTCTGTTTTGTTGCTTGTGTGTATATGATAGAGAGAGAGACAGAGAGAGAGAGAGAGAGAGAGAAAGAAAGATAGAGAGAGTGAGTTTGTGTGAGCCTGGAATCTGGAAATCGACATCAGGCTTCAGCCTAGTCAAAGGCAGCTCTCTCTCTACTGATCCCCACAGTTGCTGCTACTGGTGCCTGTCAGTCAGCTTCGCCTCTATCGAGCTCTTTCAGTTTTGGGCAGAAAACAGGAGCACGGAAACAGTACTCTTTTTTTCAGTCTCTGGCTTTTGCTTTCCGCAACTTTTGAGCTTGAACTTTAAAATGACTTACCTCTACCGTGCACCTTTTTCTGGGGTGAGAAAAACAGGATTCTCACGGCTCTCTGTGAACTTTCCCTCACACTTCCTCCGGGTGCTAAGTAACACACACACTCCCCTAGATTTAGCTCCGTGGCCTGGTATTCAGTATTCAAGATGTCTTTCACCATTTCATGACCCGGAGTCGACCCCCCCTGCACTTCAGTCTAAACAAATCAAGGTGAACTTATTTATGCTTTGGATGCTATCTAGCCACAAAGAGAAGAGAGACACATGGTGACATTCAAATACGAACAAGCTAGAGTTATCTGGGCTGCACAAAGCCGCAATTATACGGGCTTGTGGCGAACAGATTAAGCTTTTCTCTTGCACTTAATTCCATACATCCACATATTCAGAAAAAAATGTTTGTATGGCATGCTTTCGATCTTTTAGAATTGATCTTACACATGAAAAATACTTGCATTATTGTAAGTGAGTTATGGCAATATATTGCATTAAGGCTTTAAAGCCAGGTAAATAGACAATCTCAACCATCTAATACTGTAGGGCAAGGCAAGTTTATGTATAGCAATATAGCTCACTTCATAACGCAGGAGCAATTTAACATACTTAACATAACAAAAAAAAGCAAAGAGTAATACTACAAATCATGTGCAATATTGTACCCTGCCATTGTTGGCCTAATATTCATTTGACCCCAGCGGAACCAAGAACCATGGAGCTATAGCCTTCGGTTAAAGGAGCCAAATGCTAAAGGCAGTCTCTCATCTCTCCTGAAGGAACACAATTACAAAACCTGCTGTGGCAGAATGAGAGGCTGAATTGATTCAATTAGAGTGCTACTAAAATGAATGGACTCCAAAAAGGGCTAAGTCTCCCGGGTAAGACCTCTGACAAAGCAGGCAGGCACGCCAAGAGAACTGGAGCCGAGAGAGAAAGGCAGTCTTTGTCTTCTGCGATGTGTGATGTACGCTGTGTGCATGTTCAGTCAACTGTGATTCGTTCAATCAATTAATCAAGCATTTGATCAGTCAACCAATCACTTCATCAGTTGACTGAACAATCAACCCATCTTGACCACCAAAACTTGATCAGCCAGTGTGTGTGTGTGTGTGTGTGTGTGTGTGTGTGAACATGTGTGTGTGTCTGTGCATCTGCGTATCTGTCAGTCAGTCTGTCTGTCTCTCAATCTCATTTATAAAGTGCTTTTAACCAGTGAACCAGTGAATGCAGTTCAATGAGCTCCCACAGTGATGATTGACTTGAATTAATCACAAGTGATTGTGTGTGCCCTAGATCTGCCTCGTAACCATCTCTACCCTCCAAAACTCCCCTCTCCTTTCGCCTCAGGCGCACCTATTTCACACATCATAGTGCTGCCGTACAGCCGCAGAACTTGCCCCAGGTTTAGCTAGCACGCTAACTACCTGCCCCTGAGGGTAAACACAAGGGCCGGAGAATATGCAGAGGGAAGTTTTGGCAGAAGCTCAAAAAATGTCCCTGTCAGCGGCAGACTTGGTGGGCGCTTAGGAAACAAGTGTGTGTGTGTGTATGTGTGTGTGTGTGTGTGTGTGTGTGTGTGTATGTGTGTAATGTAGGTGTGTGTGTGCGCGAGTGAGCGGTGTGTGTGTGTGTTTGTGTGTGTGTGTGTGTGTGTGTGTGGGGGGGGGGGGGGTTGGGGGTGTGTGTGTGTAGGGCCCTTTCTGTAATCCTGTCTTTGTTCCCTTATAGATTAGTTGACAGAGAATGCTGCCAGCAACACCAAGGTCATGGGTGTACTACGCACACAACACAGGTTGGTGATACCCAGCCAGATAGCGTCTGACTTTGGAACGCATCCAGCCCTGATCCGGCGCAGAACTGCTTAAGCCAAACGGGAACGCGCCCAAATACCGCCATGGTACAGTGAGCCACTTCAGTTAAGGCCTTGGAAAGATAAATACGCTACGCAGCAGTAATTGTTTAGCTTAATCCACTCTTAAAATATATAGCACTCTTGTATGAGCTCCACAAAAAAAGGGGAAGGTTAAACCGTTTCTGGTAACAAAGTTCTCTAGGCCTGTGAAAGACAACAAAATCTGCCACTTAGTTCTAACTGAAGAACTCTTATACACATTATAGTGAATACTAAATCCATTTCCCAAAAGCAGGCATAGCAGCGGGCAAACACAATAAAGCAAAAAATAAAACAAAGATCAATTCAGTGCATTGGCTGTTTCAAAGCCATTTTTATCTATTGGATATCCTCGCCCCCTCTCTCCCTGTCTGTCTCTCTCAGCCACTTAAGATTTCCGATCAGCGATGCAGCAGTCTCATCTCTCTGTCGGGGACTCTTCCCCTGACGAGCGCTCGCGCACAAGAGGAAGCGGACTCCCCGGAGCGATCTGGAGCTTTTAAGAAGGACAGATGCTCACTCATTTCGCCGGCATCGACCGAAAATGGCTCCATCCGCCAGACTCCATCTTAATTGCGAGCGCGACTTCGTGCAGGCTGGTGTTTAATATGCACCGTAAGTTGACAGGCCAGCCTTTTCAAAGTGGGTCTGAGCGTTTCTTGTGAAGGACAGGGAGTCGGAGAGGTGATTTTCAATGCTCAGAGCAGTCACAGTAATGGAGGGGCCTAATATGGCTCGCCCAATTCTCCAGTGATGCTCGCCCTGTTAGCCTATCACGGTATGATATTATCATTTGACAAGCAATTAGCATCCATGCTCCAGTGGTATTTTACCTGAACCAAAACACTGCACTGCGTTCCCTGCCTAGCATTTAGCTGCAGTAGTTCTTAGTTCTATAAATAGATACTCTTTATTCACTAGTAGGCCTAGTAGGCCTATTTTTTTATATTCATTATTGAATACAATTTCTTTCTTAATAAAGAATATGATTCATCGACCTGATTACCATTAAAACAGTCAGTGAAATGGCAGCTAAGGACATGGATTATTCTATTGTATGTTATGATGAAAATTCTAATTATGAACAGATGAATCAGACGTGCATCACAGCCAGGAGACATTTACGACGACAGTGTGGGGACAGACGGCGATGGTGCAACCACAATGACAGGCTTGGACTAGACTCTACTTAACATTTAAGAGCTCTGTCCTTTTCAAGCTAGACAGAGGGCTATTCATCTATCTGCCTACCTACTGCTTTCCAAATATGGAGAGAAATCAGCGAGTTATATCAGGTGTATCTGTGTCCCTTGCCAACAAAGCACTAGAGCAGGAATATAAGAACAGTCTCTTCACAATACCATTCCGAATCCCTGGAAAGCATTGTGGCACCTCGCAGCACACAAAATGTCAACACACAGCAGCCTGTACATACTGTAATGAAAACAACAGTGTTTGGCTCACATCAGAATGTGTGTATGATGGAGAACATTACAGACTGGGTATTAACACCACTGTACCATATTTATATATGTTTTCAAACACAGACATAATGAGAGCCAATATTCCGTGCTGATTTTATAATAGGCTAGTTTGGCAGAGCGTCCAGACATTCCCGTGGAGCAGGCAAAGACTTCTGTCTGATCATGCTGTGTGTGTGTGTGTGTGTCCCTGTGTGCTGTGTGTGCGTGTGTGTGTGTGTGTGTGTGTGTGTGTGTGTGTGTGTCTGTCTGTCTGTCTGTCTGCTCACACTCAGAGTGTGGTAGCGTGTGTAAGCCTGCTCACGTTGTGCTTCATCACCTCACTGTCCTTGCTCTGCCACCGCCACCGCTGTGGTATGTGTGTGCTCTGTTCCTGCTGGGGTGACAGGTGTGTGTGTGTGTGTGTGTGTGTGTGTGTGTGTGTGTGTGTTGTGTGGTTCTCTGTGGTGGAGGGGAATTTAATTCCCGAGTTCATCTGCCAGTATACACCTTCACACCCCTCATATCACACCACTTATTCTCCCCCCTCTTCCTGCTTCTCTCTCTCTCTCTCTCTCTCTCTCTCTCTCCCTCTCACTCTCTCTCCTCCCTATCTCTGTGTCTCCCTCTCTTCCTCTCTGCCCCCCCCCCCCCCTCTAGTTTGTGACAGTGACTGAGCTCTGGCTTTTGGGCTGTGTCCTCCAGGCGTTTCTCCTTCCCTCCTCTTCCCTCTTCCTCCTCCTGTTGCAGCCGGCCATCTTTCACATTATGGCAGTAACCCCCCCCACCCACCTCCCCCCCTCCTCCTTCTGCCCTCCTGCTCTCCTCCTTTCTCTCATTTCTCTGGGATTCTGTCACTCTTCCCTTTGTCTTTGTCATTCCCTCGTTATTCTTCAAGCTGTTCCTGAGCCTCTCTTCCTCCTCTCCCATCTCCCTGCTCTGTTCTGTTCTTTTCTCTTTTCCCTTTTCAGTTATTTTCTCTCCTTTCTTCTCCCCTCCTATGGTTTACGTCTGATGTCGTTCGCCTTTAACACCCATACTTCTGTTTCGTTCTTCCTCCACAATTTCTGTATCCTTCTCTTCTCTTCTCCCTCTTTCTCTTTCTCTCACTCACACCCTCACATCACACCACATATTCCCCCCTCTCTCTTCCACTCCTCTCCTCCTCGCTCTTCCTCTCTCTCTCTCTCTTTCTCTTCAATACTCTCCTCACTTCTTGCTCCTACTCTGAAATGCAGGAACCCTATACTTCTTCTCCTTGTACCTCACTATCATATATCTATCACCCTTGCTCCACACACAAACACATGCACGCACGCATGCACGCACGCACGCACGCACGCACAACATGCTTAGATGAAATATATATAAATGACCCCTCAGTAGCAGGACTACAGGCTGGTCAGCAGGTCATTTGTTCACCAACATGTAGCCTTTCCCTTGATGGAACTGCCAGGAAACATCACGAAAGTCAGTCATGATTCATCTCCACTAGGATTGAGCAGCACTGCTGAATGACAATAAGCCCGACTGGTGTTACGACGTTTGTGTGATGTGCGTCGCCCATGTTCTCAGAAAACAAACGTGTGTGTGAGAGACAACATCAAACCTACCTTTGCTGTGGCTCGCGCTTGGTATTCCGGGCAGCCATTCACTGTTATTGTTTCATGCATATACTGATACACCTGTGACAGAAAGGGCAAGTGAGAGAGAGAGAATCAGAGAAAAAGGAAAGAAGGAGAGGGAGAAAGAGGGGAGAGAAGAAAAGAAAGAGGTCAGTTAATGAACAGATTAATTTCATCCCTCTATTCTGAATTAAGCATGTTGATATAACATCTAGAGAGTAGGTACATACTTAGTGATATTCAGCTTGCATTGTTCTTGAGCTTTGCAAAAATCTACCACAAAATCAGTGTGCTTTAACACACTGCACACACTGTGGTCCATTTATATTGTGTGTTTAATGACTGCAACTGGCTGCGAGGCACTCTGTGATTCTGTAGTAATAGCCTGGAACCATTGGCTAGCAGGTAAACAAAATGTTTATTGAACTAAATGGACTGAATAACTGGCAAGGGTTTTAAAATGTTCCACATGTTCCCCATTACAGAGCCATTACTTTGTTGTCCCCTCCACCAATTCAAATGCGTCACCACAAGACATATTTTGTGTGTGCACGTGCGTGCAAGTGTGTGTGTGTATGAGAGAGAGTGTGTTTGTGAGAGGGGAAAAAAAGCAAAGCAAGACCTCTCCCAAAGTTTGTTTATAAAATATAATCACACACCCAGAAGCTTTGTTTACTCGCTCTTTGAAGCACAGCTTTGTGTGTCAACTGTTTCACAGCACCATGCTCTAGCACTCATTCACCACTGCAAGGCTCCTCCCCCCCCTGGAGTACCTGTGATTACAGAGGGCCCTATGCTGACAAACTACAGATGGTTGCCCTCCATGTAATATGTGTTTACTTTTCACGTCAAAGAGCTACCATTTTAGCTCTAGCAAAGGTGCACAGATATATACAGTACTGTACATCTACAACACTGTGAGAAATTATTAGCCTTGGCCCTGTCACTGGTAATTGTGTAGCCATTGCCCCTCCCTGTGTTCAGAATTATGGCCATTGAGTTGGCAATGAATCAATGCCTCAGCCCATAGACTGAAATGAAACCAGAATGAATAGATCCAATATGGAGGTCCCACATAACCTCACTAAATCACCTAAATTATAGCCTATTAAGGCCCTAACATTTCACCGCTCAATATAGCTTGTCCTGGTCTCCCATGACAACAATGGTTCTGACATAGAGAGAAAAGAATGCCAATAATAAAGAAAGCCATCATGTTTTAACAGAGCTATAACAGCAAAACACACCTATCATCTCAGTTTCACAACAAAGGAAGATACAGGGTTTCTGAAGCACAAAACTAGCTTTTAGGAGCTGTTTACAAAACCAGAAGCTCTTTCAATTTAGTTTCCTAGAGCAGTTACTAGTACACATAATACACATATCGTTTGTAAAGGTAGACGATATCACGTTTGCCACCTTGTTCCAATCAAAATGTTTTGATCACACACAAACAATCACACATACACATAACATCCGACTAAACTTCCCGATTCCATTAAACCTGAAACAATAACAGGTTGTGTGGGGGATACACTTAATAATGTCAGGAGCTCTCAAAACATTTCCATATTCATATAGACTGTGGATTTACATCTTAACAGTCATAAGATACAGAACATTTGATACCACTCCCAAGGCACAGAATGTACTCCGATAATTGCATCGGAGACTCACATGCATAACAATAAAGGTCAAGCTATTCCAGTCAGCAACACTTTAAACTGCATGTAAAATACTCCACCAGCTGAAGCCTAAATTGGATTTATGACTCTCCGCTGAATTATTCAATAGGCAATCAAATTACATCTTAGGAAAAAATGCCTTTTTAAAACAACCAAGTCTCACTTTGTTTTCTTGGTGTAATGATGTGTTTAAATTGCATTAGGACAATGAAATGAAGCCTAATGAACTCGGATTTCATTAGCAGTCATTACGGGGCTCGGCATCTCATTGATTAAGTGTCCAACCATCTCACAATACATCTCAGCATATAATGTTTTTACCCGCGTATTAACACTGACCAAACATGGGCAAATTAATTCATTCACTCACATTTACTTTCACAAATAGTTGCAAGTTCCTATCACTAATCATACATTTATGATCCTAAGTCTTCATGTATCTGGTAATAATAAGATGTATTAATACAGTATAAAGGGTACTTGTACAGCATCACTTAGTGAGAGGCACTGACATGGATTGCTTGGCACTGACTCTGGAGAGCCATTGTGATTTGCTATTAAGTTTAATGAGGAGAATTCAACAGCAAATGGTACGAAGCGCTACAATCTCAGAGACTGTAATAGCAGGACCCTGGCGTGTGAATGCTAATTGCAAAAAAACCAACAGTGTGAGCATTTATTCTTAAACCATGTTGTGCTTACGTAATAAAAGGTTCTTATCTCGCTGAGAGTAGTGTGTGTGCAATTTTAGCTGATGTTTTAACAGTGCACAGCCCCAAATGCATAAACAGCATAAACATGGTTGTAATGGATGAGGAGGAGGAAGAGGAAGCTATGGATTGGGAGTGAAACATGGAGGGATGTGTGTGTGTGTGTGTGTGTGTGTGTGTGTGTGTGTGTGTGTGTGTGTGTGTGTGTGTGTGTGTGTGTGTGTGTGTGTGTGTGTGTGTGAGAGAGAAAGCCATGAGTGCCTGCGTGCAGACTCCTGGGATAGCTCTCATGGCAGCAGCCGCATCCTCAGGGCTTCCTTTTTCCTTCCCCTCGTTCGCTCCCTCGCTCTCTCTTTCTCTCTCCCTCGCTCACTCTTTCTCTCTCCCTCGCTCTCTCTCTCTCTCTCCCTTGCTCTCTCTCTCTCTCCCTCGCTCTCATTCTCTCTACCTCGCTCTCTCTTTCTCTCTCCCTCTCTCTCTACCTCCCTCATTCTCTCTCCCTGTTTTTCCTTGCCCTCCCTCCCTCCCTCCCTCTCTCTCCCTGTGTCTCCTTCTCTCTCGTGGCGTGCCATTTCTGCAACATTGCGCTGCTCTCTTGTTCTCCTCCCCTCTTCCTCCCTCCCGTGCTATACTGTTTCACACTTGACCCTTTTTTTCTTGTATCGGCCTCTTATCTCCTGATCCTCCCGTCGTCTCTCTTCCTCTTCCTCCTCTTCCTCCAGTGGTGTGCCATCTGTGGAATAGCGCTCCACTCTCATCTCCCGCACAGCACTCCTGCACAGCACCTGCAGCACTCGTTCACATTTCACCTCTGTGCTATTATTCTCTGCTGTGTTCATCTCTCTCTCTCTCTCTCTCTCTCTCAACTCACACACACACACACATACACACAGTCACACATGCACGCATGCACACGCGCACACACACACACACACACACACACACACACACGCTGTGTTCATCTCTCTCTCTCTCTCTCTCTCAACTCTCTATTGCAGTAGTCTCGTTCTCTCACTTTTCTCTAGATTCTGATTTGGTTGGGCTCTCTATCTGCCCTCTTCTTCCTGCCTCTCTCTCTCTCTCTCTCTCTCTCTCTCTCACCACTCTCTATATTCACTCCCTCTCTCTTGCTCTCTCTTATTCTCGGCCCCATCCCTCTCTCTCTCTCTCTCCCTCTCTCCCCCACCCTCTCCTGTGAGTGTTTCTCCCTGAGGGGGCACTCTTGCTGCTCTCTGGATCGGTGGCTCTTGGCCATAGTGGGCTTTCATTAACCCAGATCTATTTCAGCAGTCAGGAGCACTGAGGCAGCGCCACTGTAAGTGTGTCTCTGTGTGTGTGTGTGTGTGTGTGTGTGTGTGTGTGTGTGTGCGCGTGTGTGTCTGAATATGCAACTGTGTAAGTCTACAATTGAGCCAGTCAGTGTGCGGATGTGTGCGTGTGCGTGTGTGTATGTGTGTGTGTGTGCGTGCGTGCGTGCGTGCGTGAGTACGTGTGCGTGCGACTGTGTGTGTGTGTGCGCACAAAATGTAAGAGTTGTGGCGTGTTTTTCTAGCATCTCTCTGTATATGTGCGAGTGCATATCTATATATGTGTGTGTGTGTGTGTGTGTGTGTGTGTGTGTGTGTGGCCACTGAGCACATGTCTCTGCAGGTGGAGCTTTGCTGAGGGGCAGTGCCAGTGTCGTGGGCACACAGCTACCTGATGCTGGAAGAAAAAAAAAAAATAAGCCTGCAGGGGAACAAGGTCACATGATGCATGTAACCATGGCTGCCCACTTCACAGTCTCAGAGAACAGAGAGAGGAGAGAGAGAGAGAGAGAGGGACAGAGGGAGAGAGAGAAAGAAAGAGAGATAGAGAGAGAAAGAAAGAGAAGGACAGGAGAGTGAGAGACAGAGCACCAGATACGTGCTGCTGAGCTGCAAGTGCTCTCCCAGCTCCTCGATGACAGCCTCTCCAAAGGTCAAACAACCGGAGCCCCCTGCTGCATATAACAGCCCTTATCTTGGACATCCATAGTCAGCTAGCACACAGACTACAGTCATTTCCCGCATATAAGCCGCATTGTGTATATGCCGCAGGACAGTGTTTTATGCAAGTTAAACGAAACAAAACCATATAACACCATATTAACTGCCCCCCTGTATTAACCTCATAGCGGAAGAAATTTTGCAAAATCAATGTATAAGCCGCGGGTAATAGTCGAGAAATTACAGTATCTGACTATCCTTTCCATTCAATTCAAAAGAACTGTATTGGCATGACAAAACTCCAAATGTATTGGCAAAGCATTTTTACATAATGGAAGTCCATTCAATCTGTCCATTAGAACACCATATGTACAAAAGACATGGCCCAGAGCAGGCGTCTGCTGCCTATCTATCTGCTCTCTGCTTTTCTCTCATTGACACACACATACACACACACACACACATACTGTACACACACACACACACACACACACACACACATACTGTACACACACACACACACACACACTCACAATCACACACTCACTCCTCATAATCTAACGGCAGTGCATCCGCCTGCCAATGGGAGTCTGACAGAGTCTCTCGCCCACAATTTGATAAGTGTCGCGCCCCTCC
>NC_085010.1:19697887-19717887 GCF_963854185.1 Sardina pilchardus
GCTCATCGAAACTACAAGCAAGGCTGTACAGAAGGTACATGTCTGGGCTTGAAGTTAGCAAAATGTTTGAAGCCGTTTGTACACTTTTCAGACGATCAATACGTGTTCATCTACATATATCTCTGAATTTTAAACAACCCGACCAATGCCTACGAACATTAAGCTATGCACAAGTTGCATCCATTTCCCCCTTGGCTGGTAGTATATAAATATATGTGTGTGTGTGTGTGTGTGTATGTGTGAGTGAGTGAGAGAGAGAGAGAGAGAGAGAAGGAGAGGGAGAGAGAGAGAGAGAGAGAGAGAGAGAGAGAGAGAGAATGGTTTTCCGATGACCCACCTCTCTGATGGCCGTACAGAACTCACTCTGCAGAACCTTCTTCAGTGACTGGAGTTTGTGGCCCGGGACGTCCCCAGACTCCTGGAGCTTCTCCAGCAACTCAATGGCCCTTGCCACATCTGAGAGAGAGAGAGAGAGAGAGAGAGAAAGACAGAGAGAGAGGAAGACAGAGAGAGAGAGAGATGAGAGTGAGAGGAAGACAGAGAGAGAAAGGGATGGGGAAAAGGAAGAATGAAGAGAAAGAGAGAGAGAGGAGAGAGTGAGAAAGAGATGGAGGGAGGGAAATAAAATAAAAAGAGACATAAGAAGAACGTGTGCAAAGAGACACAATAGAAAGATGGAAGAGGGGGAGGAGGGATGAGAGTGAAAAAGAATGAGTGAGGATACAGAGGAGGAGGAGGAGGAGAAGAAAAAAACACCAGTGAATTACATTAACAGCAGTGTCTGGTGAGAAAGACCATGCCTGTGCAACCAATCGATCGGAGGGATAATGGAAATAGACTTGCTGAAGGCATGGTAGAGGGGCGGGGGGGGGGGGGGGGGGGGGGCAGCAATCACACAGACTGGTACTTTGCATCAGCCCACCACGAGCATGAGAAAGAGGGTGGCTCCACACAAAAGCTTGTTCACTAATGTCCGAAGGAGGAGAATGCCCACAGGAGCGTGGGACTAATGTGCCATTCCAGAGAGATGGCTCAGGATCTCTCCACGAGAGGGAGGGTCTGGCCCGGACTCGGCTGTGCTCTGGCTGTGCTCTGGCTCAGCTCTGTTCTGATCTGTATGAAACGGATCTTGACTGTCCCTGCGGACATCTGTGGCCCACCCTATCTGAAATAACCTAAAAGTAATTAAAAAGTAATTGAAAACTAATTCGCCTATAATTCATAGGGATACACTGATATTGGAATCGCTGCCCGATATGTTCTCCCTCAAGCATACACTGTATCTTCTGAGACCAATACCTCAAAATTGCTCGCCTAGAAATGTTTCTTTGTAACGCCGACATTAGCTTAAAAGAGATTGATCCGGTGAGATCCCTCTGGACTGTTCTGGAATCAGCCCATGGCTGCAGTGGGCTGCTGTGCTGTCGCTCGTTACGACGGGGCCATTACACACCCAAATGGTCAGACCTTCACCTCGGTGTCGGCTACCTCTCCAGCATATCCGCACGTAGCTCTCCTCCCCCGGCACTGTTTCCAACGCCACGTCCTGGCAGATTAATTTAGTGTCCGCTGACAGGGCCAGGAAATTACGCCGTGAGTGGGTGGCACAGGGGCAAGGCTCTGATATCTATCATTTCAGTTCTGGCATGACACTGCCGCACAGCCATGTAAAAGCCTGCTTGATGTCGGCACTATTCCCGAGACCCAAGCTGGATGAGAGTCTATGATAAACAATATTTGTTACAGGTAGAGCCAGCAGGGTTGGCGACAGACACAGACCAAACAAAGTCTTGATGTTTTAAAACAAACATTTTCCGCATTGTTCAAAATGAATGAGGTAAAGCAAACATTTTCAAACTGTTTTTCCATTTGCTCTGAGTTCACACAGAGACGTTCTCTGCAAACATATAGGGACGTTTAAATCAAACAATTTGTCATGTTTAAAAAAAAAAAAAAAAACATAAAAAGTAAACGTGTCTTCCTCAAACGCTGGCCTCTGCTCACCGACTTTAAGCGCATCTTTGAACACAACCACATCAACTTGCATTTACACTAATTAAAATCTGTTGCAGTCAGATCACACTTCTGAACACCCCTGAGATTTTATTTACTTACAAGAAGGGTGCACTTGCTCAGACAGAAACCAATAACAGCCAAGGCAGTGAGGCAGACAGAAAAAGCTATTACAGCCAAGGAAACCAATATGGACAGGGAAGGCTGCAACAACTGTTGTCCGGATGGCTGTATCAGTATTTGATTCAGGCTAGCGTAAATCTGCTCTACAACCAAAATGTTGATGTAGACAAAAACCTTTTTATCTTTTTATAGGGATGTGCTTGGAAACTCAACTTACAGTTGACAGTTGTTTTAGTGTTATAAATAAAGATTAAGATAGCTAGGCTAGCTATTGTCCTGAAATGCAGCACCACATGTTAAACTGTTTCCATAAAAGACGTCTGAGTAGCAGAGAGCACATGAATTGAGATTTAATGACATGTACTAAACTCTCATTTTAGCCCAGGGCCCTGAATTAATAAATAGAGTTCATCTTCAGAGGGAAGGCTAACATCTCCGGCCAACATTTATTACAAATCAGCATTTATAGCTCAAGCAAGTCCACTCAAGATGTGTGGGGGAAAACAGAACTGATCAATCGAGAAAGACTTTCCAAGCTATTTTAATATTTCCTGTCCAAACAGCTGACAAGATCAAGATCAACCACCCTCCCTTCTAAACTTTTGCGCACTTCAGCAGCAAATGCTCCAACGGTTTCTGACATCTCAAATGAGAGAGACATCACATCACATTTGAGAAAATGTTCCCTAGTTCAGACAGCTGCCTTCACACAATGGATGACAGTACAGCTAATTAGAACAGAGGGAGCTCTCTTTTATGAGAGCCACTGAAATTGTTGTACGTAATCCAGGAACAATTTGCAGCTGCGCTAACTCTGCGCTGTCTGCCACAGTCGCTGTTCCACATTTCGGGATCTCATCAAGCCTCTCCAGGCCCTTCAACAAGCCATCACGCTCAGCTTGGCCTCATCAAGTCAAGTGGCTCCCCATCCCACCACCCACCCAAGTGCCCCCATCATTACACAACAGAAAGTTTGTGCTGTGGTCCTACAGTATAATGACGGGCCTCATAACAGAGCTGGTAGCTTTCCAACGAGCACAAGGAGGTGAAAGGAGGGGTGTGTGTGTGTGTGTGTGGGGTGGGGGATTGGGGGTGGGGGGGGGGTCCTTTCCTGTACTGTACATTTCATAGGAATTTATCCCTCATTATGAGCAGGTCTGAGGACAGTGTGAGCGAGACAGAGTGAGCGAGAGAGAGACTGAACGTCCTCGCTCTCTTCAGCTCATTAACAGCAATTTCTTCATCCACATCAAGAGCTTGGACCGTTTCAGCTATTTAGAGGCCATGCCTCATAGAACTCTGGTGCAGGCTCAGTGCTTTTTTTTTTTTTTTTTTTTTTTTAATTCTCTAGGGCTCTGGAGTTACACTTTTATTCCCTAATCTTTGTCAGGAGTTTAACAAAATGTTGAGCCGTTAGTTTCCGCATGTCTGTTTTTACTAAAGCTCTGTGAGCATTTAACCCAAAAGGATGTCTTCATCACCTGGCTCATGTAGTGTCAGATACTGGGATTTAATCTGCGAGTGTGAAAATGTCAAAGGCATTGTACGGAGCAAGCCTCTGCATTCCTGATGCTATCGGTGGCAGTAAAACCTAGTTCAAGCGCAGGCATATATCTGAAACAAGGTTTCTAAAAGTGGATTGACATTTGCAGAGTTTCACTCAGAGGTCAGAAACATGAAATGAATTCCACCGATCTGACACTTTGTGAAATCTATTTCCATTTCATTGATGGATTCTGATCTCGTAACCCTACATTCAGAGTCTGGACTGAAGTAAGACTTAACCGATTTCAAGAGTATAGTAAACAGAAAATCTGCCCAACATTTCAAGTAATACCAAAAAGCAAAATGAAAATCACCTGCTTCTCTGTCCCAATATAAAGCAGTCTAATATTGGATTCATGACACTGCATACAAATGACTTTGCAACTCAGTGATTTGATATCAGAGCGAGGAAATGAGCAGAGGAACCAGGGAACTGTTTCTCTGCTATTCCCAAAGTTCCGGCTGGGATAATGATACCCTCCAGGCCGCATCCATCTGTCACTCCTCGGCTTGTTTCTCACTCCCGATTGTTTGTCGCTCGACAGTAGACACGGAGATAAATCCAGAACAGCTCCTCTACATGACACAAATTTGAGTTTTATTTCATGCGACTGCGACTCAGGAAATGATTGCACATTTCAACGCTACTGTACCTTGCCTTCACCTGCCGTCTAAAATATGTGTTTTCTTTTTTTAATCAATTGCACTTTTAAATGTGTAGCACATTTAACAAAGCTCCACTATGACTCAGTGTCTAAGACACAGGCTTCATCCTGGGGGCATACAGTAAAACGCATTGAAAGACGATTTGCATGGCAGCTGAGGGGCGATTTGTGGCCCATGGAAAAGCCAATTGACACACACGCACGCACGCACGCACGCACGCACGCACGCACGCACGCACGCACGCACGCACGCACGCACGCACGCACGCACGCACGCACGCACGCACGCACGCACGCACGCACACACACACACACACACACACACACACACACACACACACACACACACACACACACACACACACACACACACACACACACACACACACACACACACACAAACCAAATCCTCACAATGTCATTCCACTGAGGAGACCCCAGAGAGCCGCATAGCATAGCTTAAAGGGAACCCATCAGTTCAAGTACTAAGCATCGCATTTAGCATCATCAGAGCGGTGCACCTACAAGTAGCTGGATGCATTCTTTGACCTTGAGTGAGGTAACACGATTACCTGGCTGACTGGATGAGGGCACGAGGGGCAGCGCAGCACAGCGCTAATTTCCCTCCTTCCCATACTACACGAGATCAGTGCGAGGCTGAAACCGACTGACAGAAGTGTGTAATTTCATGCCGAGCTAAATATACCCTTAGCCGCCCACATGGCAGGCACGGGTATAAGCAGGGTTCTATGAATACTCACTCACGCAGCTGAAGAGAAAAAACACACAGAAAGAATAGATTCGAAAACCATCGCTATCTCCTCTCCATGGCGACCAGATAATCTATGCTCAAAGGCTCTTAGCGTTATCCACGTTTAGTAGTAGCAGGGCTACTTCTGCCTTCATTTTTGTTTTGTTTTTTCGACTGAGCTTTGGCGAGGGTTTTTTTGTGTGTGTGTGTGTGTGGTGATTGGGAGGCAGGCACAGCAGGACACTGTTTACATGCATGATGGGATCCCACCAAAGCCCGCTCACTGTTTAAATTCATCAATTTGTGGAGTCAGCAGGAACGATACCCCCCCCCACCCCATCCGTCCATCCTACCCCCCATTATGAAACAGTAGGGGGCCACCAGATGCTAGACACATCTGGTGCCCCCCCCCAGGCTTCCCCTGCTGTGCAATGCTCCCTAACTTCAACTGCTGCACCTCCAGGTCAATCACAACACACACTACTCCCACCAGTCCATGAAACACAACATTTCTACACAGCCTTTTTCTAAGAAGCGCTTTCATCTCTGTATGAAGGCTTCCTATCCTCCCCTGTTTCGTCTGTACGTGCTTTGGTGACTTATTGAGACCATTTCAACTGGAAATGTTTGCCCATAACATTCCACAATAAAAAATGTCTTTTGTATGGAGAATTTATTCCCTTTCACTACAAGCTGGGGCGTGATCAACTGTTCCGGAGTTCTTGGTAAGAGCATCTTGAACACGGAATACCAAGCGATAACCACAATAGCAATAACCATGCTTTGAGAAGAATAAAACTCTGCTACGACAGAGCATGAAATATTTACCATAGTGCATGTTAGACACGTTTATAACATGCCGTTGCACGGTGCACAAACCTTCATTTCAAGAGCGCTACTGGTGAAAAATTCAGTAACCTCCGTGTAAAAACCACTCCAGCCAAGGCTGTGAGACAAGTATAATCTACTCAGATATTTCCAGGGATTTCCTTGTCAAACCCATGTGATATCTTCCAACAATATGACTTCACAATCCATTTTCCAAATAATACTGTTCATTTTGCAATAACTCATAAAAAAATAAATCTTTAAGTGCTATGTTATCTTTGTGTACTTTCATAATGAAGATGTAGAAGGCCAATGTTTTCGACATTTACACATTTAAACCTGATCAAGGATTGCATAACTCTATAATGCAACATATCTTATTTCTAATACATGCTGCCAATCAGTTTTATTTGATGTTTTGTTGATACATACAGGGTATCTATTTGCTATAAAGCATCTTTATAACCATTATAATTATAAACAAAACGATAAATGTTTTGGACTGAAGTGATATCTGGTCCTTGCCTTAAGTCTTTCCTAAGCCTAGAATTAACTCAAATTTATGCTGTGTAAGCCTTTCTAAATTAATTAACAGGCTGCCTCTCAGTTTTGCATATTTGCACATTAGCTTCAATGACAAAGCATAGTTAATGTCTTGTCTTAAACTCCCACATGACAACCCTGAGTAAAATCCCCATATTTCTCTCTTTGTGAGTATTTTGTTCTTTCAGCAAATATTTTACCATATGTAAAGGTCAAACACATGACTCATGGATTACATGAACCCTGATGTGTCTTGTGAGTTCTGTGTCAGTGACTTAAACTGTTGGTTGTACGCTAACCTCCTCTTAGCATGGCTACTGATCTACAGTACAGTTCATTCAAGTGCTCTGGACTAGCCTAGCATGAAAGAGAAACAATAACCACTGTGCTGTCCAGCCGGAGCCTAATGACATTACCGTGTCCATTATACCAGCTGAGCGATGCTAATTGAACACAAGCAAAGGGAAATGATTACAGGAAATGACTTGTGCTTATGAAAAGATCTTTTAGATCACCAGGGCAACTTCCTGCTAACATCGCATTATCCGCGATGCATCCCAGTACACAGAGGAACAATGTCCTTTTGCCTGCATGTCGATAAGCTTGTGTGCGGGGGCCTTTTTGTCCCATTGCTGCCTGACTCACTCCACGCACGCCTGTGCGAGAGTTCTCGGGGCACGTGAGGGAGCTCACCATCTGCCTCACTCTCCAAGCACCGAGGGCCTCCGAGTTGGGTCAAGCTTTCCTCCCAAACCTACACACACACACTCCTCCTTGCATCCTTCTTCCAAGACCGGAACTGGCCCTGGCAGGGCGTCTACCAAGACACGAGGCCAAAGTCACGACGGGAGCCTCCGTTTAAGACCTGCGCAGCTCATTTGATCAATTCCCCCATACAGGGTGAATTAGCACTAATTGGCCCCGCCGTGACATTTCCTGACAATAGAGGGCAAATAAATCTCTCCTTTTTGGCTAAGAACGACCATTAGGAATTTCCAAGCACAAATGACCTTTCAGTGCTGGATTGCTTTCTCTGCACCCAAACGAATGGCTCTGAGGAGGTCCATCTTAAACAAATTAGCAGATCAAACCTGCCCGACAATGCATACCTAATTAGAACATACAGTATAGACAGCTCACTGTGGATTCAACATGGCCGCCTTACACACCAGGCGCACCTAATGGCTTTGATCCACGGACTCCCACCAGTAGTGTTGTCAGATTGGCCCTATAGGTGGGCAGTCATTACTGTAACAGGGACTTCTAATTAGAGGCCAAGCCTGTTTCCATATCTTTGGCGCCATACTGTACATGAAGAAGGTCTGGTCCAGAGATTTTAATGTAACATAATGTAGGAATTCCCCTTTTTGTCAATCTTCTACTTACTGGGTACCACTAAAGGTGTATCCAATTTGTGCAAAACCTTTGGGAAGGGTGATGCTCCTGCCTGCAACAAGAACGTTACATAAAGCAAGGTATTCTGGGCACACCTTGGCAATGCCAAAGGCTCAATTCTGCTAATTTTCAAGTCAGCATGGTGTCATCAAAATGAGTTTGAAGCCGCTATTTGAAAGAATTACAGAGATTTAAGTAATCCTAAAACCACTGTCACAAAATGTGTGAGTGAATAACTGGCTTCCCGCCTACTAACTGTGAGGCAGAACGTTCAGAAACCCTCTTCCTGCCGATTGCTTTGCCTCTCTCTCTCTCTCTCTCTCTCTCTGAGTCTGTTTCCCTGTCTTTTGGTTTGACAATACAGCATTTCAAATTGTCAGTGGAACAGCATGACACAACACAGCACATGAAGGTGACATCAGCCTACAAAGTCTCTTCCAAGCTGTGCTTGCCTTCATGGCAAACCCCCACAGGCTAACAATGCTTGGCAAAGAATGTCCACGACAAAGAGTCACAGGATTTATTGAGGAAGTCCATTTATCCTTGAATAACTTTTATAAACTGAAGTACTGTACACACTCTCAGCCAAAAGGCCACTGCACAACCAGGGACCTACTGCTACATCCACACAATCATTACTGAATTAATACATTAATAAAGGTCTATGTACAGGCCTGACTCAATATCGTAATGTTTGAAAAATGATTGAAAGGTGAATATTCTTTTAAAGTGGCATAATGCATTTTTACCTTAGAAATACCAGATTGAACCTGATTTGCAGTAGATGCTATACTAACAATATGGAGAATGGAGTCTCTGACATTGACAATTATATTGCACTATGTGACTAGGCAGAAGCATGAGTCATGATGACCATGTTTGAAGGTTTTATATGGATTGGAGCTAAATGGTACACATGTATGTTAAAAACTGCCAAAAAGAGCTTATTGTGTTTAATTTAATCTGAATATACCATGCCGAGTCTACCAAGGGCAACAGCCAAATAAGTTTAAATAATGTCCCTTCCTCTTCTCTGAACTCTCAGGAACTGAATCTGTTGGATGTAGCCTACCCTCAGACAATACTAGGAAGCACAATTTTAACAAACATACCCGGCCCTCATCCTATCTCAACCCTTCCTTTGCTTTTGAAACCCGAATCTGATTTCTTAACAGTGGGCCTTTATGATTCCCTTCTATTTCCCACTGCGTTTTAATCATGTATTTCCAAGGTTGTATCCTAACTTCTGTCTCCATACAATGACTACATAGACATCACAGACATAGCCTGTTTGTAAACGTAGACGACACCACAATCTCCTGGTACTGTAGGCTACATGTCAAGTGAAACGCTTGGATGCTCGCTTGATATTTGCACGTTAGACTTTCAGCTTCAGTTCAGCAGAGGAGGGAAAACTCGAACGCCATAATGGCCACTCATTAGAGGCATCTCTGCAAACAAAAAGTGTTTGTCTCCCCTCATAATTGTCGAGTTGTTTCTCAAACAGGGCTGAGTGGTAGGCGGACTAGTAATTTCTCTAAAGGACTTCTTGTTCAGCCAGTGCTCGCTGTTTTAGCCGCTCAAATGCCGCCTGGCCACTTCACGTTCAAGCGCATATCGCGTTGAAGACTATCCATATCTGACTCTCATCACGCATCAATGACTGCGTTTTACCCTCAGTCCAACGACGGTATTTTCATATCGTTGTCCACTTATGCAAAGGAGTATTAGCCGCCGTCGTTTACATAGACGCTGCTGCTATTACAGCGAATTCATTGTTTTGCCTGGTTTAAAACCCGATCGTCTTGGTCATTTCAAATGTAATGCCTCCGGTCGTTATTATGATGAGATTACTCTAATAACATTGAAGTCAGATTGCACGGTGCTGATGCGAGTACTCTCTCTCGCTCGCTCGCTCGCTCGCTCGCTCGCTGCCAACGGGCATTACCGAAATGTGTCCTTTTAAACGCAGGGGCGCAATACATAGACTAAAATTAACGGTTATTCTATGCCAAATAATTCATATCAGCCTACTACCCCGGAAGCAGGACTACCCCTTGCCGCTATTTTTAACTCAAGGCTATCCACTTGGTTTGTATGACACTCGCACTGTATTGTAATTCAATACCGCTCACATTTTACGCCCTACATACAGCAGTCTGCGCGCGTGTGTCAATGCCAAAGCATAATGGCTCATTATAGACTTCTTCAGCCATGTGCATGGCCCTGAAGTTTGTTTTTCTCCTACATGAGAAACACTTTTCATTTGACTTGCTGACATTCATGAGTGAGTTATCGTCATTCGCCATGGCCACCAGGCTGTGCCTTCTTTCTATGTGATGTTTACTCACAAATCGAAGAGATTACCAGGTAAGAATAGCTGATATAGGATTTAGCTGTATGTGTATGTAGCCAATTCAATGGTCTATACTTCGCCGATTTAAAACCCGAATATTCTCCATCACACTTGGAGAAAAGGCTCCTAATTTTGACCTACTTATACAGCCCGATGGCCAACAGCTGTCCGAACCTATACCTATACCTATGTAAAACTGACATTATGTTGATGTGACAAAGTTTTACCATCCACAATATATCTTCTACATCCATCGACGTCAAAATGAGGCATACTATAAAATAAAATTAGGCTATATTCGCCATTAGGGTAGCCTATGTTATCGTTTGAGTAAAGAATAACAATGTGCAAACAATGTTGATCATTTCGTCTATGAAGTGATGGAACGCACAGAGCTATCTATAATGAAGGCCTTGAACCAAATGCGGTAGACTACGCACTAATTGACCGTGAGTTATGTATTTTATTCTACAAATATAAAAACACTCGTGAATGGACTGAGGAAAACAACATCAACGCATGCGAATCTCCTCCAGATCCACTCAGCAAACATGGTCTTTTGATGGCAACTTTCCACACTGGTCAGTAGACTGCAACAAAGGCAAATAATTGCGCTGGTTAATATGTTAAAATATAGTCTTACCTCGCTCCAGAGTGAGCGGTTGAACCACTGTCGCCATAACTGCTGTTAGCGGAGAGAGCGACTAGTGGAGCTACAGCATCAGACGTTCCACTGAACGAGAGTGAGCGGAGAGAGCGAGGGCGAGAGAGAGAGAGAGAGAGGAGAGAGGAAGAGAGAGGGAGAGAGTGTTTGTTTAGCGGCGGAGAGGAGGGGGGTTAGGGATTACCTCCCTTTCACCACTCGCTTCACCATACTCATCTCTGAATGCCCAGTGAAACAAGGTGACGAGAGGATAAACAACACGCAGTGATGACAGAGTGTATGTACGTGATTGCGCGCATCTATTGTGCAGTGGAGGTTATTATGGACTGTAGGTCCACGGCATGTGCTTGAGTGAGTGAGGACTGAAGCTGGACGCGTAAATATGAGAATGTGTAATAGGTTATGTGCGTGCGTGTGTTTTTGGATTATTTTTGCTTTGCCCATCTTTGCCATTAAATACATAGAAAACACCAAACAAAACAGGAAATCAGATATGATAGACAACAAAATGTGACACAATATAAGTGAATGTTATGGTCTCTGAATGGTTGCAATGTTGGGTTATATTAAAGGCCCCTTGTCTTAGTGATCCACTGTGGTCTCCCTGAGCACGCTAGAGCAGCATTAGCGATGGCCTTGCAGGATCAGGGCTGATGAAGGCTTTATAGATTAATCTCCACGCTTATGCATGTCACAGCGGAGAGGGAAGATCCATCCGACCAAACTACACACTGCCACTGGCGGGCCGGGCTGAGGGCTCCCCCTTTATTCGCTATGGGTTTCCGCTCCCTTACCACTAATGCTTACTCAGGCTTAGACCGGGGCAAATCCCATGCATGACCACCCACCAGTGTGCCCACAGAGGAGAGGATGATGCCAAGATACCATCTTGTGCCCTTCACCAACCATATGCATATACCCCCCCCCCCCCCACACTGTGTTTTCAGGTTGAATACACACTCAAGCAAAAGTTTAAATATTTAAAAATGACCTAGAAATAATATTAACCAGAACGTGAAGTAGCAACTGTTATGACATTATGTCAAAAACGCATATAAGCTCTGGCCAGTGATCCATATTTAAAAGAGAACTTAGTCGATTTTTCACAGACCTTCATTCACTGAGTACTGTCGGTAAGAAAAGAAAACCTGAAAACAATTGGTTTTACCTACAGTTCGAGTTGCTGCAGCCAGCCCCTAAGGCAGCCAGAGAGGGGGGTCATCCCTATGTTCCCCGGTTTTCCCCACAAGGGTCCTATGTTCCCCGGTTGCAATACATACCGGGGAACATAGGACCCTTTTTGGGAAAACCGGGGAACATAGGACCCTTTTTTTTTTTTTTTTAAGTATATATTTTTTGGGCTTTTATGCCTTTAATGATAGGACAGTAGAGAGAGACAGGAAGTGAGTGGGAGAGAGTGTCGGGGTGGGATCCGGAAAGGACCACGGGGCGGGAATCGAACCCGGGTCACCGGCGTGCGGTGCAGGTGCCCCAGCCAGTCGCACCACGGCTGGGGCCATAGGACCCTTTTTAGTAAAAAGGGTCCTATGCTCCCCGGTCCCATTCAAAGTGGAGAACATAGGACTCGGGGAACATAGGACTCGGGGAACATAGGACCTGGGGAACATAGGACCTGGGGAACATAGGTACGCTCCCCAGGTAGCTACAGCGCTACACTCTATAGGGGCATGAACATGGGGGCTCACAAACATGCCCCCAGAGTGTAGCTGGAGTTCTCCTTTAAAGTTAGCATGCAAACCAACCCACCTTGGCCTGGGCCCATGGCATCTCTGATCATATCACGTTGTACCACATGTGGCACTGTTTTAAATACAGTACAATGCAAATCAGTGGAAGGGGGGCATGAGGCTCACTTCAGAGCAGACAGAACTCCACCTTTAAATACATACTGCCTCAGTATTGCCAGATGGTAAATAGTTTTAACCTGCCCAGATTTCGGAGGAATGTAGTAGCCTACACATAGTTTTTCACTTTAAAGAATTGTGTGTGTTGTCTTGCATGGCTGACAATGAGTGTAATTAGACCAGAGACTGAGATGAATGCGCATGAACTCGTCACACAGCTTTTTCATTAGTCAAGATTAGGGACCACGACAGGGATGGGAAAGGGAGTCGAGTAATTAAATTCTGATTGCTCTTAAAAATGCCACTCACTTTGGGGGAGATAATTGCAAACTTGCTGACAGGCCCCACTGGCTGCCACACAACAACACCAACGCCCTCTCTCAAAGACTCAACAAGTAGCTGTGTTTTGCAGATGGATCACTGTTGTTCAGTGATCTCAGGCAACACTTTTTCTGCAGTCCTGTTTGTTTCTGTTAATGAATTAGGTCCAGTTGATCACCGCACCTATACTGTAGAGCTTTTTGCTTTCATTACCGCAGACCTTTTCTACTGATTAAAATCCCACACACAAGCATTGCACACGTACAGTACTGATGAGCTCCAGTTTATCTTGCCCTGTTCAGCCACTCACAGATGTGGAGAGAGATCATTGTTGGGAGGAGATAAATGGAGAGAGATAGAGCGAGAGAGGAAGAGAGCGAGTGAGAGAGAGAGAGAGGAAGAGAGTGATAGAGAGAGAGAGAGAGAGATGGGGGAAAGGGCTTAAAGCCAGAGAGAAAGAGGACAGGAGGAGATTATGCATCCGCAGCCATATGGGTTGCTGTCCTACAGTACATCACTGCCTTTAAAAATCACAAGTGAAAAAAAAATAAAGATGGAGTGAGGGAGGGCTGGATAAGAAAAAGAGAGAACGAGTGAGTGAGAGAGAGAGAGAGAGAGAGAGAGCTGGATCAGGGCTTCAGTAAGCCACTGGCCTCCCCGACGAAAGCGAATTGATTTCTGAATGGATGTGTGGCTCAAAGCACAGTTAGCAAACACACAAACACTGGAAGAAACAAGGAACAAATATAGATTTTCAAGAGGCTGATGTGAGGCAGGATATTTTTTACTTTCCTGAAGGCTTTGGTCAGGGTCATCGAATCCAACCTTGAGCATTTCTGTCCCTGGTTAGTGTTGTGTGACATGGCTACAATTGTATACAGACGTTACTGATACAATGACTCCGGGCCATTCTTTCTCTCTCAGAACCAAGGGAGACACATTTAATTTTCACGCTCACGTCTCCTGAGGGTTGCTACCATGTGTTCTGTGATAAGTTTACTTTAAAGTATAAAGTAACGCTTCAGAACAGAAATAAAAGAGGTAAGGGACATCCTTATGGGAGGAGGGGGTGGTACTCAACAAAAACAAGCTATTAGATCACTCTCAAACTTTACAAATATTTAGGGAGAGGATGGTCAACAGTTTACACCAACACAGCACAAACAATTCTGACAAAAGGGCAAGGGACAAACAGGGCTGCATCTAATTCACTTTACTTTTAACTTGAAATGTTCAAATGTCACTAAAATGGCAGACATATTTTGACCTGAGGACATCTATGTTCTGACACTAGTGTCCTGTCCAGCGTCTGATCACTCCATGGTGATAGATTGCATAGCTCCATCTATGATCTATTATTCATCTTTATCTATTACACGAGGAAAATAACAATAAAGGGTGGAGGGGCAGTTGTGGCCTACTGGTTAGGGCTTCGAGCTTCTAACCGGAGGGTTGCTGGTTCGATCCCCGACCAGTCCACGGTTTAAGTGCTCTTGAGCAAGGCACCTAATTCCTCACCGCCCCCCGAGCGCTGCTGTTGGGCAGGCAGCTCACTGCCTAGTGTGTGTGCATCACCTCACTGTGTATTCACTGTGTGCTGTGTGTGTTCACTAATTCACGAATTGGGATAAATGCAGTGACCGGATTTCCCTCATGGGTTCAAATCCGATATTTATACTATACTACAATGATGCAGTCATAGAGTATTTTTGTTAAAGGGATCCACGTAGCCATGATATTACTGATAATGCAGTTGTCTATGTTATGTAAGAAAAAAACATTGGCCTGTTTATCAGTTTTAGCTGGAGAAAAACAAAATTTCTAGTGAAATATTTAACACGACCCATTTTGTAGATTTTCTGAGCATCCAGAATCTGTGAGTATCAGTGCTGCCGCTGCTGCTGCTCCTCCACAGTGGCCACCACTGCAGGCGAAGGCTTCAGCCTGACATCCTCATCGAGTGACAAGTGTTGCGCAAACACGGCGGGGGCCGAGGCGAGTGGCTGCTCCCAATCAGCATGGCCACGCATGAGTGCACCTGAGCCTGGCTCAGCTCAGCTGTAGCAGGTAGGCAGTGTGGGGCCTCTGAAACAGCTGAATGCCCACAGGCTAACGTACTGCCAGCTAGGCATTTGGGGGGAGATCTCTGAGGAGGATCATGTCACTGGATCATGGCATGTCAACATCTAACCCTCGCCCTCCCTTCATTGCCTGGACATTAGATTAAGACGCGAGCGGCACACAAGAAATGAACTGTGCAGAGCATCATTACTCTGACTGTGTGTGCTGATGCTCTGAAGCTATTTGGGTGCTCTCAGAGGACACACTTGATGGGACTTGACTATATTGTACTTTTGTAAGTACTTCAAATATCACAGTGACTGAAAAAGAAAAAAAAAATCCTGATGTTGACGGTGAGTCCCCTCAGCTGTTGACAATACATATTGAAACTGAAAAAAAAGAAGAGAAAATCACAGGTTTAGCCTTCAGGGGTAAGATACTTTCAACGGCTAATCTTTCCTTGGCGGCGAGTCGGCAGAAAAGCCGCACATCGAGCGACTCAGCGCGGCGGCCAACGATGACAGCTCTCCGAGTGCTATCTCTTCCCAGGCCACATGCAGCGAGCCCCGTCAGCAGCAGCGTGCTGACGTGGGAAATCTCCCTCGCTGATGATGGAGCGATGATGGGAGTTAATGACACATTAGTGAAATGAATCACCCTCGGCCCTCGCCAAACCGCTGCGTAACGTGCTCAGCGTCGGGGATGAAACCTCGGTCGCACAATGGCTGTGCCAGGCATTGTCACACAAATCCACATTTGCCATATGATTTATATGCGTAATGTAGTTTTCATGTGAATTCATTAGAAGACAACCAAAGCCTTACAATAGCTTTGTAGGGCACTGGTCTAGTTCTATTCATATTTGTTGGCATAGCACAAGTTCAATCACACTCAAAATGCCAATGATTTCCGTTGGCTGCTTGGGGGGAAAGAGGTTGGTTGAATGTGCCTTGGCATCCTAATCATCCACAAAGGCTTTGTTCTCCAACCCCATCATTACCAACGGCACATCATTGAGTGCATTCTGCACGTTTTGCAACCACTGTTTATTTGTCTCCCTCCTTCTCTCTCTCTCTCTCTCTCTCTCTCTCTCTCTCTCTCTCTCTCTGTGTGTGTCTCTCTCGCACTCTCACAGAGAGATGCCTGGGCTATTATGGAGAGAATTATGGCCTGACTACCCAATGCAGGAGCATGCTTACGTTTGATGAATTGAGGCGCAGGGCGAACGGACAGGCAGTGAGCTGCAGAGCCACAATTTCCGTCTCGAAAAGTTGTCACTGAGGAGAAGGGAAATAAAGACAAGTATCCCCTGGGTAAAGACTGTGGCAGCCATTCATGAGCCTCCTGGAGTCGTGACAACAGAGCCTCGGAGCATGCAAATCCACACACACACACACACACACAAATCTGGCCTAATGCTGCATGCATCCACGTGTAAGGCAGAAGCAGCAGCAGCATATTCTCAATCAATTATTCAAGGTCTGATCCTCATAGCCCTAAAGTGGGGAGCTGTGGTATTGGGAGGATTACGTTTATTTGCTTTTGAAGATGGCAGAGAAGTTTTTGGTAAACAAAATGCATCTGTGCCTTCAGTGGGCATTGCCAGTGTATGAATTAGCTATGGCACGCCACCCTTGAGCACTATGCCGAATTGCTTTCCTTGCAGTTAATGTAATTTTGATATGACTGAGGGTAACCTAGCCGTTTTGATTGATAACCTGCTTAGCGAGCAAAACAGGCCGGTTCGGTTGGAGTTGCAATTCCGGAGACCAGAAAACATTTTATCTCATTCACTTCCATTAGATTTCAAACAATTTACCTCCACATCCTTTCCCACTCTGCACAGCAGAATGAGGCACTTAGCATTGATCGAAGTGCAACAGCTAATGGAAAAACATTGGGCTAGCAATTTGTAAATCACGTCAGACTTAAGTGTCAACCTGATTGATGAATGGCGTATTGTTTCCAGGTTCTAGAGTAAGTTCAGAGTCTTTTTTTTTCTACATGGAGTCAGCAGTCTTGTGGGTAATTGCCAGAGAGTGTATCAGACATGACAGTTATGATATATTGTGTACTCAAGCAACTACCTGAGCTGGCAGCAGCCAATACCCAGAAGTCTCGAGAATGACACGCCAGCTACTTTGTGTGAAGTTTAAATATGTGTTTGTTATTGCAATGGTATATTTTACCTTGTGTGTGTGTGTGTGTGTGTGTGTGTGTGTGTGTGTGGTTCTTAAAATGCATCTTGGGAGCACAATATTTAAAAGGAATGTAATGTTGCTAATGGTGAAAAGTGATTTCTCATTAAAGGGTTATCAAGAACCAAGGTATCATTCAGGTTGTTTTTAAGTTTTTAATTGCTATTAAGGTTGATTACAGTGGGCAGACAGTTGTGCTCACAAATTGATCAGAATAATTTTTAAGTAGACACAGCAACAAAGAAAATAATGAGATGATCCTCCTTCAAAAGTTTATATTGATCCCTTTATATCCATCAAGTGCTGATGATTCACTAAGTGCTTAGTATCACTAGTAATCATTCTATGTTTTTTTTAAATGTATTTTAATTATTACTTTTTAAACACTTTTAAACTATTGACCTTGTATGCTTTTATATACTACCTTGTGTGTTTATGTTTTCTTCTTTCTTCATTACTTTTTAACCTATTCTTTGACTATAGGCCTTCTATGCTTTTATTAGCTATTCCTCTTCATGTGAAGCACATTGAATGACCTCTGTGTATGAAATGCATTGCATAAAATAAACTTGACTGTAGCATCAATGACGACTCATAGTCCTTTCTGATAATTGTGGATGATGAGTACCTTCATTTACCTTCATTCTTGGGTCGTCTTGCATTAACTGCATGCCTGAGACATCCCCAAAGTGTCTCCAATATTGATGTCAGAGGACTGTGATGGCCACTCCAGTGCAAATGTGCCCCATGCAGCTTGGGCCGTACAACTGTCCCCAAGATTGATTATGGTGTATTCAGCAATTTTCACCAAATTGGACTAAAATCTTTGTTGGCCTGCCTGACCAACAAAGTATCAACCAACCCACGATTCTCCAGTTCCATATCAGACTTTGAACACTACTGACCAGTGCTCTCAAATTTTTGAGTAAACAATGTTACTGAAAATAATACGGAGAGTGAAAATATAACCCCCTAGAATGAGTTCAACTGGTGTTTCTTAGTTATAGGCCTATTAACTGATAAGATTCCTATCAAACTCTGCTATGTGGATTTAAAGAGAGAAAAAAAACTTTGGTAGAGCTCCATGTAAAGGAATTTGTTATAAAGATAATATCTCAGAGACTTTCCTTGGAGCCTACTGCAGAATGTGGATTGTGGACTGTGAAACAGTAGTCAAGACATGAATTTCCACTGTATGTGATATTGCCTAAGAATTCATCCTTGAGCAATCACATCCAGTTCATAGTTCACTTCGGGCGAAAAGCACTTGCGGGTGTTCTCTTTTTTTCGGATTTGGTCGGTGCAGCCATATTAGTGTGAGTTGCGTGGAATTCTGGACGAGCTTGGTCATCTACCTGTTGGACCCTAGGCAGCTTCTCATAAAGGGCAGCTTCTCGTGTGTTGTGTCGTAGTTCTTACCAGTGTTTTCTAACGTTATAACTAAAGCAGAACTTAGTGCAATATTGTCCATCACAGAAATGCGCGTGTTCTCAACAAGCCGCTTAACTAGTTTGCACATGAAAAGTGCTTTGTTTACTCAAGTTGGGCAGCTGAGACACTTCGTCTCACATGATTTAGGATCTAACCATACGTTGTGGGGAGCAAGGAGGACTTTTGGAGGTTTTGATTGCGTTACAACTCCACTACGGACGGACCGAAAGACATGCAAACCCAATGTTTACTTACACCGTGTTCTTGGAGGAGGACGCGTTCACAATAGACCATGTATGCGCTCCTTCTCGACCAGAACTGCTTACGACGACGCTTTCTGTACAGCAAGGGATAACCCTGAACAATTCTGGAGCGCAGCTGCGCAAAATATCGCTTGGTTCGAACCATGGCATCAGCTTTTGGACAAGACAGATGTAGTATGTCCACAATGGTGGGTTGTCTCACATTCTATGTGCAGTTCTAAACGTTACACATGTTGGAAAGCACGAGTAACTCGAGCAAGACTTCAATGGAATGTAGGCTAGTCTCGTTTCAGTTTCAGCCGTTACTTTCTGAAAAAGAAAATGTATGCACATTTTGTTTTAGGTAACGTGTTTGTTATCTTGCATTTAAGTTCATTTTAGTTGCCCGAGTATGTGCACACAATTCTTTGCGTAACAGCTGTCTCCAACACTTCCCCGCTCTGTGTAAGAGTTCAACTCTGGTTCAGCATCATGTTTCGTCACCGCCCCCTTCACATGTTTACAACATGCATTAGTTGCGTATCCCTTTACTGCCACCTAGCATTGTGGAAGGCAGCACCCGACTTTAATTTCTAATTTAACAGGACATGTTAATTGGTGAAGGTCCATAACACCACTGTGTTGTAATTTAAAGCAAAACCAAACAAAACACATTTTCACCTTACAAGTAAATGATTGATCATGATAATATTTCAAACAGTATTAGATTCCTTGGTGTAGTGTAGTGGTGTAAGTATGTCTTTGATCTGCTTATTTCATATGCTGATGCTGTAGGTTTGTTGGAGGGAAGCTGAACGTCTGTTATAATGCAGTGGACCGGCATGTGGAGAGTGGACGAGGGAATCAGCCCGCTATCATCTACGATAGCCCTGTTACCAACACAAAACACATACTGACCTACAAGCATTTGCAGCAGGAGGTATATGATTTGACTGAGTCTTGAATCACACGAGGGGCAACACAAAATATTTGGTTCTT
>NC_085010.1:19722887-19727887 GCF_963854185.1 Sardina pilchardus
TGAGTAAGTTTGAAGTTGGACTCATAGAAATCATTTGCACACACTAGACGTCATATAAAGTCTCTGGACTCCACAGTGTCAGTTTTAGTTGAATAATTGTGTGTTCTATCAGTTTCTTCCTATTTGAGTGAAACATACATGACCGATTACATGTTATGTATGTATTTCCATGAGCCAGCTGCTAGTTTGTAAGGACACTCACTCAATCCAGCTGTCGTCAACCTCACACTGATATGTTTGTGTCATTCATGCGTATAGTTGAATGCCGGATCAGAGTATTAGTTAAATTATAAATAACAACACTGATATGATATAATATTTAATGTGCCTGAATGATGTTCTGGAACTACATGCTTCCCTCCACAGGAGAGTGTGTCCATGCACCCTGACCTGAGTCTGGACTGGGACGAGGAGATGGCCAAGGCTCAGCCCCATGACTGTGTCCCCCTCCCTGCTAACCACCCCCTCTACATCCTCTACACCTCTGGAACAACAGGCGCACCCAAGGTAACAGCCAAGCTTTTGTTTTCATCTTAAATGGACAGGACAGTATACAGTGGACAACACATGAGTCTGAGAGAGAGAGAGAGAGAGAGAGAGAGAGACAGAGAACATATGCTAATGGACCTCTGTGCTATGTCTCCCCCAATGGAAATATTCATGTTCAGTGGTACAAAGTTTTCTCAAAGAGAATCTTGATGCAAGCCGGTTCCTTTTCACTGAATTATGTTGAAGAGGTCTGTGAGTTTGTTTCTTCACTGGTACCGACTGAACCCCTGTGCTTTGAGTTTAGGGAGACCCCTTTAATTTGCTGACCTGAAGATGAATGACATTGTAGCTTTGTTTTGTCCGTTTGAAGCGCATATTGGTAGAAGCAATGTAATCCTGGATGTTCACTCTTCCTGAAGACATTGAGCTGCCATAATTTGTTAAGCCATCCCTTCATTTTGTTCAAAACACCTTTTGAAGCGTCAAAATTCAAATTCGGGTTATTATTCAAATCTACGTCCTCAGGGGAACAAGGAACGAGGCATCATTTCAAAATCCCAGGCCGCCATGCTATTCAATTTCTGATGAGTGATATAATTTGAGGAGGCTTTTCGTTTTTTCCCCCCCCTCCTTTAATATCTCATGAAAATCCGTGACCTTGGTGAACTTGCGGTAGAAACCCAACTGTGCCGTCGCCGCTCTCGCGTTCCTCTTGGCGGCAGACAGCGACGCCGTGTAATCACATTCCCGTTAATTAATGTCAGCCAGCTCCGCTTTGGAAGGGGGGAGAGGAGAGCGAAGGAGGCTTGAAGGCCAAACGCGGCTAGCATCGCTGACAGAAGAAGAAGGAGAGGAAAAGGAGTCGGAGATGACACATGCGGCCGTTGTGGGAGGAGGAGAGAGGGGTTGGGACGTCGCCTGAAGGCAGAGTGGAAATTAAAGGCAAATAAAGGCCTGACGCTGTCTGTCTCACACACCTCTGGTGGGACAACGTGAAATGTATGCCCGCTGGCGAGAGAGTGTCGGCCCACTCGCTTAAACTCCTCTATTATGGTAGTCTTTGTCACTCATACACACACACACACCACATACACACACACCACACACACACCACACACACACCATACACACACACACACACACACACCACACACACACACACACACACACACATACACACACCACACACACACCATACACACACACACGCACACACACGGGTTCTCACTCCACGTGTCCAGGAGATATATGGCACCAGCCAAGCCCCCCTCTCTCTCTCTCTCTCACACACACACACACACACACACACACACACACACACACACCATCGTAGGAGGTTTTATTTACAGTAGCACGGCAGCAGAAATATAGCTCTCCCACGAGCCTCGGATGCGCCTCAGTACCTGCGCTGCGGTATGAGGCGTAGGCTGCTCCCTGCCGTCAGCCTCCATTTGTGAGATGGATTTGTGATCACCTGCTCTGGACTAGAGTGCTGGCATATCATCAACTCGCTCTGTGGGAGGACATTTCTCTGTGCGTTAAGCGTATGGCTTTGATGCTATATCAGAGCACAGATGAATTGCGCTCTAACTGAGCTTCCCTTGTATGTTCTGTTATGTTTTAGAATCCCTAACAGGAGGTGAGGGTTTTTTTTCATGTCCCTTATGAATCTTTAGAACTCACAGTTTCCTCTATAAAAAATAAATGATGCCCACTTTTCCACCTTTCCTGTGTTGTTCAGGATGTGACGTACAGTAAACTGGACATTTGCCTGAAGTGCCTTTTGAACGTGTGTGCGTGAGTCAGATAGCGATTTTCTCCTTGCCCAGGGCATCGTCAGAGACACGGCGGGCTACGCGGTCATGCTGAACTGGACCATGTCCAATGTGTACGGACTCAGCCCTGGAGAGGTAAGCCGCTGAGATTGTGCTGACGATACTGGGAATGATATAGTGTTGTCTGTTCTAGAGATAATTTTGGGACTTTCAGGGAATGTTTAGAAACTCATCTTTGTATTTCAGTTTGTACAACAACAACAACAACTTGCATTTACGGTGTCTATAACAAATATTTACCTGCCTAGGATATTTCCCCTTGTATTACTTTAATAAATGGAATCTTTGTTGATTTAATTTGGCCTTTTTAACAATAATTTACAAAAAACCCTCTAATGTCAAATTGAAAGCAAAATTCTACAAAGTAATGTTAATTAATTTAGAATATATACCGCAAAATAAGCGATTGCATACATTTTCACCCCCCTCAAAGTAACTGACCTAAATCAACTGCAGTCTAACCAGTTGGGGCTAATAGTCTCACAGTTAGTGAAATGGAGATTGCCTGAGTGCCGTGGAGAATAATGGTGGAGGAGGCCTCAAAGGCATCAATGACAACCCTGAAGAAGTTAAAAGCTTCAACAGCTGATATGGGAGAAACTACAGTATGCATGCAGCAACTTTTGCTCGAATTCTTCACCAGTTAAAGTTCTATGGGTGAGTGACTAAAGTTCGCCCCAAAGAGATGTGGGAGACTCCATGGTCAAGGTCAAGTAGTAAAAGTGGAAATATCCAAGGGGGTGAATACTTTTCATAAATACTGCATGCTTTATCAAGGCACTTAAAGAGCTTTACAGTGAAGGGGGAACCTCACTAACCCCCATACATGTTTAGCACCCACCTGGGTGATGAATGATGGTCATTATGCACCAGAATGCTCACCACACACCCGCTAGCTTAGTCATAGTTTGTTTGTTTTTATTTATTTGATAAATTCTTTGTTTGACCAGGGTAGTCACATTGAGACAGATGCATCTTTTCCAAATGAACCCTGGCCAAGAAAGGCAGCACTTCGTTAAAATGATACACCACATGCAACATTGGATATAAACAGAATAAGAGAAATTGTTTTGTTATTATTATTATTATTATTATTAGTCTATTATTACTACTTTACGTTAATTTGATTTTACTTTAAACTGTGACTTTCGTGTTAATGTAATGTTTATCATAATTCTATGTTGTAAGTTGCTTTAGATAAAAAGCATCTGCCAAGTACACATAAACATAGCCATTTCTTGCTTTTGTGTCCGGGCACAGGCCTTTCCCAGGCTTTTGTATTAGGCAACCCAATTCCAACCTCTGAGACTGATACCCAGTCATTTCCACTTAAGGGCCACGAACCCCATTACATTTGTGCATCCATTTAATGGATCTGATAACTGGGGACAAATGAAGTGTCCAAAACACAGACAGCACCTTTAATAAATACTCTCACTCACTTAACTACAGGCAGTAATTAGTCCATTTAATCCGCAATGCTGCGTACTGCATGCATGGACTGTTATCTATTGATTTACCCCATTCATTTGCTCCAAGTCAGAGAGAAAGATGGAAAGAGACAGACCAAAAGGAGATTGTATGTTATTGCAGTTATGGAAAGGTGTGTGTGTGTGTGTGTGTGTGTGTGTGTGTGTGTGTGTGTGTGTGTGTGTGTGTGTGTGTGTGTGTGTGTGTGTGTGTGTGTGTGTGTGTGTGTGTGTGTGTGTGTGTGTGTGTGTGTGTGTGTGTGTGTGTGTGTGTGTGTGTGTGTGTGTGTGTGTGTGTGTGTGAACCTAATGCACAGAGTGTGTGTGTGTGAACCTAATGCACAGACTTTTTTCATTATTTACATGTCAACAGAATGAAGTCATTATTAGCAATGCATTATATTACTGTATGCCACTTGACATGTAATATGACACCCTGCTGTTCTCTCACTCAGGTGTGGTGGGCGGCGTCAGACCTTGGCTGGGTGGTTGGCCACTCCTACATCTGCTACGCCCCTCTTCTCCATGGCAACACCACCATTCTGTATGAGGTAGCGTTGTCTGGCCTCCCAGTTGTATCATGTGGACTGTGGACCAGTGAGAGCAGAACTAGTCGACCCATTTCACTGCCAGGGTCATGATGACAAGGAGGATGAGGGCAGGGAGGCCTGACTCTCAAATCTCTTTGACCTCTCTCTTTCTCTTTCTCTTTCTCTTTCTCTTCCTCTTTCTCACTCTCTCTTTCTTTCTCTATCTCTCTCTTTAATACACAGCACCATTCTGTCTCTTTTCTCCTAGTCTCTCTCTTTCTCTCTCTCTCTCTCTCTCTCTCTCTCTGTCTGACACACAAACACACACAGCATGGTTCTCATTCTCTCTCTCTCTCTCTTCTCGTCTAGTCAGTGTTGTCTCTGTCTCTATGTATTCTTCTCTTTCATTTTTTTGATGTGTCTAGCATCTCTCTTTGCCTGTGTGTGGCTTGCTCTCTCTCTCTCTCTCTCTCACCCCCATCTATTCATTACTGCTGTGGCATAAGCCCTCCCAAAAAAAAGAAAAATAACTATATTCTTTTAAAGCCTCAAGGGAAATAGTTTCTATCCATGCATTTCAAGAGCTCACGATTTCTCTCCCCCCCTCTCTCTCCCTCTCCTTCACTCTCTCTCCCCCTCTCTCCCTTTCCCTCTCCCTTTCCCTCACTCTCTTGCGC
>NC_085010.1:19735387-19740387 GCF_963854185.1 Sardina pilchardus
GGCCGAGAATGGGGCTGGACGTCTGGGGTTGAGGGGCGAGCTCCTGTCGGTCAGAGCCAGTTTAACAGGGCTGGTTAAAAGGGAGAGGGTTGGGAGTGAGAGGGGAAGTGTGTGTGTGTGTGTGTGTGTGTGTGTGTGTGTGTGTGTGTGTGTGTGTGTGTGTGTGTGTGTGTGTGTGTGTGTGTGTGTGTGTGTGTGTGTGTGTGTGTGTGTGTGTGTGTGTGTGTGTGTGTGTGTGTGTGTGTGTGTGTGTGTGTGTGTGTGTGTGTGTAGCCTGCTGGACATGCTCAGTGTCTGCCTCAGTGCCTGCTGGAGATTGAAGGGGGATTGTTTTGAGTAAGCGCTGCAGTACTCTGCATAGCAATGCACAGTTCTGTGCTGCTGGCCAACGGTTCTGTTTCACTGTAAGGACAAGATAGACAGAGGCTGTGGGCTAGTTTAGATACTCTCTTGACTCCAGGCCAGTGAAGCTGTTGAGAAGGCAGAAACGAGCTTGTGTGTGTGTGTGCGTGTTTGTGTGTGTATTTGGGACAACATTGGGATGACATCAATCCACAAAAAACAAGACTGTTTGTTTTAAGACTCCTTGTGGCATTAAGAAAACAAACGCTTAGTCATTGGCAACAAGACTAAATGGAAAAAAAAACTCTGTGTGTATGTTTGTGTGTTTGAGCTCTGCTCTTGTCTCTCTCTCTCTCTGTGTGTGTGTGTGTGTTTGTGTGTGTGTGTGTGTGTTTGCGCTCTCTCTGTGGGCAGGCTCCGGAGTCTATTCTTGGCAGGGGAGCGCTGTGATGTGGAGACACTGGAATGGACCAAGAAGACCTTTAAGGTTCCAGTGATCGACCACTGGTGGCAGACTGGTGAGCTGTTTCTGTCTGTCTGTCTGTCTGTCTGTCTGTCCTATCTATCTGTCTGTCTGTCTGTCTGTCTGTCTGTCTGTCTTCTCCTAATCTCTATATTTAAATCAATCTTTCATTCTTTCATTCTTTCTGTCTTTAATTCAGATAAAAAAGCAAAACACAACTCAATGTTTGTTCAATAAACAATGTTATCTGTCCATATCTATCAATCACTCTATCTGTCTTTCTCCTGGTCTCTCTCTGGCTCTCTCTTGCTATCTCTATCTTTCTTTGATTCTGATAAAAAAAAAGCAAATATACAGTCCAGTAGCTCTAACAACATCAGCAGCACCGCTGACGTAAAGACAAACACCATCAGGCACAAAAAAAGACCAGCAGACACCTGTAGTCCTCGTGGTCGTCCAGAACAGTTGATGAAAGGGGGTCAGGTATTCTCTGAGCCTCTCTCCCTCTCTCTCTCCCTCTCTCTCTTCCTCTCTCTCTCCCCCTCTCTCTGCTTCTCTCATGCGAGTCCCTGGGTGGCCTAATTGGTGTTGTTTGTGTGTAGTGGGTTGTTTGCCTTGTTCTGAGATGATATGATGAAGGCCATTTTCCCTTCCTCTCCCCTCACCTGTCATCTGTCTTTTCTCTCTGTTCTGTCCATTTTCTCTGCCACATACTGTACGTGGTTGTTTACTCAGACTGCAGCTTTCAACTGATCTGTACGGAGGGCTCTATGGCATCAGGTTGTTTGGATCCTGACGGTTACAGAAATTACTTTACCTATATGTGTATATACTGTACATACTGATTACACATTCTTACTGGTTATACCCTACTGAAATGTCGCTCCTATTTAGCTAGCCAATATATTATGAGTTTCTGCTGAAACAATAACAGTGCTCCGAGACGGCACAATATTGTTCAGACACAGTGCTCAGCAGAATATTAACATCTTATTCCTCTTCATTTTAATCACCGACAGCAGCCAGGTTCTCGTTCAGGTAATAATAACGAGCATTTCTCTCAAGTGCACGGAGAGTCGTCCTGGAATATTGCGCTCCGTGCACTGCAGTGTGTTTACAAACCCGAGTGTCCCCAGACCTTGGGGTGCTTAGCCTCTCTCTGAGAGCCCAGGTGTGCTGCCTGGGTGGACCGAGACATCCATTATGGATATAGCTTGACCCGTCCATTAGCGGTGGCCCCTGCTGGTGCTGCCTCTCTCTCTCTCTCTGCCCTTGTTGTTGTTGTTATTGTTGTTGTTGTTGCTGCTGCTCGTCTGGTGAACATGAGCCTCTTAAAGCCTCCACCGTCTCTGTTACCGGCGTCGTCATTGTCGCTGCCACTCCAGCTCCAGCTGCCCGGCCTCTCCTCTCCTCCCCGTTTCCCAAAATAAACCTCCGCCACGGCGAGGCCTCGTTCGCTCCACGCCGCCCCTGCTGCTGCATTGTCTCCGTGTTGGCGTTTGTTGTACATCGTAAGCGCTGTAATTGTTTGGGCTCTAATGAGAGGACCCCCATTTCGACTCCATTTTTGTTTTGTTTGGCCTCCATCTTGGCTTGGCGCCCGCTGTAATGTCTGCTAATGTGTCGACTCTCTTCCCCCCCCCCTCTCTCTCTCTCTGCTCGCACCGATTTTGAATTAAATTCCACTCGTTTCGGTGCGTGATTTGCATCTCATTGCGTTTTGCATCTGCGTTCGTTTCGTGCGGTTTTTTTTCGGTCTCTCCGAGAGAGCCTCTGTCCACAGAGAGAGCTGGAGAGGAGACTGATGATGAGGCTAAAGGTGGCGTCTTGACTGCTAGCTTCTACTCCGAGGTTTGAGTAGACGGAGATGGAGGGGATGGGAGATGTGGCCTGCTGTGATTTATTATGGAGAGAGGGAGAGAGAGGGAGAGAGAGGGAGAGAGAGAGGAGGCAGAAATAGAAAGGGTGAGGTAGATTGATAGAGGTGTAAAATGAAAGGAAGAGGGCAAGAGCTGAAAAGAGAGAGGGAACAAGAAAGAGATGGATATGCAAAAAGATAAAGAGTATGCAAAGAGAGTTTGTGTGTGTGTGTGTGTGTGTCGTGTGTGTGTCTGTGTCTGTGTCTGTGTCTGTGTGTGTGTGTGTGTGTGTGTGTGTGTGTGTGTGTGTGTGTGTGTGTGTGTGTGTGTGTGTGTGTGTGTGTGTGTGTGTGTGTGTGTGTGTGTGTGTGAGAGCTTTTGTGTGTGTGTTTATCTTGTTCATTCCGCAGGACAAGGCATTGATCCGCCTCAACTGAACATCTCTGTGTTAAATATGAAGTCAATAAGCTGTTGAACGCGCATCGACCTTGAGACGATGAGGAGGGGGGCACTCTAGTCTCTCTCAGTGTGTGTGTGTGTGTGTGTGTGTGTGTGTGTGTGTGTGTGTGTGTGTGTGTGTGTTGAACACTAAGTGTGTGTGTGTGTGTGTGTGTGTGTGCGTGCACCCATGTTAACTATTTGCTTTAGAGTGCTGACGTGTTCATGTGTGTATTATACACAAAGGGTTAGGGCTGTGTTAAAATACATGCACAATATGTGCTGACTTTTACGAGAGAGAGAGAGAGAAAAGGGAGAGAGAGAAAGAGAGAGAAGAGAGAGAGAAGATGAATGAGAGAGTCTTTTTCTTCCCAGACTGAAATGTGAAATAAACATGACAACATGGCGGTGTGTAGTGTAGTGTAGTGTAGTGTAGTGTAGAGGCTGCTCCATATCACACAGTGCTGCTGCTGTTGTGGTGAGACGCGCTAAGCTGGCTTTCCACAAGCCGTGTGTCGTGCTCAGAGTGTCTTCCAGTCTCTCAGGCCTCAAAGAGCCTGCTGTTGGGATGGCATCATGCTCTGCATCCTACACGCACAGACACACACTCACACACACACACTCACATGGTCTCACACACACATACACACACATGGTCTCACACACACATACACACACATGTTCTCACACGCACAAACACACACACACACACACACACAAACACATGGTCGCACGCACACACACACATACACACACATGGTCTCACACACACACACACACACACACACACATGGTCTCACACACACACACAAACACACACACACACACATACGGTCTCACACACACACACACACATGCTCGGCAGCCAGCCTCATCTTTGATCTCTCTGTTGCATCATTCAGTATGTGGCGTAATGCAAACGACATCGCAGTCTTTCTCAGTCTTCCTCTCCGTCACAACAAAAACACCTCTGTTCTTTTTTCTCCACCTCCGCTCCACTCTCTCTCTCTCTATCTCTCCCCTTTTCTCTCCTCTCGTCATCACCAGTGCACCCCTAACACACAGGGCTCCTGTTTTAACAACACGCTGGCACCGAGGAGGAAGCAATGACAGCATAGACTGTTTCTTTTCCCCCCCTGATGCAGATGGCTGTGTGTGTGTGTGTGTGTGTGTGTGTGTGTGTGTGTGTGTGTGTGTGTGTGTGTGTGTGTGTGTGTGTGTGTGTGTGTGTGTGTGTGTGTGTGTGTGTGTGTGCGTGCACGCATATTTGTGTGTGTGTGTGTGTGTGTGTGTGTGTGCGTGCACGCATATTTGTGTGTCGGTATATGCACGTATTTGTGTGTGTGTGTGTGTGTGTGAATAATATGCGTCACAGCAGATTAGGCCTTTGAGGGCTTTTAATAATAACGACACATTCCCTGTGACGCTGCGCTCTCTCGGCGCCACACGCTAATCTCATCCCAGATGCGGGCACACACACACACACACACACACACACACACACACACACACACACACGCGGGCACAAGCGGCACGGTACCAGCGCTTGGCACCGGTGCCAGAAACGCACCCGTCGCTGCCGTTAATCAGAAGCTAATGCCTGTGGCAGCGCCCGGCTCCCAGGTGTGCAGATTGGATTGGGTCAGGTGTGTGTGTGTGTGTGTGTGTGTGTGTGTGTGTGTGTGTGTGTGTGTGTGTGTGTGTGTGTGTGTGTGTGTGTGTGTGTGTGTGTGTGTGTGTGTGTGTGTGTGTGTGTGTGGGGAGGTGGGGTTTTGCTTGTGTGGGTATATGTGTTGGTTGCGGTTGTGTCTGTGAGTGTGTACGCATTTGTGTTTGGGTGGAAGTGTGTGTATGTGCATGATTGATTTTTGGATTGAGAGTGTGTTTGCTGGTTGGAT
>NC_085010.1:19742887-19747887 GCF_963854185.1 Sardina pilchardus
AGTGGTATTGTTTACATTGTCCTGTGTTGAAGAGTTGGAGTTGAAGAGTTGTGAATGAATGTGGATGGGCCGGCCAGTACTGAATAAAGTGCTGTGAAAGATGACGTGTGTGTGTGTCTCTCTCCTTCTGTGTGTGTGTGTGTGTGTGTGTGTGTGTGTGTGTGTGAGACACTGGAACCTCTCTGCTTGGCATTGTTGTTGCCAGCAGTGTCATTGTGCTTGGGGCGAATTGCAAGCCCTCTCAGCCACACCTCTGTGTGTGTGTGTGTGTGTGTGTGTGTGTGTGTGAAGAGATGTCTCTCAGAGCATCAAGGCAGAGGAGTCATTGTTACATCAGTCAGTGTGTGTATTTGGTGTGTGTGTTCTTTAAGATGCCTCAGAGCATGGAATCGAAAGACTCAATTCTTACATCAGTCAGTGTGTGTGTGTGTGTGTGTGTGTGTGTATATACTGTATGTGTGTATTGTGACCTTGGTCTGAGCCTCTATTTATTCTTGTGTGTGTTCGTGTATGTGTGTGTCATGTGTGTGTGTGTGTGTGTGTGTGTGTGTGTGTGTGTGTGTGTGTGCATGAGAGAGAGGATAAAAGTGTGAGGGTGGATGCAACATTCCTTTTCCCCTCAGAAGCTGCGGATCAGCCTCGGCGCAGTGTTGTTGTGGGGGGGGGGGATCTGGGGCTCCTTAGAACATCAAGAGTCGTCTGTGCTCTGTGCTCATACCAGCAGGTCAGGCCATCATAGTTGTTCCCATGTTACAAGCAGGTGTGAAGGGCTGTGTTTGCTTAGTCCAGTTGCGCCACGGCTGGGTACGCAGCAGGGAACTTATACAAACAGCAACATCATGCCCTCACCCTCGGCCCCCTGGCTGACCGGGAATTCTGCCGATCCTCCCGATAGGCACTCCGCTACTGTTGGAGATGCCCATGTCCATGCACATGCCTGAACACAGTGTGAGGATTAGTTTACATTAGTTACTAGATTACTAATACTTAATTAACTACTAGTAATTAGATTCGTTTACATGCCTGAGGCTTCAGGCTGTTTAGATGCAGAAGATGGTCTCTCTCTCTCTCCTTCCCTCTCTCCATCTCTCTCTCTCTATCTCTCTCCTTTCCTCTCTTCATCTATCTCTCTCCATCTCTCTCTCTGATACGTGAAGGTGTTGTTTCCCCCCCCTCTGACCTCCAGCATCAGCCATCACTCAGCTCCCAGAGGGCACATCCGCGGCACCCGCGAGCTTCCAGAAACCCGCGTTTGAACGCCGTCCAATCAATCAATGTGATTTATCAGCGCCCTCCGCCTGGCAGTCGTCTCCTCTCCTCTCCCGCTCGCCCCGCTCCGGGCCTCAGGAGAGGAAATAGTATTGGCCCGGGGCGCCTGCTTTTGCGGATTGAGTCGTACAGGGGTCACGGATGGAAACAGGAATTCATTTTGAGACAAATGACATGCAGGTTAGGATTTATAGGGACGCTTGGGCTGTCATTCGGGAGGTGTTGCTTGGCAGTGACCTACAGAAGGGTACGCGTCTGAATCTGCGTCTGCGGTGTTGCCAGGCTTGCTCTTATTTGTTGCCGTCGGTGTCTGAACCATCGATTTGATCTTCAGTTCTCTGATCGGCATTACAGTTAAAATCCAACATCTAAGCTACTTTGATGAACTGTACGAGGAGGTTCAGAACTTTGAAGATGTGCGTCAGTGCGAGAGGAAGCTATAGTGGGGTTGATCTCACGCCTGGGTACTGTGGACATGGAACATGGGACCCGGGCTAACATCAGTCTAGAAAGGGTGCTAGTCCCAGTGGCAAGCCACTTGGCACCAGCTAAACATTTGCCAAACCTAGCGCAGGTGTGCTGCCGGTGAATCAAGCTGCTGAATGCCGTCATTGGGCCTCCTGCTTTGAGCGCTCGACTCCCAATCAATCTGGCCTAAAGAGAGCGAGAGAAGAAGCCTCATCCCTTACACTGGGTCTGGGTCCGGCTAAATGGGCTCTAAGCAATGGGGGTTCTAGTCCAACCGGCAGTCCAGCTTCCTGTTTTAACATTCTACATTCAATCTATCTGATGCAGGACTATTTGCTTATTTATCAGTGTAACAGGAAGTTGACACTGATCTGCCATAGGTATATATCTATATCTATGTGATCTGCCAGTACAAGAGAAATTGTGACTGGCATAGAGCCTACGGTATTGCTGGGCTGTGTGTGTGTGTATGTGTGTGTGTGTGTGTGTGTGTGTGTGCAGACATATAGTTTACTCCCATCTGTCAGTTGCACCTGGATTAATCTGTATACCCCCCCCCCCCCTAACACACACACACACACAGCTTTTGGGCCCTCCTGCTTAAACCTTGCATTGTTTGCTCCTTCTGTACTGCCCAGTCAGATGTTTGGAAGCTTTGCAGGGCAACAACCGAATGGAAAAAAAAAACAACAGCACCCTGGTTATCAGCCAGTAATTGCCTGAGACAGAGCCAACTTGTGTGAGCTTGAGTGTGAACGTGCAGCTTATCATCAGCGAGGCAAACGTCTCTCCGGGGACGCTGACGAGAGGCGAGAGGTAGCAAATGGCCCCTGTGACGCCCAGCGAAAGACGGCAGACAAATTAGAAACCAAATCGATGATTTCCCTCCCTCCACGGCCCATCTGCGGCAGGCGAGCTGTAATCTCTCGCCGGTTTGGTAATGCAATATTCAGCGGCGGGGATTTGATGAATTTGATACGGCCCGTTCGGCACGAGGAGTGAAACTTTCCAGGGCTGTGTGGGTGGGAAGGGGGAGAGTGATCAGGAGAGAGACGAGGGCCTTGGAAGACTTAAAAGTTAATATTCCTGTTAGTTAACTGAGGCTTCTTACTAGCCTGTTTTTGCTTTTGAACACATTTTTTTATTACTTGTAAATGAAATATGTTCTGAGAAATGGATTCTTTGGAAAGGTTCTGTGAACAGGCATGGTACACAGAGTCTTACACAAACAGAATATTTTCCTCACACAGAGAGAAGCCCTTTTGTAGGCAAGGAAACGCTCATTGTCTCTCCAGAGGGTTCATCGGAATAGAAACAGCACTTTAAAGCTGTTTTTCTCTATAAAGCCCTCTGATGCGTTTCCACAAAGAGGCTGCTTCAAAGGAGGACCTTTTCTAGTTCTGCAAGGACAATAGACTCCCGCTAGGCTACAGTAGACCCCCAGCTTTAGAGCTATCTAGCTCTAAGCAACAACTTGCCACTCTTACAAGTATGCTTTTATCAGGCATAGTCTGGGTGTCATCTCCTAATTGATCTGTGTCATGTAAATGACCAGTAAACACGTGTGGTTCTGGTTCCCACCAGCCATCGAGGATATGGACTAATTAGTTCTATGGTTCCAGGATGGATGGAACTTTCCATGAAAAATGAAAGGAACACTTTCCCAACACAGCTTTTCCGACTGTATTACCCAAGACACCAGTTGGCATGCTAGCAAGCTTTTATCCTTGCCAACAAGGATGTTGGTGGTGCCATTTATGTTGTTTGCTCACTAGCTGCAGGCCATGGTTAAAAGCGAAGTGACTTGTATTTACTGAATGATACAAAGTAAACAGTAAAGTGGTAGAAAGTGACACAGACACACAACGGCAACCTTAGTTTAAAGTTCCACCGTTAAACTGAGGTCCTGACTCACCGTGGTCCTTAAAGGTCCCACGGTACTCATCACGAAGAGTGGAGGATTCCCTAGTTTCCTGGCGAAATTCCCAACCAGGCTCATTCAGTCTGCCCCCCCCCCCTAATTATCCCCACAGTGTAATTGGCTCATTCATTAATTCCCTCACTCTCCACCTGAAGCAAGTTCCGGCACATAATGGCTGGCGTGTGTTACCCGGGTGAGTGCTACAGAGTGGTGGTGGTTAGCAGGGTTCTCCCCTTCACTGTAAAGCATTTTGCATGCCTGGAAAAGTGCTGTAGAAATGCAATGTGCTGCTGTTGTTGTGTTGCGCACCAAAACACCTTCCTTTTGAACTTTCTCTCTACCTGCTTCAGCTGGTAGCGTTACTCGAGTGCAGAGAGGTGGTGGTTAGTGAGGCTCCCTCTTCACTGTTAAGCGTTTTTGGTGCCTTGACAGGTGTTGTTGTTGTTGTGTTGTACACCAAAACACCTTCCTTTTGCTTTAAGAGTGAGAACGATGGGACTTTCTCTCCACCTGCATCAGCTGGCAAGGATATCGGAGGGTTATTACGCTCCTCTCTCGCTATTGCCGCTCGCAGACGTGATGAGAAGGATGAGAAATCGCCTAACCCTCATCGGCGAGAGAAGAGTTTCTGTTTACACGCGCCCTCGATGTCTCTGGGAGCGGAGCGATTTGTATGTATCTGCATTATGATGGATGGGCCGTGATGCTGGCCTGGATTTGATTAAAAATCCTCGCAGGCAGAGATCTAATCATGGCCATTTGTGAGATTAGTTTGCATGGATAAAGTGGAAGTGATTTGTATCCTCATTATCAGGCCCCAGGGCTCGGGGGTTCTGTGTTGTGTACGTCCACACACACACACACACACACACACACACACACACACACATAGACACACACACACACACACACACACACACACACACACACACATATGCGTGCACACACACCAAGTCCAAGTCACAGGTGGGCATCTAGTAATCATTAGAGGTCCAGCCCAAACCGCAAACCACAGTAAAAAAACGTTTGTGGGTTTCTGGATGTGTGTGTGTGTGTGTGTGTGTGTGTGTGTGTGTTGTCTGTGCAAGCACATCTCTTTACCTCTTTCTCAAACTTGCTGTCTATTCTTTGCCTGTTTCTCACTTTGCCTGTGTGTGTGTGTGTGTGTGTGTGTGTGTGTGCGCTCGTGTGCATGTGTGTGTGCAAATGACTGCTGCTGCTGCTGCTGCTGCTTGTGAAGCCTGATAATAATCTGGCCTGTGCTATTTTAGGACCCACTCCCAGGATGAGGCCGTCGCTGATGGAGGCTGCTGATGTCATGGCTGTTGCCTGGCAACCAGCG
>NC_085010.1:19752887-19795387 GCF_963854185.1 Sardina pilchardus
AGTCACTGCTTTACACCAGGCAAAAGGACATGAACCCTCTCAACTGGCTCACACTGGATTCACAGACACAAACACACACACACACATACACACACACTACACCACAGATATACACACACAGAGACATACAAATATATACAATAGTGGCTGATGTGTAGTGATGTTCGCTCAAATGGTTGTGGTCACAAATCACTTGTCATCTCGCCTATTTTTTGGCCACAGTGTGTGTGTGTGTGTGTGTGTGTGTGTGGGTGTGTGTGTGTGTGTGTGCTTGTGATTACAGTTCGTTGTGCGCTTACACGAGCTGGTCTCCTCAGTCTGACATGCCCCAGGTGGCCAGTTTCACTGCTGTTGCCTCAGGCTTCTCTTCTCTAGAGAGTGTGTGTGTGTGTGTGTGAGTGTGAGTGCTCACACACCAGCAGTATGCCTGAGTATGTTTGTGTGTGTGTATGTATGTGTAGTTTGGTATATGTGTGCTGGTTTAAAATGCATAAGCACAGTAGTGGCCATCCTCTGATTGAAAGGTTCTCTCCCTGTATTCCCATAGGGCCACTGTAGGCATATGTGACGTTCCACGGCAAAACCAGTCGCTTGTCGCAACAGGCGTTTCTGAGAAAAATGGCCATTTATGTCACTTGTGCTAAAATCGTGGATTTTTTTTTGTAAGTGTTTTGAAACAGTGGGAGGTCTACACTGTACGGCCGTGAATACATTTCGCCGAAAAACTGACCTTTTGTAGTCTAAAAACGTGAGTTTGTTGAGGTGAGAAAGTTAGAGGAAGCAGGAAGTTAGAGGCGTCTCGTTTTTTGCCGCTTTACGGTAAATGCACTCATCGACAACCACCAAGCCATCCGCGTGCTGTGTCGTTGATACAAGTACCGTAAATCTTGTAATAGCGGCGACCTTACAAAGTGTTCGTGAGTGTTGAGCCGACGGTTAACTTCAAAGGCAGATTTCTCCGTTTTTCTATTGGCATGACAGGATGAACTCAACTCCTTTGAATGTTTATATTTCAGTAATATGACGTTCAATTCATTAGATATAGGTATCGTTTTGAAGGTTGATTATGCCCCTTCCTGAAAACGTAATAACTTTGATTTTGAAAATTTGGACATTGTGACTGATTTCGCCGTGGAAGGTCACATATGTGGTTGCATATTCACAGCAGTGAATAGGCTTGCTCTTGCTCTGTCATTGAATGGAGCAAATAGCCTACATTACACACACACACACACACACACACACACACACACACTCTCTCTCTCACTCTCACTCTCTCTCTCTTTCTCTCTCTCTCTCTCTCTCACACACACACACACTCACTCACACACATGTACTTTTCACATTGACGTACATATTTATTTGTGTACTGTACCTGAGTCTTTTCTTCCATGGCGACCGACATTGTAAGGGATCATGACTCTGAGACGTACGCTTAAAGACTAATGAATAGCCTGCGCTTTCTTTTGCAACAGCAAAAGACGTGAAGGCAAATTGGTCCTCCGGAGTGAGATAAGGCTAAAATAAACAGCGCACAGCTATCTGAAAGGAGAGTAATTAAATAATCTTGGAGGCAAGAAAGCAATTGAAAGAAAACCAACAAAGAAATTACCCCGGTTATCCAGGAGTAGATATCAGGAGAAAAAAACAAAACAAAATAAAAAAAGAGCACTGAGACCCACTCAGAATTAAACTTTTATTCATGGCTCATTTCCTCTTCCAAATAGAATAGATCATATAATAATGCATTTAATTTACAGACGCATTTCCAAAGGCCTGCCCCGTGTACAAAATAAAAAAATCTTCCACAGGTTACACCAAGGACATAGACATAGAACATGGAAAATATCTCAACAGTTTTCACCAGTCCCACCAGCAAATACATGTACAGTATATTGCAGGGGGACAAAAGGCATGTCTGACCCTGACCCCCCCCCCAACACACACACACACACACACACGCACATGCACACCCACTCCCACCACATGAACCCTCCCTGCTTCTACACCCCCAATCTCACCTGTCAGTCTATGAAAGGAGAAGCGTTCTCCACAGGTGCTAGCCATCAGAGGAGGAAAGCAAGATAGAGGGAGGAACATAGCGCAACATGTCATGAATATATGCATTTGTGAATGGAACCGTAGGCCTGGGTGATAGTGATTTTAGAACAAGGGCTGTTGTTTGGCACAGCACGAAGCCAAGCAGTGATTTCTGTTTGCCGCGGCAACACTAATGCAATTCAGCTGCAGGTGTACGTTTGCAGAGTGTTCTACAGCAGCTTCGAACACGGCTCAGTCAGTCGTAATCAAAGACCGGAGCTGTTCTGTTCTCCCTTGCAAATAGATAAAAGGGGCTCCGTGTTGCTAGCAAGCTTCTGGAAATGCTCTAACTGAAGGGAACTTGTCCTGTGTATTTGGGGGCGATATTGGCCGGAGAGGTTTAAAGTCCACTGGCAGGCTTGGACCTTCATGTTGACAAACAAAACACTCCCGATCTTCCCCTCTGGTGTTTACATCAGATCTTTGATGACTATTTTGACATGACTATGTGCTTCATTGTGTGTGTGTGTGTGTGTGTGTGTGTGTGTGTGTGTGTGTGTGTGTGTGTGTGTGTGTGTGTGTGTGTGTGTGTGTGTGTGTGTGTGTGTGTGTGTGTGTGTGTGTGTGTGTGTGTGTGTGTGTGTGTGTGTGTGGGCTGTCAGCCCTGATGAGTAAAATAGAGCAGTGGTGGTTTGGGACGTATGAGTCAGAGAACCCAGAGGAGCAGTCACCGCTCTCTCTCCTAGTAATGTGGTTTAGCAGCAGAGACCCTCAGTGTGTGTGCGTGTGCGTGCGTGTGTGTGTGTGCGTGCATGCTTGCTTCTATGTGTATATGCACATCTGTGTGTGTGTGTGCGTGCGTGCTTGCTTGCTTCTATGTGTATATGCACATCTGTGTGTGTGTGTATGTCTTAGTGGAACTGTAGTGATCGCTGTGGGTGTATGTGCATGCACATGTAGGCTGTGTGTGTGTGTGTGTGTGTGTGTGTGTGTGTGTGTGTGTGTGTGTGTGTGTGTGTGTGTTAGCGAAAGCTCTGAAATGTGGGTTAGGTTTTGTAATCAGGACAAGCCTCTGATGCAGGCTAACCCAATCAGATTTCATTGGCTCGTCACTGATTTAGATTGAATCGGGGATTGTGTACAGACATGAATAATGGATTTTGCTCTGGATTGCACTGCTGTATCATTGCACTGGAGATCATCTCTGCTACTGAGCCTGTGTGTGGTACCTGTTTGTGTGTGTGTGTGTCTGTGTGTGTACAGTGTTTAACATTATTGTGTGTGTGTGTGTGTACAGTGCTTAACATTATTGTGTGTGTGTGTGTGTGTGTTTGTGCATATCCTTGTGTGTTTCAGGAATTAAAACATCATTTTGTGTGTGTGTGTGTGTGTGTGTGTGTGTTAGAGAGTGGATCAGCTATCACTGCCTCCTGCATCGGTCTGGGAGAATCAGTCTCACCGCCTGCTGGCCAAGCAGGCAAGCCAGTGCCTGGATACAATGGTGAGTGAACACACACACACACACACACACACACACACACACACACACACAAATGCTATCCCTCTTGCAGTGTTTGGATGTATATATGTATTATTGTTTGTATAAAATGATAAATGAATGTGAAAGATGTAAACACATTTCTCTCCCTCCTGTTGAGTCCCACTTTTTCTACATTTGTCTCCTTTTCATGTTTCTCTTTTCCTCCATCTCTCTCTCTCCCCCTCTCTCTTTTCTTCCATCTCCCCCCCTCTCTTTTCCTCTATCTCTCTCTTCCTCCTCCATCTCTCTCTCACTCCGTTCTCTCTGCCTGTCATTCTCTCTCTCTCTTAGTCACAGTGATTGATGATGACATGCAGGAAGTGGAGCCCAAGACTCTGGGTAATATAGTAGTAAAGTAAGTCTCTCCTTCACATATCTTGTGTGTGAGTGTGTGTGTGTGTGTGTGTGTGTGTGTGTGTGTGTGTGTGTGTGAGTGTAAGTGGAGCCCAAGACTCTGGGTAATATAGTAGTAAAGTAAGTCTCTTCTTCACACATCTTTCTGTCTTGTCTATCTGTCTCTCCCACACTCACACACGCACACACACACACACACACACACAGCCCAAGACTCTGGGTAATATAGTAGTAAAGTAAGTCTCTTCTTCACACATCTTTCTGTCTTGTCTATCTGTCTCTCCCACACACACACACGCACACACACACACAGCCCAAGACTCTGGGTAATATAGTAGTAAAGTAAGTCTCTTCTTCACACATCTTTCTGTCTTGTCTATCTGTCTCTCCCACACACACACCCCATCACAACACAACAGTCGCAAACTACCGAGCAGAATTCAAGTCTGAAAGAAGCAGTCCGATTCTCTCTGTTTTTAGCCGTGTTCGCTACCTTTTCTCTACAGCTGACTGCTAGTTCTAAGCTAGTTCTCAGTGAACACCAGTCTCCATGCACTCTCCCTCCCAGCGATGGCAGGAGCATTGTGGGACCCATAATGCTTTGTGTCCTCATATCAGGAAGTATGTTTCAGAACAATAGAGGAAGCTTAATTGGGTGACAGTTAAACAGGGCATGAAACTGGCTCCACATAGTCCATTATATTTCTTTGATCTGATAGTGTTTGAACCAGCGAAAGTCCCTCTCTGTCTCCTCGGTTTCTCTCTCTCTCTTTTGTTCTCTCTCTCTCTCGCTCTCTCTCTTTATCTTTCCCCCTCTCTCTCTTCCAGTTCCTATCTCTTGTCACTGAACCCCTCATCCACTGGGGCAGGATTTGCGCTGTGTGGGCCAGAGGAGAGCGGCGCTCAGAAGCCCTTTTTTTTATCTGGGAACAAATAGCCGCGGCGTGGAGTTTCCCTGGAGCTCGGCGGAGGAACTTAACCTCTGAGCCGTCTGAGGTGAACCCGTAATGGAGCTCTAATGGGCCTCCGACTCTCACAAGAGAGGCCCTATCTCCCCTCCTTCCACTTTTCTCTTTTCCCTTTTTCTTCTTTCTCTCCTCCCTTTTTTTTCGTCTTTTAATTTTGCTGGATTCCTTTTTTTTTTTTTTTTTTTTTTTTAAAGCTTTTGCTGTTGAGGCTTGAGGGTATGTCAAGAGGGTCGCTATGCATAATTGATGTTGGTTTGTTTTGTTTTTACGTCGTTTTTGGTTTTCAGTGATTGTTTCCTTATCATTATAATAAGTGAGGCTGGATTTCACTTTTCCCCCGGCAGTTCAAACACAGAAACTCATTATATATTATGTTTACTGAGGGGCAACACTGTTGTTTTATTCATCGCGGTTGCTGGCAGCGTTGCTTCAGTCATCGCTGACTGCCTTTTAAGGGGGACAGGCCCTGGTCAGCTCTCTCACGGTCGACCGATTGGGAGGGGCTTTTATGAATCAATATCCCAAACCTCCCATTTGTTTCCAGGCATTACACAACTGAACCGTTGTTCCTAAAGACCACTGTGGGAGAAGTCCCCTCTGAAATCATCATTAATTGACAGTGCCCAGAAAGCATCATTATCTGTAGAGAGGAAACCACATGGCCTCAGTTCCTCCAGATAATAGCAATTGACAAACTTATCTGCAGGCTTCAGGCACTAACTACGCAAATGGCAAAGAGGGAGCCTGATGTCAAACACACTTTTAACCGTGCTAGGGAAATTAACAAACTTACAAGCACTTACCCTCATGTCTCTCCCTCTTTCTCTCTCTCTCTCTCTCCATCTCTCTCTCTCCATCTCCCTCTCTCCGTCTCTTTTCTCTCTCTTTCTCTTCTCTTCATATCAGACTCCCATTGCCTCCAGGGGCAGCACTGAGTCTATGGCAGAATGCGGATTTGTTCCGGAAGCTTTACTTTACCAGGTTTCCGGTACGTCTCTCAGTCAGTCACATGTCAATCAAATTTTAATGCAAAGCTGCAAAGCATGCAATGGGTCAATGGGTCAATATCTTGTGATGTAATGGTTGACACTTGATAAAAGTCTCATAACACATGTCAATATCCCTTGAGCTGCTTGTGTTTAAAAATAATGTCATGTGTTACTAGCAAGTTTTACAAAAGCAGTGGCTTTCTTGGCAACATCTGACTAAAGTGGATGTGAAGTGTTGGTGGACGATTCGGAGGTCACGTCACTTATTTATTCATTTCTGATTGGACGAGAGGAGTTCCATGAGTCATCGTGAGTGGCGATATCGCAACATCTCAGGACATACTCACTTTGCATAGCACAATTCAATGCAACATGCAGAGCGATTACTAGCTGTAAACGGCCCATTCATTCAAACTGAGAGAGCAGCAATTTCCAATTTGACAGTTATTGAATGAGTAATGGACTAGATTAAATGTTGAGATTAACATGTAATGTGAGGACAAAGAAGTGTCCACATTATTGTGCCCTTGTATCCTCTCTCACTCAACTTAGCTGCAGAGAGACATTTTCTGTTCCTTGGCAGCAGCAGATACCGAGACTAGATTGGATCTATTGTTTGGGGTGCAGGAAAAAGGAACAAGAATGAATGATAGAAAAAACTATTTGGTGTCTTTAAACTTGATTTGTTGTAACTGATGTTTAAAAGCAATGTGGCACTGGTGATTGTGGAGCTGGAAAAGGACATAGCCACTGCTTGGGTTTGCATTCACCTATAGGGCCATATTTTATAATCGTTGGTCATCATTCAATGATTAGTAGAATGCCTCAGTGAGAAAAGAAAAGAACCGCCATTGTATTTGTATTATGGAAGGGAAAGTGTTATTTAAAGTTGTACACTGCCATCTAGTGGTGAATGATCCATACTGCTACAGCCCTTGGGCTGAACATGGTCTCTCTTCGCTCCTTGTTTGACTTGCTCTGCTTCTGCCTTCCTTTTTTCTCCCCTCTACTGTTTGAAGGGTTATTATGACACCATGGACGCAGGCTTTGTGGACGATGAGGGCTTTCTGTACATCATGTCACGATCCGACGATGTCCTCAATGTCGCAGGACACAGGCTGTCTGCTGGGGCGCTGGAAGAGGTCAGTCAACTGCTGTGAGGATGAGGAGGAGGAGGAGGATGATGATGAAGTCTTCCCTCTCTCTTCTTCATTTAATTTTGGGTGAACCCAGCATGTGACTGATGGTTCAAATGAGGGATTTTAGTTGTACAGTTGCCATGGTAAAGGTATTTATTATTCATTTTTTTCTAGTTTTATGGTTAAGTAACTGTATACAGTACTTGGTCCTTGCTTGACATGGAAATAATGTCAATTCATCTTCAGCTATGCTTGTCTTTGTGATGCTTACATATAACGTCAGCACAGCACTGACAGAAGACGGAAGACAGTTTAATGTCCGTGTGTGTGTGTGTGTGTGTGTGTGTGTGTGTGTGTGTGTGTGTGTGTGTCTGTGTTCCAGTCAGTGTTGCTGCATGCGTGGGTAGCGGACTGCGCGGTGGTGGGATTGGAGGACTCCCTGAAGGGCCATGTTCCACTAGCTCTGTGTGTGCTGCGTAACGGTAAGTAAGGCCTCTTGGAGTAGCAGAGAGTGCACACACGCACATCCAACTTAAACAGGTGCAAGGTAAAATGGAAGTCGAAGAATAGAAAAAAGCACCCGCATAAATAGAATAGAATAGAATATACTTTTTTGATCCCGGGAGGGTAATTCAGTTCTCTGCATTTAACACAATTTAACCGAATTAGTGAACACACAGCACACAGTGAATACACAGTGAGGTAAATCACACAACCCAGAGCAGTGAGCTGCCTGCCCAACCAGCGGCGCTCGGGGAGCAGTGAGCGGTTAGGTGCCTTGCTCAAGGGCACTTCAGCCGTGGACTGGTCGGGGATCGAACCGGCGACCCTCAGGTTACAAGCCCGAAGCCCTAACCAGTAGGCCATGGCTGTCCCAAATCACTTCGCGAGCAGCAGCAATAGTGTGTGGGTACTCTTTTCTATTCTAAGGCCTCTTAGAGCCACTCGTCTCTCCACACAGCCAGTGTTTACATCGCATGTGCAGCAGCACATCAGTCTGCCATGCACACACTGACCCTGTTTATGTGTGGCCATGATACAACGTAATGTTTATCCTCTTCAGACACTCACACACACTCACACTCTCTCTCTCACACACACACACACACACACACACACAAAGATACACATATAAATACATCCACATCTACACATACTGTAAGTGCATGTGCATTTTCTATCCCTCTTTGTGTGAGGGCTTTGTATAAATGTGTGTGTATGCATTTGTGTATGTTTGTGTATATTTATTTTTGCGTGTGTTTTCTAGAGTGTCAGAAGAGCCAGGAGGAGGTTGCAAAGGAGATTGTGAGTCTGGTCCGTGAGACCATCGGGCCAGTGGCTGCCTTCAGGAAGATTCTGTTTGTGAAGGGTTTGCCCAAGACCCGCTCGGGAAAGATTCCCCGCTCATCTCTGGCCAACCTTGTCAATGGAAAGCCATATAAGGTATCATCTCCCACTGTACTGGAAAACACACACACAAACACACACACACACACACACACACACACACACACACACACACACACACACACACAGGTACACTCACACATATTGTAGTGAAACTAACCACTGGCTCCACTGGTATACCACTGGTATAGTGTCAGTTGAAAGGGATGTGTTGATGGACCACGATGGACATGATTATGATGTGTTGTGTTTGTGTCTTATTCTCTGCACAGATCACGCCGACTATAGAGGACCCTGGTGTCTATAAGAACATTGAGAAGGTTGTGCAAGAGAGTCAGAGAGGACCTGGGCAGTGACGCACGCACGCACACACACACACACACACAAGTCCATAAAAGAGCAAGCCGTCCAGGACACTACATTAATGTTTCCTCTCTTGCACGCAGACACTTTCAGACCTCTCTTCCTACAGACTGCACAAACATTTCATGGTGATGTATTTAGTACTGCAACTGTATGATTAATATGCAGTCTTTTCCACGCACGTACTGTTTGCACACTCCTGCCCTAATATATCAGAAGAAGGCCGATGTTGAGAATGTTTACATTTGCGTCATTGTTTCAAATTTAAGCCAGCAGAAGAAAATCAATGTAGTGTAGCCTTGTAGGGACCTCTTGTGCACAGGGATTAAGGACAATTTCTGTGCTGGAAGTTTTTCAGAAATATTTGAAGTTGTTATATATAATCATCTATTTTTAAATCTTACACAGCCTGATCTCAGGCACAGTGCCTAGGAACTTAATGCCACGTTTGCAGAAAAATGCAGAATTATGAAAACAGAGATTATTTTAAAATATTAATGTTTATCAAATACTAGCATTAGTTTTGTATTGACAGCTGTTTTGCACAAAGCAGTTTGTTTCTGCAATGTTGTTAGGGGAACAGTATTTTTTAAAAAACAGATATCCATTTAATTCGACATTACTTTTTATTGACAAAGAAAATTCAGTTTGATCACCACATAGTTTTGACCAAAATACAATCAGTAATAAATAAAAAAAGAAAAATGGACACAAAATAAAACGTTTTGTATTTCTTTTTTGTGTATTTGTTTTCGTTTTCTCTGTTCGTGCAGAACAAGGCTATGTAAGGCCAGGGCCAAGCTGCACTCAAGGGTGGAACTAAAAAAAACAGAAAGACGGGATCAGGGGGGTCAGTAAAAGACGGGGGACCCCTGGCGACTCCTACAGAAACCAAAGAGTCAACAGTTACACTTAAGTTAGTCACAGCAAGCAACAGGTTTTTTTTATGTCTTTAAAATCTGGATCTGGACTTTGACGTATATTTTTCAAACATCTTTTTTTTTCTCTTGATTATTACACACTCTACGTTCACTATGAGCTAAGCAGTCTGTCCATTTTTTATTTTATTTTTTTAAATAAATAAAAAAAAGAGAAGTCCTTTCTGTCGGCTCCGGTTGAGTTTTGGCAGGTTGAACTCCAGTACAGCGAGGGGCCTGGTGGTCTGGGAGTTTGTTTACAGTTGAAGGTGACTTGCTGTGGACGTGTAGATATTTTCTCTGAAATACGGTTGAGACATTGGCTGTGGTGCGGTGTAGTCTAGTTCAGGTGTTGAGTGTTTCTCGTTCTGGTTGGGTCAGGATGCTTGTGGTCTTAGGGTGCCGAAAGGGCTTGTAATCTCGGCCCTTGTTCCTCCGCTGTGGTCTTTTTCTTCAAATGTCCGTCTCTAGGGACTCGCAGGACCTGGAACCTGGTTCTCAACAAATTTGGGTTTGCCTCAGACACAATAGGAGGAACTGTACAAGTGTTCATAGAGTTTGGACAGAGAGTAGAGTGACCGGTTAGAGTGACCGGTTCTAGAGAAGAGTCTGTCCCCAGGTTCTAATGTACTCTAGATGGGGTGGGGGTGGGGAAGGAGGGGAGATAACTCAAATAAAAAAACAAAGTACATTTTACAAAATGATCTTGATCTGGGACAGGAGAAACATTGAAAGAGCAGCATATTTTTTTCTTCTCTTTGTTCTTCGAAAACCATAACATTAGGAACGTTATTTGCACAAACTCTGAGTATGTTTGATCACTTTTTTCTTTCTTTTTCATATAGACGCGTGTGTATATATATATTTTATATGTATATTTTATATTAAAAAACAGCATATTTATATTAATTTACAGATAACCTACACATCTCCTGTAGAAGAAATACACAGTACATATGCTCAACAAGATATGGTACATGTAAAAGGTAGAAACGGCGATCAGAATGGCCTGCAGGTCATCGATCAGCACCGGCGTCTGGCGCCCCTGGAGGGTGGACTTGGCTTGTAAGTGCAGGATGGGGTGGAGGGTGGGTAAGGGGACTAGCTGCCCCCCTTCCTCCTCCTCGTCAGAGCCCTCCCATCCCCCATATGCAGTCCTCTCCGTGAAGAAAGAGGGTGCTTCTTGGCAGTGCGTCACATAAATCAGAATTTAATATTTTGTCTCTCTTGGCTGGTTGGCCTGGCCATTGGCATCGAGGTGAGACTTTACGTTGAAGGTTCAAACCCACCTACCAAAGGAAAACAAACAAACAAACAAACAAAATAATTTATAGCACATTTATAGGACAAGTGTGCATAGGGCAAATGAGTCATTCTGTGTGGACTGGATTCTCTTCTAGAAGCTTCTACTTGACCAACTCAGAATTTACTGTTTGATTAGGTAACATTAGATTACAACCGAGGTCAGTCTTTAACCTGAGGTCACGAGTACATATGCCATGAGTGTATGCACTAGCCTATTATGTAAACTGCTGCTATCTGATTTACATTAGCATATGTATGGAGCCCCATACGTGCAGCAGGCTAATTCACTGAAGCATATGCAACTCGGTCAAAGAACCATATGTAGCTAAGCTCTCAGCGGCTACACATTGGCATGCTAATCTGGCTGGCCGAAACATATGTAACCCGGCGACGCTGGCGGGAGATGAAAGGGATCTCATCGGAGCGGCGTCCCTCGTGTGTCTCGGCTGAAAATGGCTCCTGAGCAGACCAGATGGGTGCGGGCCTGGCGCGACCGCCCGAGTCAGTGCTAAAGCTTCATCGGTACTTTTAATGGAGACTGGCGTGACTTGAGAAAGTCACTTTCCTCATAGAGGGAGAGAGAGCAGCTGTTGAACTGCTTTCATTTCGCTTTATTTTTTTTGTGCTACGGCTAATATTTCACGACACTGCTAGTGTTTAAAGGCACCTGTCTAAATGTGTTCTACTTTTATGAGTACATCTACATGATTATAACAATGTAATGTTTTGCAGATACAATATATCAGCGTGATCTTGTCAGAAAATGTAAAGTTAAGGAGAACTATGGAACAATTTACTACTCATATGAGGTGTTCTTCAATGAGCAACAGCTTTTGGTATCATCTTCTAATTCATGTTGATGGACTGTGGTCCAATGATAGAGATAAACACACCTACAGTATGGTTCTTAGTAGCTGTGCAGAGAGAGAGAGGGATATAAAGAGAGTGTGTGTGAGAGAGAGAGGGAGAGAAAGTTATTTTCACTCACAACTTGGAGTCCCTCTGTGGTCCAGAGTTTCAGCAGGAGTAGGTCCTCACAGTGGAGGCATCCAGCCGCTGCACTGCTGAAGGGCCGACTGTAGGGGGCGACAAACACACAGTTAGTCAGTGTGTATACAGACATTCCCTATGTGGACTGGACTCTGAGGTACAATATGTGCTCATACAAATTGGCATTTGTATCATTTCTATATGTATGCTTTTACATTCATATGCTGTTTTAACACACATGGTCCCACACTCCAGTATCTCACACACACCCACACACACACACACACACACACTCTTCCGTGCACACATTCTCTCTTTTACTTACCGCCATTGCCACATACACATGTATGCACACACACAGATACACACATACAAACATACAGTATTTTTTTTTCTCCATATTAACCATTCACATGCTTACTCTCACAACACACACAATACACATACATACAGTACATACATACATACATATGCATATATACATACACACCACAAATGGTTAGTCAAAAATGCCACCCAGCTAGCAAAGCCAAGACACGCTCACTCTGCAGCCCCGTGGCCAGGGCCCAGTGTGGAGTGAGTGGGACCTCCAGCGGTCAGGTGTTAATCTCCAGAACAGCACCAACAGAGAGAGAGAGAGAGAAAGAGAGAGAGAGGGAGAGAGAGAGAGAGATGTACAGACAGTGATAGTGAGAGAGAAAGTGATGTATGTATGGAGTGTGTGATGCATAAAGAGAGTGATAAAAGCAATGATAGAGAGAGAGAGAGAGAGGTATAGAGAGATGTACAGAAAGTGATAGTGAGAGAGAAAGTGATGTACTGTATATATGGAGTGTGATGCATAAAGAGAGTGATAAAAACAATGATAGAGTGACAGAGAAAGAGTAAGTAATGAAGACTGACAGAGAGAGAGAGAGAGAGAGAGAGAGAAAGTGATGTATATATGGAGTGTGATGCATAAAGAGAGTGATAAAAACAATGATAGAGTGACAGAGAAAGAGTAAGTAATGAAGACTGACAGAGAGAGAGAGAGAGAGAGAGAGAGGTATACTGTAGAGGGACAGAGAGATGTACAGAAAGTGATAGTGAGAGAGAAAGTGATGTACTGTATATATGGAGTGTGATAAATAAAGAGAGTGATAAAAACAATGACAGAGTGACAGAGAAAGAGTAAGTAATGAAGACTGCCAGAGAGAGACGGTGATAGAGACAGAGAAAAGAAGAGTGATAAAGAGTGTAATAAAAAGAAGAGAGAGTGATAAATAGAATGTGATAGAGAGAGAGACAGAGAAAGGAAGAGTGATAAAGAGAGTGTGATAGAGAGAGACAGTGATAAAGAAGAGAGGGATAGATAGAGGCACGGGGACAATAACAGTCCAAGAACACGGAGGGGGGTGGACAGTAGTACAGTTAAAGGAGAACACTGGCCAGAACCTGAACTCGGAGACGGAACCGAGGGTGGGCCGTATTGGAACCTTGAGCCGCAGAGGAAGAACCTGGAGATGCTGGTTCTCGGATGCAAGCTCAAGGCAGTACTAGAACCCACACTGGCCCCTGGGGCAGATGTTCTAAAGGGTCCTAAAGAAAGCGAGGTCATGGCCAGAGTTCTCTTTTAACGGCAAAGGGGGGCAGGTAGAACAGAGACGGTGTGAAGATATTTTACGCTTTTAATCTAGAAATAGGTAGCTAATAGCTGTGATTGCCTTAGCTAGCACCTCCACTAAATATTATTCCATAATCAACACGTGAGTAATTATCGCCACCTATCTTGGTGCACTATTTCAGATGTACGTCAAAATTGCTTTGGGTGCTGCTGCTGCTGTTCGGTGTGTGTATACTATCCTTAGAACCTCATCATCTCTCACAATGAGTCTGAAGCTTTTTTTTTGATCTTCTAAACTGGCCTCCGCCCACTTCCCTTTCCCTTCTTGCAGATCAGAAAGCAATATGGCCGAACTTTTCCACAAACCAGGTCAAATGGCTCAGCAAACACGTGGCCATATTGCTCATAACACATAACAAGTTCTTCCAGATCTCCAAGAGGGACGAAAGGGAGAGCTGTTGGGAGGGATTTCAACGGCAAGCTTCATTATGTGCCACCTCACAGAAAGACTGTAGAGAGAAGAGAGTGAGAGAGAGAGAGAGGGAGAGAGAGAGAGAGACGACAGAGGGAGAGGGGATCTGCAAAGATTTGGGAGGGAGGGTGGGGGGGCAGAGGGAGAGGGGGTCTGGGGGGAGCGAACGCCACATGTGGGCCAAAGGCTCCTGGGTATACCTGACCTTGAAACCAGTCCAGATACATGTCGTCTGGACTGTCGTCCAGCACCTCATACAGAACTGCCCGGCCGCAGCCCCAAGCCAGAGAGAACAACAGAAACACGGTCAGAATGCTCCAGCGTGTGTGTGTGTGTGAGTGTGTGTGTGTGTGTGTGTGTGTGTCTGGTGAGTTCTCCAATATTGGCTGACTGAGTCATTCTGATGTAATCTTAACATGATGGGATCATATTATAAAATGTATACTGGGAATGTGACTGGCCTAAATTTGTATTTACATGATTCTTTCAGAGAGAGTTTGTCCGTTATGTGAGTGTGTGGGAGTGTGTTGATGTGTCGGAGAGAATGTGTGTGTGTGTGTGTGTGTGCGTGCAGCTTCCACCCTGACTTCCACTCAGAGCAGGCAAGTGGCAGTGGAGACCGGGTGCAGTACCGGCGCTCACCTTCGGGGGGCATCCTGCGGGAGTGTCCGGAGGTGGTGGTGAGGCGGAAGCCGGCGGGCAGCGTCTCGGCCGAGCCGGGCATCATGCTGATGCCGTGGATGTCCCGCGGGGGGAACTGCCTCCGCCACGACGCCCCGCGGTAGTCCTGGTCATCACCGTCCAAGAGAGAGACAGAAAGGGAGCGAGGTAAAGAGAAAGTACTGGGGAAGGAGGCCCCGTTTTGGTCTACTCGGACCCTTGCTTCTGGAGGATGTTGCCACGGTAAATTTACGTTGTTTTGCCAAGCTTTCCATGCTGGGTGAACCGTGTCTGAACTTCCGGCGAATTTTCCAGCTCAGGCTGGAAACGTTGGTCTGATTGGTTGAAGGACTATCCAAGCGTACGGCATCATTTGAACGATTCCCATTGACCACGCCTCATATGCAGTAGACACAAAGCGCACCCTTCCCCATACTAAAGTTCAATCTTAAAAGATTGAGCTTAGTAATGGTGATAGCCAGATTAAAGTTTTCAGTAGTTTGTTAGGATATTAAGCATTCAGACAGACAATATTCAGGACCTCAACTTTTAGGCTGCTGCCTTCAGCATGACATCACCGGACGTTTGAAATACAGTTTTTCAAACTTTTTTTTTTTCTTTAATTCCTTAATCTAAAAGAAAGAAATACACATAATGTATCTCCACTTATCTCCACTTTTTGGTTTTGTTGATGAGCCTCATACATAGGCGACATGACCTGTATCTAAATATAGCCACACTGTCCATTTACTGGAGCGATAGAAAGACAGCGGAGGAGAGAGAGACGAAAGCGAGGTGAGAAGAGGCTGAGTTTGATAGACAGAGGGGGGAGAGATAGAGGCGTCAAGGTGAGCTAGAACTGTCTGGAGAGTCGGCGAGAAGGGAAGAAACATGAGACGAATAAGAACTAAAAAGCAGTGTGAGAGTGACAGAGAGAGAGAAAGAGGGAGGGAGGGAGAGAGAGGTGGAGAAAGAACGAGGGAGGGAGACGGCAGTAGGCAGAGAGAGAGACACAGGCGGCGACGGAGAGGTTGGCACAGGAGACGCAAAGAGATGGTGACAAAGTAGAGGAGGAAAAAGATGTACAATGGAGAGACATTATGTACAGAGAAAAGGCAGCAACTGATGAAGATGAAACAAAAATGGTGACAGAATACAAACAGGAGGAGATGTAACTAGTAGAAGAAAGGGAAAAGGGGCTGTGGAATGCATAATGCATCCTGGGAGAGAGAGAGAGAGAGAGAGAGAGAGAGGAATGTCATATCAAAACTCAGATCAATGACCACAAACACACACACAGTTTCATCACGGTCATTACATCTACTGTAGGTAGTCAATCTCAAGCTATTTGGAACTCTTAAAACAACAGGCCCTAATTCCAATGACAGAATGTGCAAAGTCTAAAATCTAGCTAAAGCTAATTTAAGAACCAAACAACATACTGTACCATGGGTGAGATCCTAAGCACAAACAAGCAGCTCAATGGTCCTTCATGCTACAAAGTAACTAGTTCAGACACGAAATTGAGTGACTTATTGAGTGACTTTGCACTTCGTTAAAATTAGGGCCCAAAGGATTTGTGCAAGTTTTTTTTTTTTAAAGACAATACCTTTGCCTGGTGAGACAGACGAGATACACTAGATACAGGATACAGAGACATTTGTGTTTGGAATGTGTCTTGGGTGATCCCATCACAAGTGGTCAGCTGAGACACATCGCTGTTTACACAGGTATCCAAGGTGTGCAGCCAGAGATGTTGCAGACCAATTACATTTAGCTTCCGCTCGTGTCAACGTCAAATTCATTATATTTATAAGTAATGGTCCACATCAGAACATGTTGTACGCATCAGAAGGCGTAAAGCATCTACACTACAAAAGATACAGTAGAGGGGAGCGCTGTGGCGCAGCAGGCTACAGCGCTCATACCACATACGGGTCCGAGTGCCCACGGGGACCCAGGTTCGAGTCCGACCTGCGGTCATTTCCCAGTCCCACCCCATCTCTCTCTCCCACTTACTTCCTGTCTCACCCTTCACTGTCCTATACAAATAAAGGCAAAAAAGCCCCGAAAAATATACTTAAAAAAAAAAAGATACAGTAGTGAAGTAGGTGAGTAGTAGGTGAACTGAGTCTCAGACCACCTCGCCAAGTGGTTTGAGTGACTGGATCACAATGCGTCCAGGTGACGGGCTACACCTGTGTTACGAGCTGACCACTTGTGATCTGATCCCCCGAGACACATCCTAGAAAGATGTAAATGAGGTCATAGTGACCCCGACCGACCGCCCTCAGCCAGGAGCGCGATGATTGACAGGCGACTCGGTTCTCACCTCGTCCAGCCTCCTCTCTGTCCCCAGTGCCAGCAGGTTGTTGTACTCTCTCTCCAGAATCTGACGTGCCTGTGGAACCAACCAATCACCTTCTTTTGTCACAATACATCCTGTGTGCAGGGTATTGTATATGAGCAATGTGTTATGTGTGGAGGGTATTGTATGGGCAATGTGTTATGTGTGCAGGGTATTGTATGGGTAATGTGTTATGTGTACAGGGTATTGTATGGTTAGTGTATTCTGTGTGTAGGGTAGTGTATGCTTGGTATATTCTGTTTGTAGGATCGTGTAATGTGTATGGTTGGTGTATGTTGTATGTAGTGGTTGGTGTATTCTGTGTGTAGAGTATAGTACAGTTGGTGTATTCTGTGTGTAGGGTAGTGTATGGTTGGTGTATTCTGTGTGTAGGGTAGTGTATGGTTGGTATATTCTGTGTGTAGAGTATAGTACAGTTGGTGTATTCTGTGTGTAGGGTAGTGTATGGTTGGTGTATTCTGTGTGTAGGGTAGTGTATGGTTGGTATATTCTGTGTGTAGGGTAGTGTATGGTTGGTATATTCTGTGTGTAGGATTGTGTAATGTGTATGGTTGGTGTATGTTGTGTGTAGTGGTTGGTGTATTCTGTGTGTAGGGTAGTGTATGGTTGGTATATTCTGTGTGTAGGGTAGTGTATGGTTGGTATATTCTGTGTGTAGGATTGTGTAATGTGTATGGTTGGTGTATGTTGTGTGTAGTGGTTGGTGTATGTTGTGTGTAGTGGTTGGTGTATTCCTCCCACCTGAGTATTTTGGTTGGGGATCTGGAGGAGCAGTGCCAGACTGCTGTAGTCAAAGTTGTCGTCGAGGGCGACGAGGCCTCCGTGGACACCACTCTCTAGGAGGATGTTGGCGTAGTCCCTCAGCCCGATGCTCTGGACCCAACGGATCACCCTCTCGTTGCTCCACACCAGCACGTCTACACACACACACACACACAGAGAGAGAAAGAGAGATAAAGTAAGAGAGACACATACAAATACAGTAGTATCAGAGAAAAAATATTAAGTATTCTTCAAAGCCCAAAATGACAAAGATATTCAACTTAGTTGAATTTGAACAAAATTAATTCAGAGATTTTTTCCCCTTAAAATCTACTGAATCCGATTAACTGGTAACCAAAATAGTGATTAATTTTTGACAACGAAACAAATCAACTGATTGTTTCAGCCCAGTCCTGAAGCCTCGGGTTACAGCCCAGTCCTGGAGTTCTGTGCCCCCTTGTTTACTATGGTTGTCATAGACACCATTCAAAAGAGCCTTGGTATGGAATGGTGATTAAACGTTTTAACCAGATCTACGTCATAGGTGTCCCGATATACAGAATTTAAAAGCCCCCCCGTCAGCGAATCAGAAAATAGCAATTCTGGTCTCCGGGGAAATACGTCACCTCTCATCTCATGCTGGCTGATCTCCCTGCGCCTCTCCAGCTCCTTCCGGTCGTAGTTGAGCTTCTTCAGACCCATGATGCCGTACTGAAGACTCGTCCTGCAAGGACACACACACAGTCCTGACGTCCGTCTCACTCCACACTGCACCATAGAATAGCAGTTAAGCCGTTTCTGTATCCTATCTAGTCACATGTTTTATACCAGGGCTTCTACACATGCTAAGCGTAATTCATTTTCACATTTTTTTTCATGACTTTTTCAGGACCATTTATGAAACTTCCGTCCCTTTTCACAACCCACAAGTACACAAAATAATGTACTTAACTCCACAGATTGTGCCTAATTAATGAATGAAAATCAAATAAAAACCTTTCTGAATCCTTCCCTCTAAAAGTCTAGTTAGATTGTCAAATCAAGTAAAAACTGTTTCATGCTACAGGAATTTGCTTTATGAAACAATATTCAAGAGGTCAATACAAAACCTACAAGTGATACACATAATTTCATGACTTTTCAAACACTTTCACTGAATTAACTGATTTCCATGACTTTTTCAGGCCTGGAAAATGTGATTTAAAATTCCATGGCATTTCCCTGCTTTATCCAGTCAAACCGTGTCTGAGTGTGGCCTGCAGGTGGCAGCATTGGCTGGTTATTCCCCCCCATGTGCTGCAGAAAACATAACAGACCAGCCGCAGCAGCAGCAGCAGCAGCTGCGACTCCCTACCTGTGAAAGCTGTCGACCATCTTCAGGTGCACCCGCAGGTCCTTCTTGGTGAGGTGGTCCAGCATGCGGGCGTCCACCAGACACTCCATGAAGTAGCTGCGGTACTGGGGCAGACCCAGGCTGGGCAGCCACTCGTTCCCGATCCACTCGTGGTTCATGTCTCCGTACGCTAACGTCTGTCAGGACAGGAGAACAGCAGCACAGGCTTAACCACAGCAAAAAAAACGACTACCTGTAATTTCCCGACTATTAGCCGCGGTTTATACATTGATTCTGCTAAATTTCTTCAACTATGAGGTTAATGCACGGGGACAGTTAATATGGTATCAATATGGTTTTGTTTCTTTTAACTTGCATAAAACACTGTCCTGCGGCTTACACACAATGCGGCTTATATGCAGGAAATTACTGTACATTGATTTCTAGAACTGTGTAATATTTCTATGATGTTCTAGCCTGGCTAACACCGGGTCGATTCTCAAATGCACTCACAGATTTGTCTGGGTTAACCTACAGGTTAATGATGTTCCATACTACCACAATAATGTTCTTCCCATCTACAGTACAATACGTATTCCTATTCATGGGTTTCATCAGGTCCCTTTGCACAGGTGTATTAAACAAGCACCATGCAGTCTACATTGATAATCAAGGTGCTTGATTTTATACACCTGTGGAAAGGGACCTGATGAAACCCATGAATAGTACAGTCTTAGTACTTCTGTAGTAGCCTACAATACATCTCACATTACTATAAGGCTGCATTTACTTGTATCTAAACCTATACCTATATTATTTCATAGTGAATGCTATGATATACAGTATGTGAGTAGTAATCCTATAACATCACTATAATGATTTTATTGCACAACTTATTAGTGCTCTGCACCCTTAAATCCTCAACTGCTCAAAGGACAATATATTAGTCTGTTTTTTTAGCAGTCAGTTTGACAGTGCCAAAGAATCATCTCCACTCTTAAAGGAGGAGAGGTCAGACAGATCTGACATGGTGCACTGACCAGGCAGTGAGATGTGCTAGGGAACGAGCCACAGCTGTGTGTGTGTGTGTGTGTGTGTGTGTGTGTGTGTGTGTGTGTGTGTGTGTCTGTCAGTCCTTCTCGCTGCCTCGAGCCTCCATCTGCCTGCCCCATTTTGGTCTGACCATTTTGCCTGTCCCATAGGAGGACACTACACAAGAACAACACACACACACACACACACACACACATACACCACACACACCACACACACACCACACACACACACACACACACACACACACACACACACTACACGCACACACGCACCACACACACACACACACACACACACACACACACAGACACACACACACATATACACCACACACACCACACACACACACAGACACACACACACACACACACACACACCCACACACACACACACACACACACAGACACACACACAGACACACAGATGCTGACAGACCCATAGACTATACAGTCTATGGTCAGACCGCTTACCTGTGACCAGCTTCCTTCCTCTGAATCCTTCTGTGAGTGCCATCGAGAGGAGAGAGGAGTATGCCATTATTTATGGGAGAAAATACTGAATATATCAGTGGCTGAACTACAGCACTTCTCATCCAATATACAGTACTTCATCACAACAAACTGCAAACATTACAAAAGATACATAAATATACACAGGCTCCTTATACAAATATACAGTACATTTCCTCATTTACATAGTTTTCTACACTAATTTATATATATTTGCACATATTTGTATATATTTGCACACTGCTTTCAAGTAAATACCACATCAAACACTGAAAGCAGGCAGACTGAAACCAACAGTGATACTCACTAACACATGCTGACACGTAATGGACATACTGTACATTTTTCAAAGGGTATCACTGACAGTGACTCCAACAGAGACCCCAGAGACAAAGGCAACAGAGACCTCATGCTGTAAAGTAGTCTTCTCCATCATTACAGTAATATACACCAGAGGTCTCTGTGGTTGGCTTTGACATGAGGATGGCCATTAAAATGGCTTCCACAGCCCTTCAAAAAGCATCGCCTTCTCCACCTGAAGCTCATTCCAGAGGCCTGGGCTACAGTACATTGTTTACGAGAGCATGAATCTACAATTAAAACTGTAGTGCTGACAGCGTTGTTTTTCCATATGAAATTGAGCCCAGCTGCTGCCCATCTCCCGGCTCAGGGGGGGCGCGAGAGACGGGGTGTGTGGGATGCACCCGTGGGCGTGATGAGGTTATCTGTGGCACTCCTGCCCTCTGCTGACCAATCACATTGTGTTTAGGGTGGACTAAGGGCCAGTGGTGGGGGCGGGGGTGAGGGTTGGACACAGGTGGTGAGGGCTTCTGCTACATTAAGGCCAAACTTTTGCCCCTATTTTTTCATACAATGCCGCCGTCGTCAAAAAAATAATAAAAATAGCACGACTTCATAACAGCTCCAATCTTACCAACCTCTACCACCCTCATCTACGGGACAATGCCATTGTCGTCAAAAATAGCCATGACTTCATAACAGTGCCAATCACGCCAATCTCAACCACCCTCCTCTTTTGAACCATCTGGAGCACAGTGAGTCTTTTTTGTGTCAAGGTACAAGAAGGGCTCTGAGTCGAAAAGAAAAGAAAAGAAAAGAAGAGAGAAGAAAAGGGCAATGCCTTCCACTCAGGAGACAGGGGGGATAACATCTCTTTCCTTTCCTGTACGGCTTTATCTATACCTGCCATGACACTGCCACGAGATTAGAAGACGGAGAGACGAGCACGAGGCCACAGGTGCTTTCCTTTTTTTGGGAAAAATGTGATGTGATTTTCTTTTCTTTTCTTTCTCAGTTTATAAATGGCAGTCAGGGTCTGATAAGTCTCCTATCAGGTCCTCTTATCTGTATCCTCTGAACGGAGTGTAAGCCACCTGTTTCACTAGCTCACCCGTCTCCCTTCTTACTCACATAGACCACAATGGATTTAGATACAACGCAACTACAAAAATATCATGTAATAGTACGACTATTCATAGTGAGTCTATTTACCATTTACTAATTACACAAACCTGAATCAGCATGAAACTGAGACAGAGCTAGCACAGTTACATTGGGTCCATTCTGAGTGCTGATAATACCTACTGTACAGCCTCTAATGTCAACTAAATCCAATCTTGTTAGAACTACTGCTGTATCTGGTGCTGACAGTTACTGTAATCTGGCGATTCACTTGTGGGCTGTTACCTGTGTCGACTTTGCCGAATGACTTTCTGAGATTTCTGATTTCTGAGATTATTTTTGCCTTGAATCGCAATGGTCTCTTTGTCACTAGTCGGAGGGGTATATACTACTAAGTGGAGTTCTTCTTTGGGGTTCACCGCTGATCAAAACAATATGTAATCACAGGAAGGAGCAATTCATGCAATAGTCTTCTTCGTTATGTGAATGGGGCTTTAGGCCACTAACACACTGGGACAGACATCCTCCACTAGCTCTAAACACACACACACACAGCATGCATTCCTATGTGCACACACAGACATAGACATAAGAGGAGTGTGCAAGGGGGGGGAAGAGAGGGAAGAGAGGGAGAGAACAGTGGAGGAGTGTATGGGGAGAGGAGGAAGAAAGAGAGGGAGAGACTGACCGTTTTGGAAGGTGCAGCAAGGGTCTCCATTTCCTCGTGGGTCACCCAAACATTGCCTGACGGCTAAGCGGGCATTCCCATTGGAGAAAGAAGCCGTCCGTCAGGAGGGGCAAGCAGTGTTAAAGAAGAAGAGCAGCACCACTGTAAGCCAATAGTGTTACAGCATCACAGTCAGATGACGAGCAAGCCCCGCCCCCACCAGGGTCACGGGCCAATGAAGCACAGCACAGCACAGCACAGCACAGCAACACAGTACAGCCAAGACACACACACACACACACACACACACACACACACACACACACACACACACGGATGGACGTACACACAGTGCACATGACACAGTTAAATGAGAACATGCAGCCGGAGGACATTAGTAGCGATGGAAAGGGAACATGCCCTCCTTAAACACTGACCACTGACCAGCACTGGCCCACGATGAGCCAGTGTGCACGAGGCACCTCTTCACAGATCTACAAGATGCTAATGTGTGTGTGTGTGTGTGTGTGTGTATGTATATATGTATGTATGTGTATGTATGTGTGTGTGTGTGTGTGTGTGTGTGTGTGTGTGTGTGTGTGTGTGTGTGTGTGTGTGTGTGTGTGTGTGTGTGTGAGTGTACTGTCTGTCAGACATGCCTCTCTACAGAGAGGACAGCAGGATGAGTGCTGATCCCAAAGTCGTTCTCACAGGGTTCACAGCTCCTCCATGAAATATTCATATGGGCCAACCTGGACACTGGACGGGATTAAACCCACACAAGTTCATATAAAAAAGAGTGTGTATGTCTGTGCTTGTGTGTGTGTGTGTGTGTGTGTGTGTGTGTATGTGTGTGAGAAAGAGAGAGAGAGTGAGTTTGTGTATGTGTGTGTGCTTGTAGAGAAACAGACTGAGTGTGTGCATGAGTGTGCATGAGAGAGATAGAGTGTGTGTGCATGTGTGTGTGTGTGCGTGTGTGTGTGTGTGCATGTCTGTGCGTCTGCAAGGTGCGTGCGCGTGTGTGTGTGTGCAAGGTGCGTGCGCGTGTGTGCGTGCATGTGTGCATACAGTGTGTGTGCAGTGTGTGTGCAGTGTGTGTGTGTGTGTGTGTGCAGGCAGCAGGTCCAGGCAGGCCAGCGTGCATGCACTGTATCTATTATCAGATGCGGACAGATTGGACAGCAGAGTGGACGTGCATTAGTCCGACTACGGCCCGCTCCTCTCCTCCCTGAGAGAGATAGCACCCGGCCCCTAACACCCTCTTCATATGGAACCAATATCCCCTCTTATCACACACTCCTACTCCATGAGCGTCTTCATAGCGCCGGGTCTTGTTCAGATAGAGATCTTAGTATAGGGAGATATTCTGCAAGTCATTTACCAGACCAGTGACTCATGGATCCAGGATATTGAACTCCATATGCACTGGCATTGACTTCAAGGTTATTCAAGGAGACAGAACATGGTTTTTAGCTAAAGGTCCAGAAGGGCTAAAACGGAATGGAAAAGTACAAGTATGTTAACTATAGTGTAAAATTACTACTACTTCTACCAATTATTGTTATGATTATTATCATCCTTAATGCCATTATTACCTGTAGAGTCTAAACACATTTATATATAATGTTATCAATGTTATTTTTCTGTCACAATAGCCAACAATACTCCTGTCCAGCAATTCTCATCAGCAATTGTATTTTTCCAGTTTTTTGTAATCCTTTTGTAATCCCATAGTTCAGACATAGTCACCTGACCATGACATGCACACACAACTGTGTTCCTACCTGCTCCATATGCCCAGAAATCTGCACATATACTGCATAGACTACTCTCTCTCTCTCTCTCTCTCTCTCTCTCTCTCTCTCTCTCTCTCATTCTCTCTCTCTCTCTCTATGAGTGTGTGTGTGCATGCATGGGTGCATGTGTGTGTGTATGTGTGTGTGTGTGAGAGAGAGAGAGAGAGAGAGAGAGAGAGAGAGAGTGTGTGTGTGTGTGTGAGAGAGAGTGTGTGTGCGCTTGTGTGTGTGTTTGTATGTGTGTGTATGTGTGTGTGTTTGTGAGTGTGTGTGCGTTTGTGTGTGTGTAGGTGTGGGGGTGTGTGTAGGTGTGCAAATGACTCAGCACATTTGTTACATTGCAGGAGATGTGCAATATCCATGGCAACCTAAACCTGGACCGTTGCCCATGGCATTTAATACCTTGCCAGGTAATGCTGCAGAAAAGAACCCAATGACCGAGGACACAAACACACACACACACAGACACACACACACACACACACACACACACACACACACACACACACACACACACACACTGACCTAAATAAAACAAATTACAGACATTGCGGGTCATGGGAGATCACATAGACCATTAAATGGTGTGTCCATGAAGATGTTTGTCTGTATGTGTGTGCGCATCATCTTCTTCCTGTGTGAGTGTGTGTGTGTGAGAGAGAGAGTCAATACCATCCTACATGTCTGTGTGTGTGCAATGCACAGTGCATTGTGTGTGTGTGTGTCTGTGTCTGTGTGTGTATGTGTGTGTTTGCGTGTGTGTGCATGCTGCCTTCCTTGTGCATTGTGTGTGTGTGTGTGTGTGTGTGTGTGTGAATGCTGTCTTCCTTGTGCATTGTGAGTGTGTATGAAAATGCGGACTTCCTTGAGCATTGTGCGTGTGAATGTTTGTGTGTGTAATCTGTGTATGTGTGTATGAGAATGCTGGCTTCCTTGTGCATTCTGAATTGCGCGTGTGTGTGTGTGTGTGTGTGTGTGAATACGGTCTTCCTTGTGCATTGTGTGTGTGTGTGTGTGTGCGCGTGTGTGTGTGTGTGTGTGTGTGTGTGTGTGTGTGTGTGCGTGTGCGCGTGTGTGTGTGTGTGTGTGTGTGTGTGTGTGTGTGTGTGTGTGTGTGTGTGTGTGCCGCGCACGTGTGTGTGTGTGTGTGTGTGTGTGTGCGTGTGTGTGTGTGTGTGTGTGTGTGTGTGCGTGTGTGTGTGTGCGCTCCTGTACTCACGGTTCTGGAGGTGGGCGGTGCTGAGGGGCTGGTCAGGGACACCATCTCCTGGATGGCCAGCCGCAGCTTGAGCCGGTGCAGCGGGTTGCTGATGCCGATCTCCCGCTGGATCTCCGTGTCCGACAGCGCCGACATGATGGCGCCGCTCTTCACGTTGGCACGGCACGCCGCCACGTACCAGGCGGGCATGCCCAGCCACAGCTGAGGAAGGAAGGGGGCAAGAGAGGTGGCAAAGAGAGAGGGTGAGCTGAGGGGTAGAGGTCTGACTATTTTGAGATAGGGCTCAGTTTGGGAAGTTGCAAAATTTGGATTTTGGAAAGTCGCAAAATTTTGCATTTGGGAAGTTGCATTTTCCTCTCTACATTTGTGGTCATTGAAGACAGTGATGGCAGAAAGTGAGAGTGAGAAGGCATTTTGAGAGTGAGAGTTAGCTAGTTTGACTGAGGCAAACCATAGCATTTTAATCCATACACAGGGACCCAAAGACATTACCGGCAACAGCCAGCAGGTGTCAGCAAAGGTTCTATTTCCAGGAGTACAACATCATTCTCAAAAGAAGGATCAAGCCAAGCTATTACATGTGTTGAAGAGGGTGTTGAATGTTCAATCTCTGCTCTCTCCGTCTGATTGAAAATATATTCATAAAACTGCCCATTCACAGTGAAGATGACCTTGTCAAAGTGACACACATATCTAAATGAAATCATCCTGAAGAGGTGTGTTGCACAACACTATGTCACTACACCAAACACATCACCCACATTCCCATACATTAAAAAGGCAACTTTGGTGGAAGCCCTTCTCTAGGGCTCTGAACAGGCATAGAAATGATAACAAGCACAAAGAAGAGGAAGAAGAAGAAGAAGAAGAAGAAGAAGAAGAGGAAGAGGAAGAAGAAGATGAGGAAGAGGAGGAGGAGGAGGAGGAAGAAGAAAGGTTCATACTCCATGTTGATTGATGGCTGTGTGTGTGTGTGTGTGTGTGTGCGTGTGTGTGTGTGTGTGCTGTGAACATCCCAGCCCAAATGACTTTGTCCGGGGAACATGAGTAGCACTGTGCCCAGCCAGCCCCAGCCTCTCTCAGGTTTAATAATAGAAACGTGATTAGAGGGAAATCATGAAGAGGGGAGCCAGGGAACAGAGCAGCCAGCCAGCAGCAGAATAATCTCACACTAACACACTCACACACACACACACACACACACACTGATGCTAATATGCTGATCAGTGTGTGTGTGTGTGTGTGTGTGTGTGTGTGTGTGTGTGTGTGTGTCTGTGTCTGTGTTTTTCAGTGTGTCTGTGTGTGTGTGTATCTGTGAGAGGTTGTGTGTGCATGCCTGTCGTATGTGTGTGTGTATGTGCCTCTGTCTGTGTATCTGTGTGTCTCTCTGTGTGTGTGTGTGTGTGTGTGTGTGTGTGTGTGTGTGTGAGTAGGGTGCCTGCTTAAATCTGTCCAGGCTGTACCCTTCCCATCATGCTCAGTTATGCAATCACACACACTTACATTTAACGCCCATTAGCTAGTGTGTGCTTGCTTCGGTGAATAGACGTGTCTAAAGTGCTTTTCAGATGGGTCACATAAGAAAGACACTAGGCCTGCAGGGTCATGCTGTGTGTGCCTGTATGTGTGTGTGTGTGTGTGTGTGTGTGTCTGTGTGTGCGTGTGTGCATCATGGAGAGAGAGAGAGAGAGAGACAGAGACAGAGACAGAGACAGAGAGAGAGAGATCATGTATCATCATACAAGGTTCATAAACCAGTGGCTTCCCATTCAAAGGTAATGGGACGATAAGAGAGAATCTGCTGACATGGAGAAATGGCAGTTTTTTTCTCTCACCCTTGCAGCATCCACATACTGTACCACACAGCCATGTTAGACACTATGAGTGTGATCTATATGTGCATATCCCCTGTGTGTGTGTGTGTGTGTGCGCGTGTGTGTGTGTGTGTGTGTGTGTGTGTGTGTGTGTGTGTGTGTGTGTGTGTGTGTGTGTGCATGCATGCGTATGTGTGCGAGCCTATGCGGGCCCAAATAATATGTCTTTATGACATTGCATATAAAAATAAATGACCATAAGCCATATGATCAACGACCATGTGTGTGTGTGTGTGTGTGTGTGTGTGTGTGTGTGTGTCTACTGTACCTCCAGCCAAGCCACTACTGTGGGCCCGTCCCATTGGGCGAAGGGTAAGCCTTTTCTTCTGGCCTCCTCCAGCAACTCATGCCTGAGGGCAAGAGCACACACACACACAGTTATTCCCCCGTGTGCAGCGCACACACACACACACACACACACACACACACTCGAGCGCGCTCACACACATACACACATATGAGCGTCAGGCAGAACTCCACAGAGAAAGAGTTGCAGAAGGGATGCAGAAGAAAGTGGACAGAAAGAGAAAGAAACGGAGTACAGAACCATGGGGTAGGGAAAAGGGAGAGAGAGAGAGAGAGGCAAAGGAAGAGAGAGAGACACACACACACACACACACACACACACACACACATACAGAAATCATGTTGGTGAACAACATATTGTTACTGCTGCCATCTCTGCCAAGGAGAAAAACCCAGGCACCAAGAGGAGCGCGCGCACACACACACACACACACACACACACACACACACACACACACACACACACACACACACACACACACACACACACACACACACACACACACACACACACACACACACACACACACACACATTCCTCAAAGGCACAGCATTAGTCTCTGTGGTCAATCTCTGCAGTAACCCTGACAAATGGCACAGTCCTCTTTATGCAACACCACAGATGTTTCTGCCTCGGTGTGGGTGTGTGTGTGTGTGTGTGTGTCTGTGTCTGTCTTAGATTGCGATGAACACCGGCAGTGGACACACACACACACACACAGACAGACAGACAGACAGACAGACAGACAGACAGACAGACAGACACACACACACACACACACACACACACTCATCTTCTCTATCTCTCACTGTCTCTAAGTTCCAACTGCACATTCCTCTCAGCGCTGCCTATTCTAACACCGCGCTGGGCGTCGGTCCAAAACAATCTCTGTGTGTGTGTCACCGGCGGCGGAGGTGACCCGCACACACACACACACACACAAAACAAATAAATAAACAAATAAACAAAACAGACTGACTCATAGAGCTATACAGTACAGCACTCTAAACGCTGCAGTAAGCACTTGTGGCAGCGCGTCCAGATAAAAGGTAAATCAACTCTTATCTGAAGTGAAAAATGCCCTCCAAGGGTCTCTCTCTCTCTCTCTCTCTCTCTCTCTCTCTCTAGTGGGAACCGACGGCTTAAATACCCCAGACACAGTTCTGCACGGGTGGGCGGGTAGGGACTGAGCGCACTGCCGTCAGGGAGAACCGGGAGGTTATCTCCCAAACGAAGACTTTGCGCTTTCTCTCTCTCTCTCTCTCTCTCTCTCTCTGACCTTATCCGAAAACAAAGCTTTGATTGAAGTCTGAAGCTCCGTCACAGTGCGGTTGTCCGGATACAGACAGAGTAATCCTGCTCAGAGAGATACGATGTACAGTACTGTAGGTGGCTTAAGTGACTCCCATAGGAGGTCTCAGAAGACACAAGGTCACTCTGGGTGGTGTTCTACTGCCACAGTTCAACGACTCACTTGGGAAAAGTAGAATGTAAAGATGACCAATCTAATGATACATGGTGGGTATCTGAGTCACATTAATGCGTAGATCACTAACTGGGTTTTGATTCCAGAACCTGTTGCACAAGTCATCAGAAAACATACTGTATTGTGAATAGCTGTTGTCATGACAGCAGAATCATTAATATGCCTGTTTACTGAATATCATAATATTTTACATTTGCACAGAGAGGACAGAGTTGTTCTGTGGTGTTGCAGAGAGATCTGTGAATCACCCTTGTCAGAGTCAGTGTGTGTGTGTGCGTGTGTTTGTAAATGTGTTTCTGCACACACAGGTTTTAGTATGTGTATCTAATAAGTGTGTTTGTGTGTGTGTGTGTGTGTGTGTGTGTGCGTGCGTGCGTGTGTGTGTGTGTGTGTGTGTGTAATAGTCAACTAATGTATTCTACTTTGAGGACAACTTGAGCACAATCACACCACATCCATCACGGGCCATTCACTCCCACTGAGTCCGACACAAATGCATGGCCAGATTACAAAGATGGGCACTGTTGCTGAGATGCTGTTGAATGTTTAATGTGTGAAGTTAGAGAGGCGACACTACAGTCTCTCCTGCTCTTTGTCATGTGAGAGGGGAGGGGGGGTTTGGGGGGGACAATATATGTTCAGGTCAGGTGCAAAGGCGAGGCCAACAGTTACTGAACATACATCCGCTAGTCAAAGGGGGAAGGAAATAGTTATGACAGAAATAATAGAAAAAAGAAATACGTAAATCAACAAAGAAATAAAAAAAAACAAAATGATAGTAGCCATAATAGCAACAGGTTTTGACGATTGTCCATAACCAGGCTGGTGGAAACTGGTTATTGTCGACAGATAACTGGTCATTGACACACATACACACAAACAAATGCACACACACTGTTTCTCTCTGTCCCACACACACACACACACACACAGTGAAAAGAGGAGAAGGCAAGACTTCAACATTCCAGTTTGTGGTGAGAAACAGGCTATTTGAAGGCACACACTCTTTCTCCAGATCATGGAGGTCTCCCCTATGGAACTGTTGGGAGAAACGACATTCAGACATGAATGCTGAGCAGTAGGAGGAAGAGGAAGTGACGCGGAGGAGGAAGAGGAAGTGAAGCGGAGGAGTAAGGAAGGAAGGAAGGAAGGAAGCTGACTGACTGACAAAGGAAGTTGATTGATTGATTGATTGATTGATTGATTGACAGAGGAAGTTGATTGATTGAAAGAGTTGACAGGAAATGGTGCCGGATGATGCTTTGCTCCAGCAAGAGGGAGACACGCTTGTTCAGGAGGGAGATGTAGAAAGAGAAAGAGAGGGAAAGAGAGGGAGGGAGAACAAGAGAGAGAGAGAGAGAGAGAGAGAGAGAGAGAGGGAGAGACAGACAGACAGAGACAAGGACGGACGCACAAAAAACGGAAAGACAAGGTGGACATGGCACTGAGTGAGATAGATGTCCAGCAGTCGAACCAACACAAACTTACCCGCTTGTTATTGTCATATGATGGAGGAGGAGGAGGGAGAGGAGGAAGGAGAGAGATAGAGGGAGAGGGAGAGAGAAAGAAGGAGAGATAGGGAGAGAGAGAGAAAGAGAGAGAGAGAGAGAGAGAGAGAGAAAGATCGATGGGAAACAAAAGCACACAACTGTTAAATAAAATCATAATAGACATTGTGCTATTGTTCTTTTTTTGGCACTTAAAAAGACTGGCTAGTTGTCAGGCACTCCAACGGAACAGTCAGACTATGGAGAGGGAGGGGCATCTTCTGGGCCATCCAATCACAGTCAGCCTTACAGACGACACAGAAGCAGGCCTACTCCATTCATCAATGCATGGTGAACAGCCAAGCTCAGAAAATCACACCTGACACACACACACACATACATATACATCCACACATAAACCTACACACTCATAAACACATGGTCATACACACACATACACGAGCATACACACATACTGTACACACACAAAACACTCACACACATCTCTTTTCAAATGAGCCAAACTCCAAGAGTGCCAAATATACTCAGCAGCTTCCATAACACTATCATACTGCATGCAGGACAGATGTATGCACATACATACACACACACACAAGCACAAACGGCACACACACACACACACACACACACACACACACACACATACACACACAGACACAGACACGCACAGAGACACACACATACAGTACATACACATATGCAGACAAACATATAGAGTGAAGGATGAATGAAGAATATTCTCTGACACTAGGGTTCTCTAAAGACACACACACCCACACACACATACATACCGGTACTAACATGCTCACTCAAACGCTAACACACACTTCTCTCAAAAACACACACACACACACACACACTGAAAGACAGAGTAAGACGATTTAACATTTTCTTAACACCACAGCCTTCGACAGATAGACAGGTAGTCATGTACACACAGTCAATGGCACACAATGCAAGTCAGAGACTGAAGTAGAGAGAGAAACACCAAATACTCTTGGAGAAGGAGAAGGAGATAGAAAGAAAGAAAGAGAGAGAGAGAGAGCAAAGGTGAAAGAAAGAGAACATTTCAGTTGTTCCGCAAGCAAGTCAAACAGCATGCTCTGCCAGAGGCGCCAGCAGCATCCATCCCACGATGCAAAGAGAGTCTGACTGCTATACACACGTGCCGTACTGTGGAGAGGGGTCAGTAAAAAAGGCAGCTCCCTTTCCCCTCTCAAACACACACACACACACATATACACAATACCTGATCGTGACCCCTGTGTTGGGAAGTGAGTGGTTAGTTACATAAAAATAATAAATAAACAAACGTACCAAATATAACTAAAGAAACACAAAATGAAAATAAAAACAAATCATGAGACATTTTTCCTTTAGCGCTTCCATTCGCGTTTACAATTTGCAGGGATTGTTGTCACCCTCTGTGAAGACATGCTTGGGCCATGGGATCTCTGTTGAAGTGAGACTTAAGGCAGTGTGATTTGGTTACAAGGCACTGCGATGGATCAAGTTATTTCCCTATTCGGTTTTTGCATCAGAAGGAGAAATGGGGTAGCACTGGGGGGGGGGGGTTGGATAGTGCGGAACGGAAGAACAGAGCTGTAATTTGACAGTGAGCCTGTGCGGAGATTAATAGACTTGAGGTGAAATCGATACTTTCGGGGAGCTGGCAGTTTTTGTCGCCGCACTTTATGTTTCTCCCCCCGGCACTCATGCCTCCTCATTGATTCCTCAGGGCAAGATGTATTTTTAGATGTTACTCGTACTCGCACAGGCTCTGTATGTGAAGACATCACTGAGGGTTTTGCTGGGTCTATAGGGGACTGAGGGGAAGGACTGGGAAGTCTGCTGGCCAGGCCATGGGGGCCATTTTGTGTGCATGGGTGAGTTGTCCCCTTTGCTGCGGAATACTTACTTCTTTTTCAGCCGCCGGTCCTTCTCCGCTTGAGTGCCCAGCTTCCCCACGCCCATGTCTTGGCCAACCAATTCTGGGTCAGAGAAATTTCCTGTAAGCGAGCAGGAAGCAGAGTGTCATCACTTCCTTCGGGGGGAAATATCTCATTTTAAACCAACCACCAACCCTGGCTTTTGCTCCAAAACTTGGAGCAAAAAAATGACGGCAACAAGCCAATCTGAACGGCACCCGAGGTATGGATGATGTTAAATTATCACCATTTATCATTTATCGACAGACAGACATCAATATTGCACAGGCGCTGTAGGACCTGGGAGACATGTAGATATTAGATGTGTGTGTGTGTGTGTGTGTGTGTGTGTGTGTGTGTGTGCTGCTGAACTGAGCCTAACCACACTCGCATGGCTCAACGTTAATAACTGAACTGTAGGAACTGGAGTTAATCTCTTTGACAGCGGAAGGAAAAATGAGGTGATGCAAGAACCCACTGGTTGCATTTCAAAAAAGGACTTAACATAATTAACATCACTCGGAGCCTTATCTGTGCTACCTGGTCATATCACAAATTATGCTTGCAATTTAGTAAATCCCTCTCACAAATCCTCTCTTAGTTCTTTATTTATGAGCAATAAATAAATAAATTAAAGATATATTATGCTGTTTCAGGTATCTTTGGTGATTGCGGAGCTCCACCGAGAGTCCTGATATATTCACATTTTACTCTGCCGTTGTAAATAGCCTACTTCTCATGGCTTGTTGCCCCTGTACACTAGGGCTTTTACAACTAGTGATTTTCAGTAGTCGGCTAGTTGTTCATAATAGTCGTGAACGATTCCCCTAATACAGGTTTGCTTGACTTCGTCAAGGTTACTGTATGTTAAGGTGAAAATCTTGCATAGTGTGACTTTAACTGTCTGGTGAAGGTAACATCAAACCTTGAATTGTTATGAATTAGAAGAGTACAGTGGCTAACATTCACAATATCCGTATCTGCTCTATTGGTGATCTGTCTAACCTGGTTGAATTGCATTAACACATTAATATGATAACAAAGGCGATGTGTGTGCTGTTGTGTGTGTCACCTTGTCCTGGGCCCATCATCTCCTTGCCCAGTTGACCCAGACGACCTTTCTCCTTCTTGCCGAAGAGGCGGCCGATGGAGGACTTGATGCCCTTCTTCTTGGGCTGCTTGTGGAGCGAGTCCTGACTGCTGGCTACGCTACTCAAGGCACTCGCGTCCGCCTCCAGACCCAGGCTGCACGAACACACACACACGCATGCACACACACACACACACACACACACACACACAGACATGAACAAGTGTTAGTTAGCTAGAAAACATTATTATCCGCTTGGGGATTTTTTTCTCAGTAAGTGACGCTTGAAAAACATAAGACATGTTGCTATCTGCCTCTGTGAGAGTGTTCAAACACGCACACACACACACACACACACACACACACACACACACACACACACACACACACACACACACACACACACACACACACACACACACACACACACACACACACACACACACACACACACACACACACACACACACACTGTATACTGAGAGCCATCAGTCACAAACTTTCAGTTCTGTTCTTCTGTTCTTGTTTCACCATCTGTTCAGAAGCAAACCTGACCAACTGACCACTAATTAAATACACTGCATTTACTTCACACTGTACATCAAATACACAATTAATTCCTGATATAGGAATGTATGGATGGCTTGTAAAGACTGAGTGTAAAAGATGTGTTCACATACCTGCTAGTGTATACATGTTAAAGAGTGTGTTTCTGCTAGTGTGTTTCTGTGTGTGCGCGCGTGCGTGTTGCTCCTTGTGGTATCGACTCACCGGGCGTCATTGTGCGAAGAGGCAGGTAAGGTGTGTGTCATGCGGACCTGCCGAGGCGTGGGGGGAGGGGACGTCTCACACCTGATGGTGGCTTTGTCCTCTCGCCCGTCCTCATCCACTGCTGCGATCTGGCAGGAAGGAATGGACAGTCCAGAGTTTACTTTAGCTTCCCATTTATAGTTTGTTTTGTATAGGGAAGATGTAAAAATAAATTAATCACATACAGGGAAACATATGCAGTCCCTGGACAAAAAACATTCCAGACACTCTCACCACTTTAGTCCTTAAAGGGACACTTCACCGAGTAGCATAGTCATGTTTTTGAATGGTCATGCATCATTCCCTCAGTTTGCCGTGAAATGGGAGAAATACGGATTTCAATGTTGGACTTCCTGCTTTCAATGATGTAAAAATCATCATTTTACATCATTGAAAGCAGGAAGTCCTATTCATGGGTTTCATTGAAATCCGTATTTCTCCCATCTCAAGGCAAACTGAGGGAATGATGCACGACCATTCAAAAACATGACTGGTTTTCTAAAGATACCAAGCTTAATGCTAATCGGTGAAGTGTCCCTTTAAATATTCCATTCCAGAGCTCATAAAATATTTTTATGTAGTATGTTTGAATGCATGCAGCAGCACCATAAGAAAAACAGTCCCACCTCTAACGCTATGAACGCTAACACTAGCAATGCTAATTAAATGGCAATGCTAAGTGCTAATAAAGCCTTCTTGAAATACCTTGTGTTCTGCTAGCACACAGATATATTTCATACATGGATTGCTGTCATTGAGTAATTAGCTGTATAGAACAGACATGGAAGTGGCATTCCCAGTCACAGATGCTGGGAGCTGGTGCATGCATTGTGAATTCACTTTAAATAGCTATTTTTAATGTCAATGTAATGTTTATTATTATTCTTTGTTGGTTGCTTAGGACAAACATAAACACAAAGATAGATAAAGATCTCAGTTTTCAGAGTGTGTACTCACCTTTCTCCTGTGTTTCCTCAGGTCACTAGGCTAGAGAATAAAAAACATATTTGACATACTTTTATAAAACATTCTCTCAATAAACAATTTAATTCACAAAGCAAAATAATACATTATATTTGTGCATAAACTAGTCTTGAACCACCCTTAAAATGCATATACAGTAGCTTGACATTTTTAACATACTGGGGCAATTGCTCTGTCGCTAGTTTGGAGTTTAATGCGGTTTTAAACTGGAGTTGGAGTTGGGAAAACCGTGTTGAACTCCAAACTAGTGCCAGGGCAATTGCCCCACTGTGTTCTACAGTAAATGTATCTTTAAGCACTAGCTTGACAGTGTAGAAATGAAGGTAGCACTTGCTTTCTTCTCTTGTTTTTTTTGCCTCTGTGAAACAAAACCACATGTGACTACTCTTTCATTTAATGTGACTTTTTTGCGACTCTCTTCCCCCACTCATGAATAACCTGTCAGTAATCAATGCAGGGAGGGAAACTAATAGTGACTGGTGTGTAAAAGAGCACACCCCCTGAGCCAACATTTATCAAGCAGATCAATAAAACCCAGAGCCCAAGAGGTCTGGAGCTCCACACCCACATAAGGGCCTCTGATTCTGGAAGAGAAGCCCTCCACGGAGAACCTCCGCCCCAAAACTGGGGAGGAGAGAAGGAAAGAGGAGGAGGAGGTCTAGGGGGTTTTTAGATATTGACATACATATTCTTTAGTTCCTGGGTGGGCCTTTATAACCCTCCAGCACAGCAATACAAATACTGAGGGAATTACTGGCAGCCATTTTGGATCAGTCCCTGTGCCATAACCTCAATGAATGCACAACATGAAAGCGGTGGAGGACACGACTGTGCCAATGTGATTTTGGGCCGTGAGCGTGAGAAGAAAAAGACTAAAAGAAAAACTAAAAGCAAGTACAGCAAGAACAAAAAAATTGAAAGACAGATAGAAAGAAATAAAGGGAATGAAAAGAAATAAAGTCAAAAGACAGAAAGGAAAAAAGAAAGAAAGACAGACAGAAAGAAAGACAGATAAAAAGAGAGATACAGAAAAGCTGAAGTAACCAAACAATCTGAGGTAACCAGACAAACTCCCATATAAACTCCCGTAGCCAGCCCCAGTAAGCGTGACGCGAGCGTCCCGTGCGTACCAGTGTCATGACGCCCATGCGCTCCATGTCTCGGGCGGGCGAGCGCGGCGTGAGCTTGGGCGTGGAGTGCCCGCTGGGCGGGGACGAGCTGGCCAGGGACGAGGCGGTGGCCGAGGCGGTGATGGAGGTGCCGGGGTGGTGCGCACGCGCCAGGTTCAGACCCTCCAGGCTCACGCTGGCCACGCGGTTCTCAATCTCCTCCGCCCGCAACTCCGTAGACTCCTTCTCCTCCTGGATCAAGCTGTGAGAGACAGACAGAGAGAAAGAGAGAGACAGAGAGACAGAGAGAGAGAGAGAGAGAGAGAGAGAGAGAGAAAGAGAGAGAGAGAGAGAGAGAGAGAGAGAGAGAGAGAGAGAGAGAGAGGAGAGAGAGAGAGAGAGAGAGCGAGAGAGAGAGAGGGAGAGAGAGAAAGAGAGACAGTATAGTATGAACTATAGTAAAGAACACTGTTAATAAGACAGGTATAATGAGGAAGGTAATCAAGCAGAATAAAAATGGCCTGAGACATTTTTACCTGAGACACTGCCTGAGACATTACTATGCAAAGTGCGGCCTTATCTTGTTTTAATTCAAAATGTAATTCAAGGACAGCAGGTTTTTAGGGAGGGGATGCCTGAAGGTCATATTACAGAGAGAGTCTACAGTGTGGTATACCATATTGCTATATACTGTAATATAAATTATTAGTAGGGAACAATAGGAATTCAAGGACAAGGCCCCTTGAATAGACAGTTCTGTAAAAATGTAGTTTTGTGTCATATTGCAAATATTCAAGTGCTACAGACAAAATGAGCAGTTTGATTTGCCTGTGTCTTGTAACACATAGAGTTTAGAGCAACACAACAGTGAGGAAATTGCACACATTCATCGCACCAGTGGACAAACACTATTGGCAAGATCAACTACCAAGTGTTATGTACAATCACTAAAGTCATTGGTTATGTACAGGGGAAGGGGGAAACAGAGCATGCCCAAGACAGAGCTCTTAACATTGCATGGTAGTGATGCGAATTATTGTACACTGCAGAGGCAAGTGTGCAGCCTGAGTTATATGGTTCAAATGCCTATTTCACTATGTGAAATCTGAGAATCCTTCGGGCCCTTACAATACACAGATGCATAATACGTCCATATCAAAAAATATATTCTAACACTTTAAAAACAGCTTCCATTACACTGCTGAGAAAACATCTCTGCCTCAGCTTGTGTGACGATAATGGCATTTCCAAAAACAGCAGCATGATTCATGCTAGGGAAACAACACCTACAAGTGTGCAAAAAGAAAATCAACACACAGCCTGACATTCGCATTTAGCTTCACGACTCCAAAACCCACAGCCAAGAGCAAACAAACACTGATCACTGACACAGACACTCTCATTTTACCAATTAATCTCTGAAAACATTTACAGAAATTGATCGCACAAAAACTTTAAATCGTCATCAGCATTCAGCATACCATTGGCGGTATAATTCAAACCAATGAGTTAGCAAACTAAAAGGCACACAAAAATATTCAGCTATTGTGCTGTGAAGGTTTTCTTCACTTGTGCCTTGTGTCCCTCTGCGGAACACAGAACCATGTAGAGCATATGGATGGCTGACAGTAATACAGTATTGTGTTCACATGGCCTTAACATCAAAATGAATTCTAAGATGTTACCAAAACTAGTTGCTGAAAAGCTAACTTTAAAAAGTGGCACATAGTGCAGTATGTCTTCCATGATGGGATCAAAATGAGTCAGTGGTCACGGCCATGACAACCAGACCACTTGTGTCCTGTGTTACCAAGTCTCGACATGAGAGATCTGTTTTCACACACACTTGCAGGGAGTGTGTCTGCGTGTCTAAAGCCGAGGGTCCGGAGCCAAGACCATCTGGATGAGGGGGACTGGAGGAGACGATGAGTCACGGGGTGCGGACGCCAAAGATAACGCCGTCCACGTCTACAGATCTACAGTACGTCTTCTTTTCAACCAACCACAAAGCTACACACTGAGTCTATTTTTAATATGTTTGTGCTGCTGACTGTTGTCTTTAGTTGTTCAGCGTTCATCTTTATACATCCAGACTCTGATATGTCGGCCATTACAATCTTCCGAGTATTGCAGACACTGTTCATCCTGAACTTCTGTCAGAATTGACCTGCATTGCCTATATCCTTGTATGGTCATACGGTATGTACACAGTTCTACTGTTACTGTGTACATAGAGTCAATTGCAATATTGACAAAGTACAAATAAAAGCATTGAAGGAACACAATGGAAGAATTTATATACCGTATGCTCCTTCAACGCCATGTACTGTAGCACTACAACAGTACCCAGTTATCATAAACTGATTAAAAGGGTTATGATCCTACCCAATCAACAATCAATTTCACATTGTGCAATATCAAGCATTTCTGGATGCACACTTGACTTCATACTATATGTAAATGTAGCATCAGTTTGAAACCGTTATTAATGTTATTTATTTTGTGTTCTTTTAACGTCAGTGTAGCGGACTGACCGGATCTCTTTGTTGATGGCGTCCAGCTGCTCCTGCAGCATCATGGCGAGGGTCTGTGCATCGGAGTGACCGCCGGGCGACAGCAGGTCCATGGAGCTGAAGAGGGTCTCGCGGTCGTCGTCGTCGATGTCCGACATCTCCGTGTCGCTCTCGAACGGGTGGCCGCCCAACATGCCCAGCTGCTGCGAACGCCACTCTTGCTCGCCCAGAGACTTCGCCTGACGACGCGGGGAAGATAGGATGGACATACAGAATTATGAGCAGGCAGACAGACAGAAAAATTGCATTCTGAGAAATAATCAGGGAAAACATATTCTTGCTGTGAAGAAATAATTTAGTGGATACAATTTTTGCGAATATACGGCATGACCAATTTTTGGGAAAAAAAAAGAATATATATATTTTTTCTTATTTCAAAGGGGCTAGATATGAAGGAGAAAAAAAACACTTTTACAAAGTTTTAGGTGACTCACAGGCACAAATAAAAGGAAATTGTACAATTACAGGGTACAATATTGGCTCGAGTGCTCCAACACAAAATTTCCAAACATACACTAATGGAAGACGTTTATACATGGTAAAAGCAGAGACTGAAAATTAAAAGGTAGTGGTCGAAGCAAAATCCAATAATAAACTCAAGTACTACAATCAATATTTTGAATGTCTCAGCCTTGGATACAAGGAAGAAGGAGAGTGGGAAGAGCAAAGAAAGAGTAGGAGGAGGGGGGAGAGGACGAGAGTGGAGAGCAAATTACAGGAAATAAGAGAAAACCAGATCGGAAGGAAGAAAGAATGAAAGAAAAGGCAGAGCAAAGGAAGGAAGCACAGAAGATGAAAGGAGACAAATCTAGCAAAGAAGAAAACCTCTTACTTCCCAGAATGATCAGAAATGCATTTGACTAATGTCTGTATGGTCTGCGTATCTGAATGCAGCAATGTAGACATTTTCAGGCTAGTTTGATAAAAATGCAATATAATTAACAAAGTCTCTTCTTGTATAGTCTGTCCTGCAATTTCCTTTTGGAGATACATAAAGTACTTTCTCTCTCTCTCTCTCTCTACCTTTTTCATACATCTGAGTATTTTGCACATATTGATTGAAGGTTTTGCCGATTCTTTGCATATCATAATGAAGTAGAATGTCTCTCTCTGGGAACTATATTGATCTAAATACCTAGACTCTACAGGATATTCTTCAGAATAAGGAACCCTTTGCTTCCCCTCCTCTACCTCCCACTCAAGCGCAGCAGCCTGTTCCTCCAGAGAGAGGACCTCACCTTTTGCTCGTCTCGCCGCAGCCCCAGGCGACCCCGGCGCGGCCTGCGGATGACCTTCGCCGACCTGTAGTGATCCGACTGCGTCTCCGCCAGAGAGCCCAGCGAGAAGCGCAGCTCCGCCGACGTGTCCAGATGAGATCTGGGACCAGACCGAGAGATGGAGAGACAGAGAGAGAGAGAGAGAGGGAACGAGAGAAGGAGAAGGAGAGAGTGAGAGCGAGAGAACCAGACAGAAAGAGAAACGAGGATTAGAGAATGACAAACAATGCCAATGAAAACAATCAAATGTAAAGTGGGAAGGGGCTGATATTTAAACTAGCAACAGATGGACCTGTGATATTCAGACAAAGCTGATAAATAAAAGTATTGAATAATGCAGCTGCTCTGGTCAGATTTCATCAACATCCTAACTCAACTCGTGCCGAACTTATGACATAAACAATACAAATGCTCCCACACGGACTGCTAGGATAAGTGGTTATTGGCTGCACTCTCTCCGGCTCTCTAGTACTTCATCACTCATTCTTTCCTGTTTTCTCTCTTTTTCTGTCTGTCCTCTCTATTTTTCCTTCATTTTTCTTTCTCTTTATCTCCCTCTTTCATTTTCTCTCTGTATTTTCTGTCCTTTTTCTTTCTGTCCTTCTACCGTTTTCCTCTTTGTCTCTCACCTTGACAGGGTTGGATCTGTGAGGGACCCGGCCCGTTGTCTGAACTGGTTCAATTCGGAGCGCAGCTTGTCGATCTCCTCTGCCAGGTGAGACTGGAACAAACATGATGTTATAAAAACAACTCTCTACATGCAGCTCTCTAAGCGCTCCCAGCTGGCTCGCCATGGTAACCCGGGGCATATTTGTCTTGTAAATCCCCTCCATTAGCAACAGCAATAAATCAGTAACAAATCACACAAATCATTTCTTTATGCAATTATGTTAAAAATGATTAAAAAAAATGTGGGATCACCACCATGTTTGCTCCGTGCCTGTGTTTGCCAAACTTACTTTTTCATGGATGGAGTCTTCCAGCTGTTTCCGGTAGCTCTCCGAGTCCTGTATCAAAACGTTCTGAGCAATGGGGGGAAAGACGTATTAGACCATTAAAACTCATAAAAACCTAGTCTAGGGGGCCTCTGTAAATCTATTATTGGCTTTATTGTTTTATTGGCTTTAATAAGATTTAGTTGTTGGCTAAGGAGCATACACTATGTTGAATGTTAAAAGTTCTGTTCTTTGATTTGTCTTGCATGCAGCCACAGCATTCTTCCATTGAATTGCAATGTACTTTATGTAATATGGTACCTGATGTGCTAATACAGTTGGAGTGATACTACAAGAGAGCCAGGCCGACGCTAACTGGTTAGCATGCTATGATTTGTCTGAAAACTTTAGTGGTCACCTCACCTGGGCAACACAGAGTAGTGATTTTGACAGTATGTCCAGATGGTTGTTTCTTCAAATACACTACTCACAAAAAGTGAGGGATAAATGGCTTTCGGGTGACATTGAATTTTTCAGTACAGAATGTACTGAAATATTGAACTGTTGGACATGCACGTTCAAAAGTTTAGAGAAGGTCACTTAAGTTCACCTGCAAAGGTTATATAGTGGATTTTAGATTCCTCCTGAAATTTCACCCGAAAGCCAATATCCCTGTCTTTTTGTGAGTAGTGTATTTCTAAAAATGTTGAAAACTAAATAACTTTGACTAAAGTCAGCTC
>NC_085010.1:19815387-19820387 GCF_963854185.1 Sardina pilchardus
CTAGAAGAGAATGCTTTAGCTCCAATGATCAGGTGGTGTGTTGTTAATCCACTTCACAGGCACAAGGAATGTGTGTCCTCTCTCAGTCTCCATTTAGTCTTACCTTTTCATCTAGAGCCTTGTGGTGTTCAAACAGGGACTTGAGCGCTTTGAGGACCTCGACTTCGCTGGACACACCGGACGGAGACTGAGCCTGACGCTTGACCACGGTCATGCGCAGGGAGCGCTCGTGTCGCGACACCAGACACTCCAGGTGCTCCAGGAGCAGCTACGAGCACACACAGGACACAAAAACACACACACACACACACACACACACACACACACACACACACGTCAAAGTGAAGTTAAACCAGTATCAATTGTCAATGTTACAGCACACTCATCAGCCTAATTCCCTTTTTATAGGAGTGATATGAATGCTATTATCATCATCATTTCATAGCAGCATTACATTTGAAATTATAAGCCTTAGCTGTTTGCTGTTATTGTGTTTAGCTTGTGTTTGTAACATCATATTGTGAGTTGGGCATAGCATTATGGCATAGCAAGATCACAAAGGAGCAAGCGCCTGAAAGGGAAAAGCAATCTCTCACAGACCGCTAGTAAGACAGCTAGTAAAAGCAAAACTACAGCTTGTTGAACTGTTCAGAGTTTAAGAGCTGCCTTACCACATAAACCGGGAGAAATGCATCAATGAGGAAGACACTTCAGGACCAAGGTCTACAATCATTTTTTATTTCTTATTCAGTAAATTTGTTTTAAGGAAAATGAATAAGATGTACAACCATCTTTTTTCATTATTTTTATTTGATGTGACTACTGGCATGCTTTTATGTGTCACTTTCAACATTATGCAATATTGTTTTATGAGGTTCCTTTTATTGTAAAAGTGAATCATTTATGTAACTATTCGTTATATATGTTCACCAGTGGATGTGGAGGCTATTCTCAGTTTTATGCAGCTACATGTTTTATAGTTAATGTGAATTTCTTATGCTTGCATGGTCGAGGCCAAAGATGAATTTCTACTGCAGTGGACAACGACAACATAAAGGCAAACAGATCGTTCTGACATTTCAACATTTCATGCATGGACTCAAGTTAGCTGATTTACAGGTGACCTCTTTTCCCTGTCAAGAAAGTAGTAAAAGTATAGAACCTGAGTTAAAAAGCCTGCTGTGTGCATGAAAACATCCGCAAAATAGCGACAGTGGTTAAGAGGTTTCACTTCCTTGGCCTGGAGCTAAATATATATTCCTACCACTGTGGACAACAAATGTACTGCAGTAACATTTCATGAAGCCGTTTTCTTTATTTCTATAAACTATAAAAATGTCACAGCATATGTATTGTGTACGCTTAGGAATAACAACAGCATGGAAAGCGGTGAAGTTCTTTACTCTGTGATGCGAGCACTTCTTCCTTTAAACAACTACCATCATCGGTGTCAACCACAGACAAACCACACAATCATCGTCCTTCACTACTCGTCTGGATATGTGTCTGCATGCATGGCAATGCAATATATGGGATATGTATTATGCTACCAGTGTTCTTTTGCTTGCTATATTGTTAGAGGACTCTGTTCAAGGGCAGTTGTATTCTATGAAACGGCAACTTCAAACACGTTTGCATTGAATGCACTGCCACATCAAAGGTGTTTTTGTTTTTACAGACAAACAGCGTTTCACTTCCTTCAGAGATTTTATTTTTTATTTTTCTGTTTGTTGTGTGTGTCATGTGTTTGGCAGAAAAGACAGTACAGAGGAAGACAAAAAAACCATAATGGCATTAGCCTCAAGAAAATCAATTATGGGACCTCAGAACAATAAGACTCTTCAAACAAATTGAAACCCTCTGGACTCGGCACAAAAAGGATTATGCTAATGTTGTTAGCGACAGGCTCGGCTGCGCTGCATACCGAATCGATTCAGGTACAGGGTCCCAAGGACAGGGAGAGGGTAGGACGGGGAGTGTGAGTGTGTGTGTGTGAGTGTGTAGGTGTGTGTGTGTGTGTGTGTGTGTGTGTGTGTGTGTGTGTGTGTGTGTGTGTGTGTGTGTGTGTGTGTGTGTGTGTAGGTGTGTGTGAGTGTGTGTGTGTGTGTGTGTGTGTGTGTGTAGGTGTGTGTGTGTGTGTGTGTGTGTGTAGGTGTGTGTGTGTGTGTGTGTGTGTGTGTGTGTGTGTGTGTGTGTGTGTGTGTGTGTGTGTGTGTGTGTGTGTGTATGTGTACGTGTGTGTGTGTGTGTGTGTGTGTGTGTGTGTGTGTGTGTGTGTGTATGTGTGTGTGTGTGTGTGTGTGTGTGTGTGTGTGTGTGTGTTGGGGGCTGGGGGTTGGCAGGGCACAGTGAGTCGCTAGAACGAGCCGAGGGCAATGGGCGAAGACACACGGGGGAAGATTATAGGTTTGGCTAAGGGGCATGATTGGGGCAAAGCCTGCCCAGTTGGTCTCCGGGCATCCCAGATGGGGTAATAGGGAGGGGGAGGCAGGATGCCAGGGACAGTCAATAAACACACAGTGTGTGTGTGTGTGTGTGTGTGTGTGTGTGTGTGTGTGTGTGTGTGTAGTGGGTTGAGGGGGAGGGGTGGATGGTGCCCGACTGGCATGATCCTTTCCCCTTCTGCCATCTTCAGGGTCATCCATGGCAAGAGGCTGATGATCTGATAACCGTGCCCGCCGTGAGGCACACAGCGGTCGGGGTGGCAGCGCTGAGCCTGTGCCTGCAGCTCGCAGAGTGACTTCTTTCCAAAGGATCCAGACGGCGCACCGACCGAACACAACATCGTGCGCTAGGCCCGCTCAGCTCGCCGCGTACCGAACACACACAACATGTGCTAGGACGACGTTCCCTAGGGAGCCGCAACATTCCAGCTTCATTCACATCCAGGGCCAATTGAGAAAATCGCCGACGTCTGTGAGCTAACGCAAACCAGACCTCTGTGTAGGACAGGGTAATGAGAGCAGACAGTAAACTGCATCAGTTTACGCTCGGAAATTGTAAGCCGAGACCATAACAGCTAGGCAGGCAGACAGACGGACACAGCAAGAGACCGTCGATCCCTGATTTTGTTCTGCAGACGGCAGCATTAGCTTTGATTGCACAATCAAATCAAAGAGCCTGTTGCACTGATGCGCATAATGACTTGAAAAACAGCACATAATGACTTTCAATGTCTGAGGTAAGTTCATCAAGTCATAAGTGCATTATCCTCTTGCACAACGCACTACATGCTTATTTGTTCATTTGTTTCATTACGCTGCAGCGATTTAAGTATTTATTCACAGTTCGAGTCCAACAACTTGTTGCCTTTGCGATTTATGAGCGTGTGCATGTGTGTACAGTGCATGTGTGTGTGTGTGTGTGTGTGTGTGTGTGTGTGTGTGTGTGTGTGTATTGATGAGTGCTGCTATCCTCTGTGTGAGTTCACACTCCAGCTAGTGCTAGTGCTAGTGCTAGTGGGGCCTGTTGTAGGGCATGTGGAGGAGCCCCATGCAGCAGCTCCTGACCCCATCACCAGCACACACAGCGCAACCAATCAGAGCCTGATCCTCACACAGCACCTCCTCTCCTCCACCTCCCCATCACCAGCACAAACAGCACCTCCTCTCCTCCACCTCCCCATCACCAGCACACGCAGCACACAGCGCAATCAATCAGAGCCTGATCCTCTCAGAGCACCTCTTCTCCTCCACCTCTCCATCACTCTCTTTACTCTCTATCCCTCTATCTCACTCTCTCTCCCCCCTTCATTCCCCCTCTCTCTCTCTCCTATCCCTCTCCCTCTCTCTATCTCTATCCCTCTCTTCCCGTCCCTTTCTCTTTCTCTCCCCCATCCCTTTCTCTTCTCTCTATTGATGTGGTTCACTAAACTACTCCCTGTCCTCTCCTCACCTCCGCTCGCCCCTCCTCATCCCCACTCCTGCGCTGTCTCCTCTCCTCACCTCTCCTCACCTCTCCTCACCTCTCCTCACCTCTCCTCTTGCTCTCGGTCTGTCTCTCACACGTCTTCATCTGAACAAGTCTCATCTGGTCTCTTCTCCAATGTTCTAACTGACTGGTCAGTTGATCCAGGTCCTGTCAATCATTCAATTCATTCAATGCCTGAAGTCTCCACTGCTGGCCAACACCACTCTCCCTTCCCATGATATTCCTTCACTTTTGGCTTCAGCATGTGTGTGTGTGTGTGGGAGAGACAGAGTCTGTCTGTGACTGTGTGACTGTGTGTGTGTGTGTGTGTGTGTGTGTTTTCACATATGTTTATCTTTCACTGTTGGCTTCCATTTCCTATTCTCATCTCCCCTCAACTCTCCCTCCGTCATCTTGCCTTCCTCTCTCCATTCTCTCATTCTCCACCTTTCTCTCTATTCATTCCCACATTTCTCAGACTCAGTCTCACCACAATCGCTTTTTCCCTCCACACTGACTGGGTCAGCTACCTTAAAGCTCTCCTCTCTCCTCCCCCCAGAACACACAGCTCAAATGACTCCCCATTAGTCTGTATTACAAGTGCCAGCCCATCTCATTTCACTGAATAAGAAAAATGCACTTGAGCAAGCAAACTATATTAAGCGTCTGACTCACGCCGGGCCGTGGGGAATGCGCCAGGCTAAGTGATAATGAAGAGCTAAAATGAGCAGATGATTTTTCTCTCTCTCTCTCGCCCTCATTTGTCTGCAAATTCACTCCTATTGGTGACGCTGTCTGAGAGCGCTAGAGGCTTCCTTCCGTAGCCACCGGTTTAAGAGAACTGCTAAGTCCGTCATTTGAACGCAAATGTATTCTATTACCTCGACTCATTATCAAACATGGCATTTTGTAATGTCACACCATTGGGCAGTTCATTTGGCCGTCTCAGTCAAATTTCAAAATCAATCAGAGGATTTTTATAAAGGCTCTGAATGTTCAGCAGAGACAGGACTGAAATTGAACGTTTAAAGGAAGTTAAACGAAGATTAAAGGGAAGTTAAATAAAGATTAAAGAACATCTTACGATCTAT
>NC_085010.1:19825387-19827887 GCF_963854185.1 Sardina pilchardus
TGACCACTCCATAGGGCACTGCAGAGGTTCAAACATGCAGTGCAGGTCCAAGACTTTGACATTTGGAAGATACTGGCCTTTGCAAATTCATGAAATGAGCTAATCTAAAGGCTACATGTGTAAAAACATGTGGAAAAAGGACCAAGAGTATTACTTGCAATATCCCACCCCACAAATCAGTCTACCTTGGAAGCCTTACTGAAAATCAGTGTATTTTTTCAAGCTGCAAAGGTTATTACAGTCCAACAGGTCACATCAAAGAAATAGAGAGCGACAGCTGGACAAAGGAACTGAGCTTTTCTAAAGCATCCCAAGGGAGCTGTAAAATCAAAGTCTATATCAAACCCATCAATATCTCAGGCTCCTCTATCGAATGTGAGTGGGCAAAAAAAACATATGCTTCCAATGTGAACCATTTCAAGGTCAAAAGTCAGGTCATGCTTGTATGTCTGTAAGAGTGTGCGTGTCTGTGTGTGTGTGTGTGTGTGTGTGTGTGTGTGTGTGTGTGAGTGTGTGTGTTTTGTGTGCTTGTGTAATCTCTTGGGGGTCACACACACACACCGCAGGGTGTGAGTGATGACATCATTACTGATCTTCAGTCGCCTGAAGCTGTGCGAATATTGACATCCTTCTGCTCCAATTGAAAGCCCACTGCAGCAGCAGCAGAAGCTTGCGTGGTCAAGTTGGATTACTTCAGCTCCCTCTTATGCAAAACCGCACAGCTTTGTGACGGGGCAGGGTTCGGGTAATTGAACCCAGGCCACCCGATTGAAAGGTGGCAATGTTAATACTGCTCAATCCTCAAGATGAGGACCTAAAGAGCACTGCTCACTGAATGCGCAATACTTACTCTCCTCCCTGGTGACAGAACCATTCCAGTCTAGGTATCAATTGCAATCTAAATGAAGATGTAATTCACAACACTACACTCTATGCTGACTACATATGTCAGCCCTCACACTATGACACTCCTCGGCAAAAAAGGAGGACGATTGAATATCTACCACTAGCGTGCCACCTGACTTTAAACGTACAGGCATTCAGCGTCGGAGGGCAATGAGCTTGTATAGCAGAAAGCGAACACACAGCTGTGCCTATCTACACCACACACCTTAATGGACAGCAACATTCCAGGTTAGGCGGGTCAGAGTGGTTTGAACTGGACAGATTTAGCCCAGTAGTAGTTGAAGCGTCAACATTAGCCACAGCTGCAGGTCAGCCGTTAGACCTGTTACCATGGAAACAAGCGTGCGTACAATGAAGGGCCCACACAAGGGCACGCGAAACGTATCGGTGAGAGCGCTGCCAAGTAAATGTATATGAAATGTATAGTTTATTGATATAATCCACAAATCACACATACATGATGTTTACTTCTACAGTATGTGCCTCTGAACGTATTCAGAGCACCTCTGCGTCTACTGTAAACCTGTACTGTGAAATGTAGGCTATATATAAATATATTCATGTAAATTGTTAGCTGCTGATGGAATTGAATCTGAGGTTAGTGATTGCTTGATGGCAGTATGTGGGAATTCCAGCAAAGTGATGACAAGCACATTTATGCTTCATGTCTAGAGATTGAGTTCTGTATAAATGCCAGGTGTTTCATCACAAAAATAGCTCCCACCTACATGAGCAGTGAGGTTCCACAGACGAAAAGTTCACCAGCTCACCATGTGTAACTTTTAACACTAATGCTGACAGTTGCACAAGTTGTAACTTGCTTTGGGTAAAAGTGGCCAATAAACATGAACAGGAACATTAATCTTCTCGTAAGTCCTAGAGTGAAACTCTCTCAATTCTCACTGTGTCTCCTCCAACTTTCACAATGCTCTGAGGTCAAACCAGTTTAGACCGGGTTTGTGTTTTCAACTGAAGAAATTAGCAATGTATTCATAACATGTCTGAGTGAAATATGAGCAAAGCCGCTACAAAGACCTTTAATTAGCTTGTTTAACACAATGGCTTAATTACAGGGGCTTTGAAACACATCGCAATGGCTGGCCTAAACAAACACACACACATGCGCAAACACAATCATCTCATTTCAAAGCCCCTTTTGAGATCTAATGTCAGAGGAGAAATCACGTCAGGGTTGCTACAGAAGCCCTCTCATTCCCATATACGTCCACGCCCACCCACTCCCTCTCTCCCATTCTCTCTCTCTCTCTCTCTCTCTCTCTCCCTCTCTCTCCCTTTGTCTCTCTCTCTCTCTCTCTCTCTCTCTCTCTCTGTTGCTCACCCTGTCATCTGCATTAAAAGTAATATAAGATGCGGAGTTCTTTTAGTGCAAAAAATAAAAAAATACCTAAAAATAGCACAATATCAAAAAGGCCTGTACTCTGTGTTGTCCAGATATCCGTTGCAGGCAGGCAACCCATCTAATGTAGGGCCAGCTCTCTTTGCACCATGTATGGTGCTGTATCAAACACCACGCAAGTCAATGAAAGAGTGCTGCAATGTGGCTGTGTTCAAGACAACTTGAATCCTTCAGAAT
>NC_085010.1:19837887-19865387 GCF_963854185.1 Sardina pilchardus
AAATCCAGTCTGCTCTTCTCCCAATTATGGAGTTGCTTCCTTCCTCACAGCAGATATTACAGATGAAACCACATATACTGTAACTGCTCGCATATTTCTGTGGTGAGCATGTTGTGTCTACTGGATGGATGTGTTTGTGTGTGTCTGTGCCTGTATGTCTGTGTGTGTATGTGTCTGTCTATCTGTGTGTGTGTGTGTGTGTGTGTGTGTGTGTGTCTGTCTGTCTGTCTATCTGTCTGTCTGGCATATATCCATGCATATGAGAGTGCATGTGAAGCGCATCCATCTTTACACGCGATCGGTTTGAAGCTCTCTCGTGTGCCCTTGAGGGTGTGGCTGGCGGGAGCTTATCTGCTCTGGGCAGCCTCTGCTCCTGGTGCCCCCCTCCCCTCTCCTCTCCCCTCCCCCCCTCCCCACCTCTCCTCTCCCCACCTCTCCTCCCCTCCCCTCCTGTCCTCTCCCCTCCTCTCCCTCCCCTCCTCTCCTCTCCCCTCCCCTCCTCTCCCCTCCTCTCCCGTCTCGTCTCGTCTCCCCTCGTCTAGTCTGTCAGACACACCCCCCCCCACACACACACACACACACACACACACACCTCCCCAGCATCACAGGGACGAGTTGGTATATTCCCTTCATAAGGTGGAAAAGAAGCACGCTTTCCAAAGGCCAAGTCGGACACACACGCACACACGCACACACACACACACGCGTACCATCCTGGATTACCTCCCGAGTGTGTTAAGCTAAGTAGCTGACTCTGTATTGAGCCAGCACTGTAAGAAAAAGACAAACACACACACACACACACACAGCTGAGCACACACAAATTGATACCAGCATACAGATGAACACACACAAGCTCACTTAAATACACACACACATGCATGCATAACCATGATGGATAGTGGATGTGTATGGATGTACTGCATGTGTGAAAAGTTTGCATGTGTGGATGTAAGTATGTGTGTGTGTGTGTGTGTGTGTGTGTGTGTGTGTGTGTGTGCTTGTAAAAGCAAGAGAAAGAGAGAGAATGTGGTAATTGCAAAAATGGCTACATAGCTTTGCTGTGATTAGAAACGTGGTCAGTGGTGGGGTTGAGGGGCGGATGCAGAGCAACTGATTGGCTGTAGGAACAGCCGACACCAGAGACCGATCAGCGCGCGGTACACACTCACAGAGAGCAGAGAGCAGCGTCTGAGACGCCCAAACGCCGATGCAGCGGAACGATCGCATTACCGTGCCGCCAAGCGCCCGTTCTGTGCCCCCGTGCGGTTCTGCGAAAGTCTATAAACTGCGTCAAACAGATCGTGTTCCGTCTCGGTTCTGCCAGCCCCGGAGAATCAGTGCTGGAACAGAGTGTTATTTATTTTTTACAGTACACTACATCGGTCCTGCAAGGGGCATGTGCTATCTTTACTCGGGTTCCGCGGCTTGTCTGATTGAGGAAGAAAGGAGCCGGGGTTCTCTCTGTGGACCGATGGAACATTTCGAGCTTCAGCTTTCAATGACTCATTAAGCAGAACCGACTGACCCCTTGGAGGGTTCATCTCCCCAAGACGCAGAGAGACACACACACACACACACACAAACGCACGAACACACACACACACACACACACACACACACACACACACACACACACACACACACACACCAACGCACACACACACACACACACACACACACACACAAACATACAAGCACAAAGACACAGACCTGTTGCACACATGCACAGATAGATACAGTTTACATGCTGAATGCTGGAGGGACACATTTAAATACATTGACATGCACACTTTATACAGTTTAGACACACCCACGCACACACACAGTCATGCTCTCATACACACAGACTCAAGACAAACACACAAACAAGCGCGCACACACACCCACACACACACATTATCCCAAAGGCATCTGATGGTTTGGGAAGGACAGCTTTCCTTGAAAGGCCCCTTTAAACCCCTGGTGAGAGCTCATCCTCCTATCTCAATTACCCTCTCTCTCTCTCCCCACGTCTCTCTCTAGCTCTCTCTCTCTCCCTCTCTCTCCACATCTCTCTCTCTCTCTCTCTCTCACTGAACTTCCCTCCCTCTGTGTCCTTGTCCCCTGTCCCTCTAGGGATGTCTTAGCAGATGTGGTATTTGTGTGTGTGCGTGTGTGTGCGTGTGGGCACACACACACACACACACACACACACACACACACACACACACACACACACACACACACACACACACACACACACACACACACACACACACACACACACACACACACACACACACACACACACACACACACACACACACACACACACACACACACACACACACACACACACACACACAGCCTTGATTCCCCATCTCCCATTAAGCCTCACTTAACACCTCTGCCCATGCCCCCACTCAAACACCAACCCCCAGAGATATATGCTCTCCCCCTGGTACTGTAGCAGCACAACTCAACCCACTACACAAGGAGGCTGGCTAACCTTCAGGTGGGGAACCCAATGTAAGAACCAAGAGCAGTGGGACACTCCAGGTTTGGTGAGGAACGGAGAGTATTGATCCTGAGGCTCTCGGTGTATCGCCGCATAAGCTGACAAATTGCTTGTTTGCCCGGACATACCTGGGAAGCTAGCGCTCTGAGCAGCACAAAAACAGGCTATTTATAGCTAGTGTGTGTGTGTGTGTGTGTGTGTGTGTGTGTGTGTGTGTGTGTGTGTGCACGTGTTTAAGTCTGTATATGCTACAGTAATTTTTTTTTGTCATGAATCTCACACATTGGGAACATGATCAAACGCCAGATAAGGCACCAGGCTGTGGGTGAACCAAGTCCAAGTAGAGTCTACAGTTCAATATCCTGTTGTGTATCACACAAATATGTGCTATATACTGTATGAGGAGGTCAATGTACCAGATCATTGATACTGTAGACAGATACAGGTTCACATTTATTCATCGTTCACATATTCATTAATCTCAAAGTCAACTGAACTGCAAAAATGGTCAAAAACAAGTAAAAGTGGATTTTTCTCAAGCCTAGAAACACTAACAAAATGTTGTCTTTTTATGCTATTTGTTTGAGGCATGAATGAGTGAAGATCCTAAATTGGTGATAAAATCACACACATCACAGCACAAACAACTGACAGCAGTTAACTATGAGGAACATTGTGCTCCTAATCTAAGCCCAATGTGTGTGAGTGTGTGTGTGTGTGTGTGTGTGTGTGTGTGTGTGTGTGTGTGTGTGTGTGTGTGTGATGTAAGTGTGTGTGTGTCTATTCTTTTAATGAAGCCCTGCATGACCCCAACAACAGCAACCCTCACACTCTAGGCTACCGAGCTCTAATGAATCCATTCAATATCTGATTGGGCCCATGGCACAACTACAGCGAGTCGAGCCGCTCATTCAGCAGAACACAAAACGCGCTTTGAACTGGCGTCTTCACAACCTGTGCCGCGTGTGTTTTATTTCATTATTTAGCACTCAAAGGATTAGCGTCTGCCTGCGCGACCACGCCTGCCCGCATGACGACGGCACGCCCAACAGCCCCATGCTAGTCTCCCGCCGAGGGCCAAATCTGCATGAAATCAAGCTTCCACAGAAGAGGAGCGCCGCTATGATGCCTTTCATATCATTTTCTCTCTTTGTTTTTTTACAAGTACAAACAATAGCTGTTTTTGGTGTTTGATTGAACTGCGGAGAAATAACAATAGAAGCTAAATATTAAAAAAAAGATAGCAAAGCCTTACTGTCTGCTACTAGCAGAGTGGATTGTAGACTGAACTCCTCAGAGCTGCAGTTTACATGTCTAGGGAGTGTACATAGAGTAGAGTTGATCAATCACCGCAGTGCTTTTCAGCGCGCTCCCCAGAGAAGAGAGGAGGGGGGAAGAGGAGAAGGAGAGGAGGGGGGGAAGAGGAGAAGGAGAGGAGGGGGGGAAAGTAGGCCAGACTCACTTCTCAGCCGTTTCCTCTCCTCTCCTCCACTGACAGGTTGACAGCCTTTTAGAGCGGTGAGCTGCCACAACCAGGCTTGATGTCAGACCAAAACACCTCTCCGTGTCTTTATGTCTCTCTCTCTCTCTCTCACTCTCTCTCTCTCTCTCTCTCTCTCCACACATACACACATGTGCACACAGATACACCTGTGGATCCTTAACTTACATCTCTCTTTTTTTCATTGCTCTCAGACTCAGGGTCTCGGTTAAACAGCATCCGTCCCCAATGGTACATGAATGGAGGAAGGCTGAATGCTGTGTCTGTGTGTGTGCATGTGAGTGTCTGAGTGTGGGTGGCTGAGTGTGTCCAGGAGAAAGTGTGTGTGTGTGCGTGTGTGTGTGTGTGTGTGTGTGTGTGTGTGTGTGTGTGTGTGTGTGTGTGTGTGTGTGTGTGTGTGTGTGTGTGTAAGTAACAATGTGACAACACAGAGGCTAAAGGAACTGCTGCTGAGAAAATGGAAAAGGCTACCAATGTCTCCAAGCCTGGCAAACCACTGGGAGTTATAAAAAGAAAGCACAGCGGTAGATGTGGATAAAATACCTTCTGAAATGCTCCTGAACGCGTATGGTGGTGACGTACATACGCCAGTCATGTGACACAGCGATACGAGGGAGTCCCACTGAGGGAACCATTCAGTCTAATGAGCTGCTCTTCTCCTCATGCTTTCACCATGACAACCCAGTGTGATGTCATTGGAACTGCAGCCCCCCCCCTTCCCGAATCCCTCCCCTAAACACCCACCTGCGTACGCCCCAAAAACTGGCAAACACAAACACACACACACACACACAAACACACACAAACTCAAGCATCTCTCTCTCTCTCTTTCACTCTCTCCCTCTCTCTCCCTCACTCACTGAAATATTATGTGAGCCATTTCAAAAGCTCTTTGTTTTTTTGTGCATTCTAAAAAAAAAAAACCCTCTTCTCTCAAACAATCACTCAAATGAATCTCTCTCGTAGTAAAAAGCCACACAGCAGAAGATTTGGGCTCTGGCTAATGACAAGCGGGCGGTCAGTTCAGTTGCCGTAGCGAGGAGACAGAAGGCGGAGATGACACACTTGGACGCGGCTGCGGGATCCACCTAACGAGGGACCGGCGTGGGCAGAACCGCTAGCTCGCTAATCCCCCGGAGCCGGCTCGGCCAATCAGGTTGTGCGCTGTCCCGGGCGTGTGCTTGGAATGTCGGTCGCGTGGCGCTGTGGCACAAATTCACACGAAAAACAAAAGCCAGGAGCTAATCTTACACACCCTCACTCACTCACTCTCACTCACTCTCACTCTCACACACACAAACACACACACACACACACAAACACAAATATGCATATAGACACAAATATGCATATAGACACATGCACACACACACACACACATTTACCACACACCTGTCCAATCTACTGCATTGTAAGTCTAAATGTTACATAAGATTTTCTACAAGAAAATAAGTAAACACATCAGTCATGAATATGTATGATCTTGACTGATACATAAATACAGTGCAATATTCTGACATCATAAGTCTGTTTATAGAATGTATCTAAAGAGACAGACTAATAGAGAGAGAGAGCGAGAGAGGAAAAAAAAGACTATACGAGATAAAAGACAGCACTCAAGCTCCAAACAATAAACACAAAGCATCAATCAAAATCCATCAAGTCCTGCAAAAGGGTGAAATTCTAAAATCTGAGGCTTCAGTTTCACTCAGATAATAATTATCACCCGGGCCTGCATTGTGTTTATACTAACTAATTACAAGAGCTCAGTCAGTGTCATAAATCATTGATATTTGCCTACGAACACAAACACGTCGGCTTTTGTTTGTTCAGCACCAATGCTCGCGGGATCTCCAGCAAAAACGAGCACTAGAAAAATAAATGCAAACTAATGGGCGTTTTCACTCTGCATGCACCAAGGCCAAATCAACCGTGTCCTCTGGATGATACGCCAACTCATCCCCTCCTCCACCACCCACCCCCACCCCACGCCTGACAAATTCCCTTTATGAGCAATGACAAATGAAGCAGACCAGACCAATCAATCTGGCTGATCGTGTCTGATTGAGCCTGATTTGAAATTCATCTCACTCTCATGCACCCATGGATGGGCATGTTTTTCCTCGATTGCAACGACTGGAGAAAATGTTTTTTTCAAAAAATGACCCCCTATCTGAGCAGAGCTAAGCATGTCTTGAGAAGACGGAGCGACTATACAGATCTGTGATTAAACATTTAGCTTAATATGAGCTCCGCAATTAATCTAATGATGGCCCCCACTATTATAATAAGAGGCATTATCTTCTCGTGGACCTTACCGTGGCTCTCGTACGCATATACAGTGCAAAAAGTAATTACCAGAGGCTCTGAATAGAGGACTGATGGGTGTCCAATATGTAGATGACATTTTTATGCGATACACTTGTGGCTTCTCTGGCTACCTTCCCCCAAAACTCCCCTCAAAGCTCGATGATACTGGCCTGTCCTGAAAAAGATACATCTAGTTCACCATTATCTCTCCAAGGATAGGATTTTACTGGTTTTAGCAAATGAAAGCAAGCGAATTTGAGCATTCTAACAAGCGTACACTAACTGTCTATTCAATCTCTGTGTGATTTTGAATCTCGATCTGAAGCAGGGCAGTAAGTTTGGAGGAGAGGAGATGAATGCTCAACCCGATGTCATGAGAAGTGACACCATTGACAGCCAACAAAGAAAAACAGCCACACAAAAATGTTGGTAGACACATCTAAAAGATAATGATAAAAAAGAAAAGTCACAGAAAAGGGCAGATGCATGAAGAGGCTAAGCAAATAATAGCAGTGAAGCTGCTATTTTAATAAACTCTTGAGTCACAAATCCTGCAGGGTAGGCAGGCAGGCTACAGCAAGAAGATGAGTTATACAAAGAAGTTGGCAGAAAAGTTAAGCCTCTCCAAACCGATGCAGAAGTCATTGTGAGCAGGGGGAGGAATAGCAAAACCATGAAATCGGTTTGAAACACAAATTAGCACGGACTTCAGATACACTTTCCTTTTTCAAGCTGTTGTGGGTGCAGAAACCAAAACATTTACTGTACCAGACAAAACCAGCAATACACTACATGCCCCTCCACTGAACAACACTCACTCGCCTTTAGGCCATGTTCATATCCTAATTCAGTTTGACCATGTGGCATGTGCAGTGGGAGGACCAGAGTAAAGGCCCGTTCACACCAAGAACGATAACGATAACTATAAACAAATATCGCTCTCGTTAATATGAATGACAACGTTCACACATAAACTATAACGATAACGACATGAAGAACGATATTGTTGTTGATTGTTGCCAATCAGAACCCATAATATTCTAGCCATCACGTTCATTAACATGAGGAGAGACTTTTCTTATCGTTGGCCAGTGTGGACGCTTTTATCGTTATGGTTATCGTTATGGTTATCGTTATCGTTATCGTTATCGCTATCGTTATTGTTATCGGTAATGGCTCTCCTCTGCATTCAGCTTGTCTCGTGAAAATCAACAGAAGCATTCCCACGTTTGCACAGCTCTTTTTCACTGAATCCCAAACTACTGGGTGACTGACCACTTCAGGTCATTTACAAAACCTGGACCACTGGTCAGAAGTGATTGCAGTGATCCTTGCACCAATAGAGGTTATTATCACTGACAACTAGGGCTGGAATAAAGAATTATTTCCATAATCAATACATTTCCTCAATTAATGTAATAGCCACTTTGATCAATAAAATGGCAGAAAATGGTGAAAATAATCCACACACCACAGATATTAAGCTTACTGTTATAGAGGAGCAAAAATATTCAAGTTCAAGAAAGACACTATCAAAGAAATGTTAGGCATTTTCCTAACAAATGACACAAACCAATCACCCAGTTACCTAAATAGCTGGCGATTAATTCTGATGCAGGGAGAGCTGTGGTGCCAGCAGCAGCTTCCATGCGGAGTGAGTGCCCATGGGAACGCAGGTTCCAGTAAATAAACAAGAGAGAAGGCAGAATCAGCCTCTGTTTCATATTACAGAGGACTGGGACCTGTACTGTAGTTGACAGGAAGTCTAAAACAGCAGAGTGCAGGCAGATGCTTACATCTGTTTGACACGTTGTGTTGATTGGCCCAAGGGTCACGATGGCTCAGCAAGGAGTCTGTACCTCTGACAAGCCACCTCTGCTCCCTGCAGGGCAGTCCCACTTTTTGCGACGTCGTTAATACCATGGTTCACCCCCCCAAAAGTCGTTATTTACTGCAACACAGTGGCTCTGTGAAAAGCAGAGCTGACGATTGAAAGACGCTTGGATGCCTCCCATACTGTATCTCTGAAGCACCGCAATGAAAGGAGGGGTGATTGAAGGCCCAGAGACACCCAAGATGACCCTAACTGGGATGAGATCAAAGGCAGCTTCATTTAGAATTAATCATAAAAAACATTCCAATTAATAAATAAAGATACAGTAGCTTTGAAATTGTGTGTCATAAAGAAAAAATATGACATTTTAGATCCCAAGACACCAAGTTTTGAGGTAAGTTTTGCAATTCAATTTTCACAGATAGATAAATAGATACAGTAGATAGATAGATAGATAGATAGATAGGAGCACATAGGTGTGTGTGTGTGTGTGTGTGTGTGTGTGTGTGTATGTGTACTGTAGGTTTGTCACTGAATGCCATGTCATGTGGTGGCTCATTCACGCTGTTCAGCCAACAATGACAGCAAGGCAACAGTCACAGCAGCATTCTGGAATTCCAGCTGCTTTTGGCGTCATGTGACCATGATTCCTCCCTTGGGAAGCTTGTGAGCTTTCCTTCCCAGAAACCAGAACGCAAAACATATTAATCTAAAGACCACAAGTCAACAGTTAGCATAATGGGCATCTGTGTGTGTGTGTGTGTGTGTGTGTGTGTGTGTGCGCACGTGTCTATGCTCACATGCACCTGCACATATAAACCTGGTTTTATCCAATGCTGAGTTAATGGGGATTTTGGGATGGGCTACTGTACAATTACTGTATCTTCAATAAAACATGCATATTAGTATTGCTGTAAGATTTCATCATCATCGTAACTGTGGCAAAATAGCACCGAATTCTTTCCCTACAGGCATACTTGAAAAACAGAATAATGTAAAGCTAATTATTAAACTTATTTGTTTGTTTCCATGGCAACAATCTTCTATTAATCACCCACTACACATGTGGAGTCATATTTCACGTGTGTGCGCCGCGCACGTGTGTGTGTGTGTGTGTGTGTGTGTGTGTGTGTGTGTGTGTGTGTGTTTGAGTGTGTGTGTGTGTGTCTGTGTGTGTCTGTGTGTGTGTGTGTGTGTGTCTCAAAAATGTCAGAAAAGTAAAATCTTCAAAGCCAGCAGCGGGTGTGCTAACAGCTCTTGAACATCAACCTGCGAATTAATTAGCATGCGAGAGAAAAGTGTCAGCAAGCAAGCAAGCGCGAACCAAAATCTTCACACTGCTACTACTACTGCTGCTGCTGCTGATCGCAGAGATGTTTTCTAGAAGCATCTTTTCCTCAAACACACAAGTTTCTTTTTTTTCTTTCTATTTCAAAAAAAGAAGCAGGAAAAAAAAAATCACGCTCCAAAAATACTGTACAGTACCAGAAGATAGGCCTGAAAGGAGCCACAGCACTCCCCCTCTCCTCCCTCCCTCAGGAGCCTGAGAAGCTCTCAGTGGGCTGGAAGGCAAGGGGTCAGTGCCTTGAATAATGCATGCAGGCATTATCTCCATATAACCCACATCTAAAAATGACTTTTTAAACGACCCCCCACCCCCCACCCCTTTGCTTCACGGAGGCAGAAGGACACGTAAGATTTGGGAGCTCAGATTTGTTCAGATTTGGAGGATTTTTTTTATGTAGATCTGCACACTACTAGTGTTTTGTACTGTATGTATGTTTTAGTTCTTGGTTCTTTTTTTTTTAGTTCTTTAGTTCTTGTTACTGATTCATGAGTTGGGAGGAAAGAGCCTTCAAGAGAATCTTAGCTTCCATAAGAGATAACTTTTTCTTTTACAACAACTTTTTACTTTACAGCTTTCTAACACATCCACATCATCAACACACTAACATTCTACTACAATATAAACCAACAACATGATCAGCATCATAATCAACATTGTCGATGCCCACACAGAATATGGATGTTTCAAAAATACGGTCTCTTATCAAAACGGTCAAATAGGCCTACAGTATCTAATTTTAAAAATGTCTACAGGTTGTCTTACATTATCAGTCTTACTTCAATGTTTGAATTTTCCATGTATTTCCATGAATTCACCATGACTGCAGAAGGGAGGGAATGTTTTAAGGAGCTCATATGTCATAATGTTATGATCTATCTGCCATTTGCCTTGTCTTTACTACAGTCACACTGCGTGGTCTAAAGGCCCTTTATACCAATCAATATATGAAAGCCTTAAGAAATGAATCATTTATGAATGAAATATTAATGTATTTAATATATATATAATGTTATAAATAATTATTGACATGAATGTCATTAGCTCTGAAATGTTAGCAAACGGCGCACTCGTTTAATGTATGAAACGGAAACAATCAATATCAAAATGGCAGCTTGACTCTACTGCCCTGTATTTGACCTCATCAAAACAGCAACCTACTTCATCATCCTCAACAGACAACACAATTCAGACATTTCTCCTGATGCTTAGTGGATATGCTGCTTCTCTATTTTCCTTTCCGTCTGGACCCGTATAAAAAAAAACAACAGCAACCAATAGACCTATAGACTAACAGTTTGGCTAACTGTTAACTTGATCTTCATTCTCACACTCCATTACACCAGTATTTCTACTCGAAGCACAGACTGTTTCACAAACGGGAGGAATTTAAAATTATATTAAAATCCTGTATATTTTTCAAAAACGTCTTTTTAGGCTCCATAAATGTTCATTTTTGTCTTTTACCCTTCTTTGTTCTTCCATTAGACTAGCGTTTCCTTCGCCTATCTCAGAATCAGGCAGAATCGCAGTATCAAAGAAAGCAAAGGAAGCTTGGCGCTGAATAAATCTCCATCTATGGGAGTCAAAGCCATTCAGCACAGAGTTCATTTAATCTATAACTCAAACCGCAGAATTTATTACTCCGCCGGAAGGAATCGATTCACATGTAACCCCTTACATCCCCCTTTCAAAAACGCTTTTTCGTCGGGCCCGATTATGTCACATGGAGGCCTTGCGACAGGAAGACAGTTTATCAAAGACTTAGGGGGTTGCTAATCAAATACTATGGAGCACAATGTAGAGAGTTAATCGATGGCAACGCTCTGGAGAAACACTGATCAATCCTCTTCTCATTTCATTTGCCAATTATGGCATCCTGAATGCCATTTATGTGGCATGGAGAGAGAAGTTAATTAACGACAATGATCTAGGGAGTATGGATGTTTATTAAATCCGATGTTTAACATGTCTGAACGCATAGAGACAACGTGACAATAGAATGAGAGAACAACACACTTCCTTCTACTTATTGTCAGTTTGGATTACATACTGTACATACTGTATAGTGTTTGCAGAAGACTACAATCTGATGACCAACTGTGATACTTGTACTGCATAGGCAGGATAATAGAAAAGCAACAAAAAAAAAACAATGACTCACAGCCTGACAACCATGGGCCCACACAGTAGCATCAGGAGAACACACTCCTCTGAATGCCAGACCCCCACCGCCCACGCCCTACCCCAACCCAACCCAACCCAACAAAAAAGGGCCACTTGAAATAAATTTGCAATCGTTATTTTGCATACACTTAACAGGCCTGCGCCCCGAGCCGAAGTAATGGCTGACCGATGTGTCCTTCTCATCTCTCATTCTTTTAGAGCGTGACTCATCCTGTTTTGGAAAGGAGGATTCACCTGATATTTATAGGGGTACCATTGTCTGGGTACCTGTCTGATGATAGCAGCGTAGGCCATACAATATTATGGACAGAGGCTCCTACTACAGAGCAGAGAAATCCATAATGGCGTGTCTGTGTTTTTCTAAAAATTGCTGCTACAGTACATCAAAGCGCCCGTAGAAAAGCAATAAAAATAGAAATAATACTGAGATGATGTTGTGATAGCCTGCTCAACTGTCTATGGGCCAAGTCCCACCCAACGGGTCTTACCACCCGGTTTCATCATTGGGAGATTATGCTGCTTAGCAGTCCTGCACTGTGTGTGACCCCTATGGTTGTGACCCACATGATAACCATCCCTAATACAAGCAGACATATGCTGGACCAGTGTCTGACAAATATCCATGGCTACTGACTGCACACTGACAAGGTCTGTTTGTCATATCCAGGCATATGGTTTGCATTGGTTACAGTCTCGTATCTGGTTTTCTGAAGATAGTCAGAGGACCAGCATGGCTTCCCTGACAGAGTTTGATGTAGCCTGCGTGTTTCAGTTTGCATGCTCATTCACTTATCAAAACGGAGACAGTCTGGGGGAGAGAAATTGGTGCCTTGTTGTTGCTACTTGCTTGCTTGTTTGCTTGCTTGTTTGTTTGTTTATGTGGCTGTTTTGAAGTTGTGATCTTTCCAGGCGATAGTGGGCGCTGCAAGGCTCTTGGTCGGGCGCTGACGTCTATCTTTGTTGCGCTCGTTGTTTGTTTACCGCCATGGCCCCCGCTGCCAGATCTGCAGCCCATCACTCAAGCCCACGGACTGACTTTGAGGCTGTGAAGGGGGGACACAGCGGGGGGAAGGCTGTCTGTCCTTCTCTCTCTCTCTCTCTCTCTCTCTCTCTCTCTCTCTCTCTCTCTCTCTCTCTCTCTATCTCTCTCTCTCTCTTGCTCACTCTTTCTGTCTGTCTTTTATTCCCCCACTCACTCAGCCGGTTTTGTTCTCGCTCACTCTCTCCCTTTCAATCGACTGTTTTCCACGGTGTGGCCCCCTCTCTCTCTCTCTCTCTCTCTCTCTCTTTATCTGTGGCCCCTATCCTATTCTTTCACACCCACCGTCTGTCTGCCGGCATCTCAGATAGTTTTTGTGTAGCTCTCTTTGAGACTCGCTTGTGCTGGGGGGGTATTTGCCGGCATCATCTCTGAAACCAGACGTCAACATGTCAAAAGTGAATAAATATGTTTAAAAGCGAGCACATGCGGAGTCAGCCTTACAGTATGTTTGTGTGACGATGAAACGCAGTCCTCTGACACTTTTGGGTGCAGCGTTGGAGCGATGCTGTGAAACTCAGCGGTGAGCGTATATTCAAATGTTTCCTCAGAAAAAAAAAAGAACGCAGACCTGACAAAACTCTGTGACAAACTCATGATATGCTTTTATGGGGAGCTGGTTGGTGATAGTTAAGAAGAGAAGAAGAAAAAAGAAGAGTGACAGGTATTTACCAGGTGCTTTTATCCAGGGCGACATAGACAGACGCAACGGCAGGCTCAGAGACTGAACCCGGGTTGACCGATCGTCAAAGCTCCCGCTGCTCCACAGCACCCCGTAAAAAGGCTGGCATGATGATCGAAAACTGAAAAGTCTGTTTCAGGAGACAGCTACTGTAGGCCTGCCTATTAGATATCACACATGCAAATCTTAAGCTCCCCTGAGCAGGCACAAAAGTCAACTAATGGCGATAGATTTTTTTAAAAAAAAGAATCGTGATGAAGCCTCTTGAAGAGGTTTGATGAAAGGGAGGGAAAAGCTTTTAAACACCAACCACAGGAGAACCATTTCTGAGGAGACATCTCTAGTGAGGCACCCTGGAGTGGCTCTTTGCCTTTGCGTGACTTTGAGGGGCTGAGGCGAAGAGGGAATTTCCTTCGCAGTTTTAAATAAATTAACAAATAAATTAAAAATACATAACATGTGTACACTGAGGGCTTGATTTACAAAAGGTTTGTGTGTGTAAAAATTCAATATCACCCACAAACAAATGTGCAAGCTGATCTACCTGTACTGATTTCGAAAACTGAGGATTACTTTTTTGAAATGAATAAAATAACACATACTCCACTTAGTACATATGCCACAACGAATATACAGTTTGGGACATTTTTTGTGACGTACTGAAAAATAATACTGAATAAGAATAATGCAACAAATCACAGCAACATGTCACTTCCCGTTTCCCAACACTATGCTATTGCAGTGAACAGGCTCCATATGGGAAAATGCACTTGACGATAACCAGACTTAAACTAACCCTACGACCAACATCCAACCATCCCTGTGCGTTCATGTGTCATGTATATCTCAAAAGTTTTCCCTTCATTTATCAGTTTGTCTCTCTTTCCCCTCAGGGGGACTGTTATCTTACATCCACACATGAGGGAATTAAAGGCCATACTGTATGTGTTGGGCTTGTCTGCAGAAAGACCAGGTTGGAGAATGGAGAATGGAGAATGGTAATTAGATAGAATCCCCTTCGACCTCCATGTCGTCGCCGACCAGCCTCGGCAAATTCCAGACAGGATTTTTTTTTAATCTAATTCCACCTCCTCTTCCCTGTCCACCTGATCCCTGCTGCCCAATCCCACTTCCTCTCCTCCACAAGTCTGGCACAGAACAGTGTGGAGGTGTATACACACACACACAGACACACACACACACACACACACACACACACACACACACACACACACACACACACACACACACACACACACACACACACACACACACACACACACACACACACACACACACACACACACACACACACACACACATATATATAAGGGGGATCAATGAAAGACCTTGGAGATGATAGTAACGGGATGCATGGGCAGAAAGATGGTATCTCTGGGACCACAAAGTACCCCTTAGAGACTGGAGAGGAAAGAGCAGTTATCGTTTTGGCATCAGGTGAACACACATCAGTCCCATGTTCCAATACTCATGCGTGCCAGGGTAGCTGACAATACTATGGTTGACAATACTATGGTTACCAATCATCCACATAGTCAGCCCATGAATGCATGACATGTACTTGACCCAGGGGACCCACACATTTTATTAATCAATCTTCTGCATTCAATATGAATTTTAGGTGGCCTTGCTGTGAAAGGGGAATGTCTATTGTGTGCATTCATTATCTGTGAGTATGTGGATTAGAACCTCTTCAGGTCTGGGAAGATGAGTGTGGGGTAGGCTTGGGGGGTAACAGTGTAGTCACAGTCACGTAACAAGGCACATCGCGCCAGTTCGGAGTCCCAGTAGGCCAAAACAATAAAAATCACTTATTAGATTTGCACTGAAATAGGATTTTCTGTCTCATACTGTGAATTTCAATTAAAGTGGAAAGAAATGCCACAAGAGCCAGTGCACATGTACAGGCTATTTAGTTAATTTGAGTGGCTTTATTGAAATTGGCTTATTAAAGGCGAACTTGTGGGCAATATGATTACACACCATCAAACCTTTGCAGGGCCTGAGACACAATGGAGGGCATTGTTAGGATCCCTGCACTGTAATTCAACATTGAGACTCACTTATTCAGGTCACCAAATTGGATTGTGTTGGAGAGATATAAGGAAGGATACTAACTGGAAAAACAGAGCACATTTGTTCTGGGGGGGGCATGATACATGGGACAAACCATTTGAGCTGTGTTGCTGGATTATCACATGACCTGTTCCAAGTGTTCTGATTGGGTGATCTCAGATAAATATGTTTTGGCCAGTAGTATCAATAGGGAACTGAACATCACGCATGATGCTAAATTTTATAGAAACACTGCAAAAAAAGTTGCCCTGTGTATCAATTCTTACCGTAATTATTACAGTTAAGTCCATGGTACAGAGTAATTATCCTCTCAAAAAACTTGACTAAAATGAGCAGAAAGTGTGGTTGGATAGCTACAGGCAGTACAGTAAACTGTTAAATACTCAGTAGGGGTAGGGAGGGAAAGGTAGGAGAGACCCAGAGGGATCTCACACAATCCCTTTAAAGAATCCCAGGCCTCACCAACTTGCTGTGGGACACTCCAGCGTCTCCAGTTTCTATCACCAAGGCCCAACGCTATACTGCAAATCTCTACAGTAGTCAGGACTCTTCTGTGGAGCCACGTCTGGAACCTGATAAGATTAGATGCTTAATCACTGTCACGCTTAAAGGGCTTATAGAGAAACATCATGACTTTGCCGTCATGCTTCCTCGACAGGCTTAATAAGCGACCGCACCAGTGGATATTCCAGGCCACTACCCAGCATGCACTGGGAGGAGTGGTAGTGGGAGGAGTGGGAGGGTGGACAAGTCCATGCCAGTATATACTATAAGATGAGAAGAGCGGGCAGATTCATGTTGGTAGCAAAAGTAGACAGGTGTGTGTGTGTGTGTGTGTGTGTATGCATGTGTGCTCGGCATGAATATGATTAGTAGAGTTGGGTGGCAAAGACAATACGGTAGTTATTGTATTTCATTGTTATGGTGCCTGATTGGGGAGACTGCACCAGTCCAGCTCTAAAAACTCAGAAGTCAGCTGTTTTGAAATGGAGGGATTTGTTTTGAACAGGAGTGATTTACTTTGAAGAGCTGTTTGTTTTGAACATTTGATTTTAACAGGAGACATTTGTTTTGAAAAGAGTCATTGGTTTTGAGTAATAGTCTTTTGTTTTGAACAGGAATCCTTTGCTTTGAACTGGAGTCATTCATATTGAACCAGAGTTATTTGTTTTGAACAGTCGTTTGTTTTAAACACTGAGTTGTTTTGGAGGAGTTGTCTGAGTCATGTGAGCCTGCAATAACTGAGACCTTGCCCTGGCTTTTTGTTTCCTAGCTCCTTCCCACCGAACGTGAAATGGACTGGGACAATGTGCGAAATTGTTCTCTCTCATCTCAAATCTCTCATTAGGGAACTGTGTGAGTGGTCCACAGCCATGATCACACCCGCCTATTTATGTTTACTTTACCTACAAACAACAATTTCCACTGAAGACCATTTCTTTCCTGGGAGTTGAATGTCCAGCCGTGCTGCGGCTGATAACTTGTTCTACCTTTTCAGTGCATTGCTGGCGACGCTCCTCAACAACAGCAGGGATTCACCAACTGCTCTTCAAAAGGAGAAAACAAAATAACAACCATTGTGCCAACTCTACCCCTCCAAGAACACTTAATTCACACAGGATAATGGGTTTCAACTTTTTCTGTCCCAAAGGAGCGTTTTTCCATGCTTTGTATTCAATAGTACAGAACCCTGGAATAGAGAGTTTTCTTTTAAATCATTTGTGCTTCCCTCTCCCCACTGATCGTGATGGAGTGCCTTTTCTCCCCTCTGTTTTGAAGAGCTGTACACGACACACACTCAACCTCCATCCACGAGTGTGTACTCCAATGTACTCTACAATACAAGCACTTAAACACACATCTCTCCCAACAGCCCTCTACACCTGTTCTGACGACTCATTTCACTTTTTGGAAACATGTGTGTGTGTGTGTGTGTGTGTGTGTGTGTGTGTAATAGAGGGAGAGAGAGAAAATGTACAAAGCCCTGGTATGTAAATTACTTTGTGCTTGGTGTCTAGCTGGCAAGTTGGGCTTATTGTGTGCCATTAACTTTAATTTGCTAGAGCTTCACGACTGCAGAGTGTATTCTGCTGAGACAGGAAACATGTTACTGTGGTTCCTGTCAGCGGAGGCTCTTTTAAGGGCATCAGAGGGGGGGGGGGGGGGGACTCCCCTTACACAGACCAAACGAGTTTGGACTGAGGGGCTAACAGAGTTAGCATGTTAGCGTCAATCTGGGCCATTGTGTGAGGTGTGCTGCTGCTGCTGTGTGTGTGTGTGTGTGTGTGTGTGTGAGGGAGTGAAAGTAGGCTCTTCCACAGACGGCAGGAGAGGACGTCCCGGGGCCCAGAGATGTCTGTGTGAGCCAGGGACACTGAGGTCACCAAAACTCTATAACAGCTGCTTCTCACTACCGCTCTCTCCCAGACACACCACAACGCCAATGCACAGCAAGACACACACACACACACACACACACACACACACACACACACACACACACACACACACACACACACACACACACACACACACACACACACACACACACACACACACACACACACACACACACACACACACACACACACACACACACACACACACACACACACACACACACACACACAGTTGCATACATGAGCACCCATGCACACATACAAAGACAAGATGGTGAAACAGAATAAAAAACAATCAGATACAATCCTTCAATACTATAAGCTATAAATACATACACGCACACACAGATACACACACACACACACACACACACACACACACTGTGCTCTCCCCAGGAGGTGGTCAGGTTTACAGACAAACAGATCTCACATATGCTTAGTCTCCTCGCTCCTGTCGGCGTAATCTGCTTCCTGCTGGGCTCCAGGCTCCGGATTAGGCTCGACAGGCATCAGTGCAGAAGCACACTGAGGCAGGCAACAGCCCATCACGCTCCGCTCTCTCAACCTCACCAGGACGTCAGGCTGCTGCTGGACCTGTTCCCATACTCTTCCCAAAAAAATCAACTTTTTGAAGACTAGACCTGTTTTGTTTTTTGTAGTGTTGCTGTACAAGTGTGTATTTTTGTCAGGGGGTTGACAGTTTGCAGCCAAGAGAGCGATCACAGTGAATACAGCCAACACTAGGGTGGACAACGTGTAGACAATATGATTTTTCTTTTTTTTTTTTTTTAAACAATGATGCGTTTACATGGCACACATGTGTTTGTTTGCTGTGCTTTTCTTTCCCATTGATTGTATTTCTTCTAATATTCATGGTGGCATTGCATTATTCAATTCCTTATCAATATATTATCACTTTGAGCAAAACTACACCCAAAAGGCCACACTTTTCCAGGTCTGGAAAACACTGCTTCATAATGCCATATGTTTCCAGACCTGCACCTCCACAACATCCATCATGTGTGTGGTGCCCAATGTTCAGATGTATGGTGCATTACTCCACTTAGTGTGTATGGGGAGGCTGCATAATGCATGTGGCTCAGGAAGCCATGAGCCCTGTCTGTCTGGGTCAGGCCCCCAATTAGTCTGAGCAAACAGGATTTCCAAAGTCTACATGTGTGTGGGCCAACATGCATGTGATGTCTTGCAGACAGAAGCAGACATATATGTATTAGCACACAAGTACAAGCACTAATACATACACACACACACACACGCACACACACACACACACACGTAGACATAGGAGAACACACACACACACACACACACACACACACACACACACACACACACACACACACACACACACACACAGATATGACTGACACAAAACATATCCGCATACAACTGGGATGCCACTTAACACTGCTGACATGTAATTTAACACCATAATCCCACAAACACACACACACACACACCAGTGGAAACATCTGTAAGATACTGGCCACTGTCTCCTGTGACTGTGTGTCAAGGGGAGCACTCACACTCACACACACACACACACACACACACACACACACACAGACACACACACACACACACACACACACACACACCAACTCAAAGCCACTACTGAGGTCTGGAAGATCAGCATGCCATGCAGCAAATCAATTTAACCGCCGTTTCATGCCGACTGCCAGAGCCCGAGCCTTGCACCGCATCCATCAGTGGCCCCCTCTTTACCTTCCTAATCAAGTCATGGAGCACCAGAGGGAGAGCTCAACACTGTCACTGCAGAGGGGAGTTTCTCTCTTGACGAACAGGGAACGACAGAACACTAGCTCTCAGCATTTCGGCAACCGCTCATCCGCAACACACTGTCTTCCGCTCGCCAGTCAAGGAGACATTCCGACAGGTCCAGCTCTGCTTGAAGCATCCGCACATAGGCAGCCTTCGACATTTGTCGACATTTTTGGTCAGCACTGCTCAGTAAAATGAATTGCTATCCTATGTCTATTGGTCAAAAATGTTGGAGCTGGTGTGTGTGAGCCAGAGACAGAAAGCGTTGGTGTGCTTATGGCGACAGCTATGTGTGGAGGCCTTTAGGTGGGCAGTGTTTGACGTGTGTTCTGTGTTCTGTGTGAGAGGCGGAGATTTTTTGATTCGACCGTTTTTCTTTATTACTTCCACCGGGCTGTTGACCGCCACGGCAGCTTGCTTGACATTTCAGGGATCGAGCGCTAATAACACATCCCACTGTGGGAAAAGTCTGAGTAAATATCAGAGGAACAGCATGTCCAGGCCTTCCCCGATGGAATAAGGGGGTCAGATCGCTCAATACAAAGCTAGACCTGTCAACACTTACCTGAGAAGCTAAGCTAACGGGTCAGAGGTAGCTAGTGTGTCTCTAACAGCTTCTTCACAGACCAGACTGAGTTCAAGTTCTGACAAAATTGCTAGTTGGTTTACCGGGACTCAGAACAATGGCACACCTGTATGGTACTGTATACCCATAAAATTCCACAAGGATGGGTGCAACATTGCAGATAATCATCACTTATTTCAGAAACCGATGTACTGTAAGCTGCTACTCAGGGTTTGGAGCATACAGTACTACAATTTTGTTTAACTTAAGACTTGGCATACAGCTTTGTAAAATAGTAATGCTGGTTCTATGCTATGGTATGCTAATCAACAACAAGCCCCCTTTCGTTCCTATTGGTTAGTTAATGTAAACATGGGACTGTGCATATGAAATCATGAAGAATACAGGAGCTAGATCAAACACCTTCAAATATTTGTTGAATAATACATGGACTTGCACTGACCACATCCTCTCCAAACCAGGTATTTGATGTATAGGGAGCATCTATAGGATGAAAGGGAAGCGGTTGTTGACTTCCAGGTAGTCCCCATGTCATGGCGGTTCACTGAGCACTTCAGTGCCCAATTGCATGAACCTGACAATTTGTTCATGTGTGAACATCACACGCACAGGCCACCACTATAAATAGATAGATCTCTCCATCAAATATTAACATTCACTTGCAGCCTGAATTATTTAGTAGGGACACATAGAATGCAACAAAAGTCAAGGAATTATATACCACACAAAAATATACCACGCCATCACCAGTTGCTACATACTGTATCAAAAATGTGAATGTACCCTTGATTGTATGCAATAAATGGAATGACGATTGTTGGATGATGACTGAAGCAACCGGTTGTTTGATTTCAGGTGTGTCCGTCAGCAGGTAGCCCTGTGCATGCCACTGAGGGGACCGTTCTGTGTTAATTACGGGGTCCAGCGTGGTCACCCTGATGCACAGGCTACATGTTTTATTCAGAGGGCCTTTCTATGGAATGTAGAGAGGCTCGCCTTTGAAGAGCAGGCTTCACACAGCGCCTCTGACGCATTCAGGAGAGCTCTTAAACCGCGGGGACTGTGTAGAGGAGAAGCTTCCGCAAAGAAAACACGTGTACGGTAAACAGCCACCTTGGACAAGCACAAGCACACGCACACACACACACACACACACACACACACACTTACATATACACCCATCAACACAGACCCCCAGACACATCTTTCTCACTGTCTGTCCCTCTCTCTCTCTCTCTCTCTCTCAAACAAAGACACATACACACACACACACACACACACACACACACACACACACACACACACACACACACACACACACACACACACACACACACACACACACACACACACACACACACACACACACACACACACACACACACACACACACACACACACACACACACACACACACACACTCCTCTCCTCCGACCCATTTCAGTGAATCCTGCTTCAGGCACTGAGGTCTCACAGTGAATACTACTCATCCTATGGGAACAGACCTGCCTCTGTATCACTCTGACATTCTTCCCCCTAAAGAATAACCAACCGTGTTCTCGACAAAGCCCACTTGTAATAATTTTCTGGCCCCAGGATTTCTGATGGCTTGTTTATGCTTTGTGTTTATTTATCATTCTCGGGGCAGAGGGAGGGAGAGAGAAATTGGTTTTACTGCTCAACACGCCGGTGGCTTGACTTGCCCTGACGCCGGCCGAGATTATTCCGTCTCAGGGAATTCAAATCTCCAATCTGGCCATGTGTCGTCTCCGATGGGACCAATGGCTCTCGACAAGACCGCAGTAGGTGGCGGAAACAGACACGGACAGTAACGCAGGCACAGACAAACACAAAACACAGAATACCTGTATATTTGTTTACAACAATTCCATTGGTTTTAGATTTTAAATGGTCCTCGGTTCTGATGAAAAATGGCTGGTCTTTGGACCGTGAGCAGAATTCCACTGAACTTGACAAAAAGCATGCTGAATTATAATTGTTCATCACAACTTTTAGTAGGTTAGGCTAGAATGGTGAAAGTGTGAAAATCACACTGAATCACAGCAGGCGTAATGAAAACCAGCAAACATCAATACAGTGGGGAGCTCCGGGAATGGTCTGCATACAGTATGCATAGAAGACATACATTATACATTAAGAGTGGAATGGCATACATTCTTATGAGCCTACATGCAGCAGACACACACACACACACATCTCAAGCTTTGCACATGACTACGCCATCGCTGTGGCCATCTCCACGGCAACAAGGCTTCGTGGACAGCCTGTGGCGTGCTAAAGCGCAGCGCTGGGGTGGATCTGTCACAGGTGGCCACGCAGCCAACGCTCGCCCAGTGTGTGTGTGTGTGTGTGTGTGTGTACAACAGACAAAGAGTGTGTGTCTGCATGGTTGTATGTATGCTGTCTGCTATAAAAAGTCCATCTATTTATGGGGTTTGTGTGTCTATGTAGTTTCTATGTGACAGATTTGTGTGAGTGAGAGTACGTGCGCCAAGTGTCAAAGCATGGATAGCTTATGTGTGTATCGGCTTTTGTGTGAGTGTGTGTGTGTGTGTGTGTGTGTGTGTATGTCTCTGTGTGTGTGTACATGTGTACATGTGTACGTGTGTACGTGTCTGTGTGTCAGATTGCAAGCACCTACTCAAGGCGACAGCTTCCACTGTGTGAGGAGCCCACCGTCAGTTCACATTAACACAGCTTACATAGCTCAAGATAGAGAGATGGAGAGAGAGAGAGAGATAAGGAGAGAGAGGGAGAGAGAGAGATAGAGAGAGAGAGAGAGAGAGAGAGTAGACACAAGATAGCAAACATTTCCAGGAAAAATGTAGTACAAATAAGAATAGCCGTGAGACAAAGGACTGTATTGTTAACTATGTGTCTTCTTCGCAGAAGTAACACTTCCGAACTGTGAAGAATACAAACGATGGCCTTAAGCAAGAACTTAAAAAAAAACAAGCACCAGGAACAATTTCAGTTTCAGTGTTCACTGTGTTGCTATGTTGCCATTAAACCTTTGAACGCTATACTTACACACGTATCTTGGCAACAAGTAGCAAGGCACTCCCAAACATGACCCTGACAAGATCATGCTCACAAGACGTGATTTAAACAACAACCTGTTTCCCCATCTCCAGCTCCACTATCCATATTACATGTAATGATTAGGTTCGGCGCTCATAAGGCCATGGCCACCTTAGTGGTGAGTCACTGTGTGGTCCACAAGTCACAAAGCTGTCTGTGTCTGTGTGTGACTCCGAAACTATGGAAAAAAAAATAATGGAAAAAAAGTGTTTCCTGTTTTTTTTTGGGTTTTTTTTAGTTTAGAAGTGAATTTAAGAGCACTAGAGAGGGCATGTCCACACTTCACTTCACTTCACTTCACTTTACTTCAGTGCATCTCTCTCTACGCTGGGCCGGGGGTGGGGGGGGGGGGGGTGAGTGGGGTTGTTAGAGGGTGTTAGGGTGGGGGTGGAGGGGTGGGGGTCATCAGGACTCGGGTTCATTATAGATCTGCCAGACTGAGATAATAGCTCTGCTTCTGGTCTCTGCCCAAAGAGCACGCTGGACACTCAGCTGTCAGAGGCAAAAGCATCCATCTTCAGCTCTCTCACACTGTCAGATGGACACAGAGAGAGAGGGAGAGGGAGAGAGGGAGAGGGGGAGAAAGAGAAAGAGTCAGAGAGAGAGAGACAGAGAGAAAGAAAGACGGTAGGCAAGAGAGAGGGAGAGAGAGAGAGAGAGGAGGAAGAGGGAGGCAAAGCATACAGATTTACAGACAGGTAGACAGATGAGACACAGGTATGTTATCTTCTGCCAACCGTCCATGGCACAGCCTGGCAGGCCGTGGGCACTGGAGAGTGCTGGCAGAGAAGCACTGGGCACCAGTAAGGTCATGCGGAACGCTGAAGTCAAATGAAGCACACTCAGTATACCCACTACACACAAGCATTGTGCTCCGAGAGAGACTGGAGACTGGAGGGGGTTTAACATGCTTACACATTCACTGTATTGCCATACAGGCACCTATAGACACACACATCAGGATTGAGAGCCATTAAACTTAAAAGTACAGGAACCAAATCAATATGAGAGACAGGGAGAGAGAGAGAGAGTGTGTGTGTGCGTGTGAGAGAGAGAGAGAGAAAGACTATGCTAAAATGTTAGATTCCCCAAACACGTAATCTTTTCCTGCAATGAAACACTTTGCTTGTAATACACTTTAGAGCCAGTAGCTTCGATTCCAATCATCATTCCTGGGATGCTTGAAGAGAGTCTGCCAATGGCGAAATGTAACAACATTCACACACACATACACACAGGACACACACAGACACACACACACCCCCACACACCCACACACAGACACACACAATCTGCATAAAGGCTCCCGGGCATAGCATAATGACTACGCTGGCAGGCGAAATCCGCAGCAAGAGCGATTGACTCCTGCAGGTTGGTCGCCTTGGCGAAGCATGTGGGAGCCACTTATCCAGCGTGAGTGTGGATGAGACGATGGAGAGGGGAGGCTGGGTACCCCACGAGAGGTGCCCTCCACTGCTCAACCCACCTCTCAGGCTGTGCCATCTGATAATCACCGGGAAAAATAAGACGCAAGAGTGAGAGGTGGAGTGAGTGAGGGGCTTACTGGAAGAGGGCGAAAAAGGAGAGAGGTTCTTTTCTCTCTCTTCTCTATCTCTCTCTCTCTCTCTCTTTTTCCTCTGTTCCTCCCTCTCTCCAATATGCATGCACACATACACATACACACAGCGCATGTATTAATTTAGTTCGTTTAGTTCGTTTCAGCGTGACACACATTACCATAAAAGCATTCAGCATTACGCTTTTTTCATGCTTACAGGATGGTGACCACTTCACTTGTACAGCCACCAAGCAGATGAAAGAGAGAGGCAAAAGCTCCAGCTCCAGCTCCAGCCTCCTCCAGACATCAGGCCAAATTAGGCACAGAGTACCCATCTCCAGCACCCTCCTTTGCCCAGGGCTTCCCAGAGCACTGGCTCATGAAAGCCCACACATGAGCATCCAACAGGGGGGGTGGAGGCTCAGACCAACAGCCTGCCAGCAACATCCACCACCCACCCTCAGACAAGAGCAAGAGCAGCGGGCTGAATCCAGCTGAGAAATATGCTCTTCACCATACGCCCTTCCTGCATTGTTCTATTGCTCTCTCGGTAACACTTTACATTACAGATCAGTAATAAGTGGGCAATGTTATGGTATAATATATAATATATATGCAATTTCAAGGTAATAATAATATAGGTAATTGTCTAGAAATTACATATTAACTACATGTAATATGTGGTTTAAAGTATTATTACAATTACATTGCATATATATTACCATAACATTACCCACTTATTACTGATCTGTAATGTAAAGCGCTACCGCTCTCTCTCTCTTTCTCTCTCTACTTCTCCTCCTTGCACTCTTTCTTTTCTTCCTCTTTCTTGCCCTAACTCTTCAACTCTTCTCTGCTCTGTCTATTTTGTTCTTGCTACGTTGCTCTCCTCTCCTCCTTCCTCTCGCTCTTTTGTTCATTGTTTTGTGTCCTCCTCTTTCTCTTCCTCCACCCATTCCTTCCTCCTCCTCTTTCTCTTCCTCCACCCATTCCTTCCTAAACCTCACTCTGCTTATCATTCACTCTCACATTCTCCCTCTCTCTCTCTCTCTCTCTCTTACTCTCTCTCTCACACACACACAAACACTCTCTCTCTCTCTCTGTCTTTTACTCTCTCTCACAGACTTTCTCTTTCTCTATTTCCCTCTTACTCTCCCTCACTCTCTCTCTTTCTCTATCTGTCTCTTACGCTTTCTCATAAACTTTCTCTCTCTCTCTCACTCCCTCACTCTTTCTCTCTTTCTCTCTCTCTCTCTCTCTCCAGGTAGAAAGCGCTATGACACCCAGGCTGTATCTAGCACCCCCCCCCCCCCCACCCATCTTGGCCTGGTTGCCGGAGCACTATTGATTTCTCCAGGCAGCGCTCCACCAAATGTCAGGGGAGCCCGAAGGCATGCCATTAAAAACCGTGTGCCGCACTGACAGGTGCTGGTGGCAAGAAATGGACTCTGCTTTGCATTCTCAATCTAGCCCAGGCAATTTGGGAGTCTGAGGCCTCTGCATCAGCACTGTCTGTCTGCATACTCCCCCTCCCCTACCCACCCACCCACACACACACACCCACCCACACACACCCACTCACATACACCCACACACACACACACACACACGCTAACATATTCAACACAGCAGAGGATGAGGGATAAATTATGTCTTTGCATGCAGTGCAAATGCACAAATACACAGATTGTATATGGCCACAAAATGAGGACCCCAAAAACTCAGACTGCCATTTATTAGATAGACAGACAGATAAATGGACACACAGACGGAGACGTAGACAGGCAGACAGAGACACTCTCTCTGCAAATCTAAGATCTATGGCCCAATGCAATTGCATTTTTTTTGCCCCTGCGGTCTCTCATTACAAGACAACACAAGGTCAACACAGCCAGTGTCCTCATGAGGAGCTCCTCAGTATAATGCCCCTCTCCCTCTCCATTTAATGCCCCCCCTCCGACTCCATGTAATGCCCCCCTCCCTCTCCGTGTAATGCCCCCCTCCCTCCCCGTGTCTGATGAGGGCCTCTGCTCCGCCACGCCAGAGTACACGGCCGTCCGTGCTGGCGCGTAATTGCGTCTGGCTCCAGTGTTGTAAATGTCAGCGCGAAAAGGAGCCTCTCCATTGTTTTGTGTGGCTCAAGGGCTGAGTGTGTCTCTGACGGACGGTACAAATGCTAACAAAGGACAAAGGAGGAGTTCAATATGAGAGAGAATGGAGCGATGAATCACAGACCACTGAAGCATTGGAAGAGGAACGGAGTGCAGGAAAGTAAGAGATAGCCAAGTCTACGGGTCCTATTTTATAGAGCAGAATAGAATAGAGTCAAGCAATAAGCCCTGAGACGCCGTAGATTACACTGATTTTAGAACAGCTACGTAAGGGGCGTTGTTAGGCACGATGCGCACGCAGATACGATGAAATTGGATGGCATTCCTCTTGGTGTTTTGTAAACGAATAAAATAGAATTAAAATGCAGACTAAGAATGTATTGTAAAAGCAATTTAGTATCCAGCCATTCTCAGACTAGACGCAAAGTGTGTGTCTTTGCTAGTTT
>NC_085010.1:19875387-19890387 GCF_963854185.1 Sardina pilchardus
GTCTCCCTGCAGCACAGAAACACGGATCCAAAAAAGCCCCAGCACTTCCCAAATTCAAAGCAGTCCAACCAGAGCCTACCCTACCCTAAAACCCAGCAGCGACCCCCCCACCCCCCTCCCCCCTCCCCTCAGTTTCACCACAGCCCCCCGAGTCCCCGAGCAGACTTTGAACTGGACCTGAAGCAGCTGCCGCTGCCAAGAGTTGCACTGGTTGAGCAAGAACAGAAGGGACAGGAGGCGACGTGAGGAGAGCAGACAAAGTGAGAGATACAAACAGAGAAGCAGAACAGGAAGAGGAGTGTAGCAGAGTGTGAGATAGAAAAGAAAATACAGTGTGGATGTTTGGAATTTAGATTTAGGTGTGTGTGTGTGTGTGTGTTTGTTTAGTGTGTGTGTGTGTGTGTGTGTGTGTGTGTGTGTGTGTTTGCGTGTGTCTGTTGTGTGTGTGTGTGTGTGTGTGTGTGTGTGTGTGTGTGTGTGTGTGTGTGTGTGTGTGTGTGTGTGTGTGTGTGTGTGTGTGTGTGTGTGTGTGTGTGTGTATGTGTGTGTGTGTGTGTGTGTGTGTAGTTTAGAGAAGAGGCTCTGCACAAAAGCGTTGTGTGTGAGACGACACCCTGGTTCCCTTTGGTCTGTGTATCCTGTCCTTACATTCTCCTATAAGACTGGGTGAGAAAAGAGGTGCCAAGTGAAGAGAGGTGACGAGACTGCAGCAAATGCCTCTCCCTATTTTGTTCCCACTCTTGCCTTGCTGCACTGTTTACATAATGCTGTGTGTGTGTGTGATGGTGCGAGAGTCAACCACTGGGTGCGTGTGTATGGTTGTGTGCCAGTGTGTATGTGCATGTCTGTGTGTGCACGTGTGTGCCTGTGTGTGTGCGTGGCTGTGCGCCTGTGTGTGTGTGTACAGTATGCCTGTGTGTGTGTGCGCTAACGTGTGCGTTCATCTGCGCGTCTACAATTCCATGACTCTACAGGGTGTGGACGACGTCTGCTTCTAATCAATGTCTGACGGGCGGGCATCCGCGCCACTCATTGCTGCAACCTCCAAAATTCACAAAACAAGTCAAGGGCTTCCGCGCTCCAACCCGCACACACACCCTTCCATAACGTGAATCAAGCCACTCTGACTGACACCACTCGATGCCCATGATCGGAGTCTCGTTAATTAGCGTAACATGCCCATTAGCATGGCGCGGGGGCTTCGCGCCAGGAGCGGAGCATGACAGAGTGCGCTCCGTGGGCAATAATCGGTTCGGATGGAGCGACCGTTGCGTAAGTGTAGACAATGCCCGGGGGCCCGCAGAGGCCAGGCAGCAATTGTAAAATAGATTGGATCTGTTTCAAATGTCTGTTAACGGTTTAGAGAGAGAGAGAGAGAGAGAGAGAGAGAGAGAGAGAGAGAGAGAGAGAGAGAGAGAGAGAGAGAGATGGAGGGATGCCAGCCAAAAGCGCTATTCCATTTTCAGGTAGACAATTTCTGTTCTGCATACTGAGTAGGGTACACAATCACTTTCAATTGGAACTCAGTGTCGCAGGCATTGGAGTTGGTGCAACAAAAGTGATCGATATGGTTTGTTTAAGGCCCCGTCTGGCTAAACAGACGAGAGTTGTTTCTCAAAGAGAACGGAGTAGCTGAGTAACTGAAAACAGCATTACAATAACAACATCGAGCACTCATTAGATGACATAATGTCACTCTGTGGGAGTAGCCCACATTATCGACAACAAATCAACAAATCTGACACAAAAAAAACCCATTTGTTTCTACACAATGGTTTCGTTTCCTCTCCATAGAAGCTTTAGCACAAACAAGGGAGGCGATGCTAACCACTATCACGAATGAGATTCCCTTGATTGTTGACATGCATAACCAGCGGCCACTGTACTGTAAATAGTCCATGCTATTCCAAGAGCAAATATCTAGTTTATTGCATGTAGAGCACACACCACTCTATGAAGACATGATGGATGCCTTCAGCACAGTAAAAACACCAGCCTATCTCTCTCCCTCTCTCTCTCTCTCTCTCTCTCTCTCTCTCTCCCTCTCTCTCTCTCTCTCTCTCTCTCTCTCTAGCCACTTTAATATTCTGGGCATTTCCACGAGCCTGTCTTCCCCTCTCTGCTGTGCTGGGACGGGGGCGTTCTGTACTCCTGACCCTGTATAAATGACTGAGTGGGGTCACTACATTAACCCCAAATAAACCCCTTCTCAAAGCTCGCGCTCAAATTCGGAGGCTACCGAATGTCAAGTTTGCCAAAGCCCCATCATTAGAGCAGCCTCGGCCATGTTGATCACACACAACCGCCCCCACCCCTCCCACACACGCACACATACAGGCAACACACACACACACACACAGAAAGAAACACACATGCACTAACACACACACACACACACACACACACACACACACACACACACACACACACACACACACACACACACACACACACACACACACACACACACACACACACACACACACACACACACACACACACACACACACACACACACACACACACACACACACTTCAAAGGGGCCTAGAGCCAAACAGTCTCTCCTTGAACCAGGGTAGTGATATGGGGCTTTGGGAGTAATCCTATTGGAGGAGCCCCGGTGCTTTGAGTGCCTGCGCAGCCACCACTTGCCAGTGGCTCGGAGACCTCATCCGACGCTTCCCATTGGCTGCTGGGCCAGGCCACGGAACCTGCTACAGAGTGTCTCTAGGTGCAAATCCATCCCATAATGACGGAACTAAAGAGTCCAAGCGGAAGATAAAGATCAAATGAGAGATTAAAACAACAGGCTGATCGGTGGACTTAAAGAGTAAAGTGTTCATGAGAGTGAAGATTTGAGAAGTGAAAAAGGAGAGTACAGCACAGAATCATCTGACTGTTTCCATGACCGCGGGGGGTTGTGACAGCCACTTGCTGAGCTGCAAAGCTCAGAAAAACTTCACCTCTCTTTTTATGAGGTGCCAAATTGAAGGAAATGAAGTAGGGGGTAAATGAGATCTTGCAGACAGTGTACAGCACAGTGTTGCAGCTGTCCTAGGACTAGAGAAAGGCGTTAAGAAAAACAAACTCCATGGGTTTGATTCCTGGGGAGAATAAACACTTATTAAAAGCCTGTGCCCTCTGGAATCGATCAAACATGCATGAAACGCTCCTTGCAGGTCATTAGCTAATAGACTGTGATTGAACGTCGCTAGAACATCCCTTTAGCAGAGGTGCAAAATCAACATCACTTTGACCCCCGATGATGCTCAAAAAGCTTGCTAATGCCCCTGGTAGGAATGACATTACCGCCATTATAAACTTCTGAACTTGCAGCATCCTCAAAGGTGCACCAAAACATGAATCTGTCTGTTTAAAGAGAAACTATGCAGGATTGGCGATTTCATCTCCGGTTTCGGTTTTGTTTTTTGTTTTCGCTCGTTTTATGCTTGCATATTTCTCTGCAGAGCTTCCCCGACAGCTTTAGCGTGTATATTTATACATACAGTATATAGGCTATATATAAATATATAAATTGCAAGCGTGGTTCTTCTTGTTCCTTACGCATCTCAGCCTTCCAGATGAAAACAAGGAGCGATCGTCTCCTGAACAAACTGCAAGGTTGCAATAGCGGATAGGGACACTGGGGGCGGGAGGAAATATTACTGTTTTCGATAAAACTGGTCAGTCAAGCAAAACAACGATTTCTAAGTGATTTTATGACTATGAAAAAGTTGCATAGTGTACCTTTAAGGAGGGGCCAGAGTGGGCAGTGGTGGCGCTCTATGCCTGTGTGCCCAGCTGGCGCGCCTGTTTGAAGTCTGCTAAGCTATGCCAACTCTAATATTGACTCACCAATGTTTTCTTGGGTGAGTCCTGCAGAGAGAATGCGAAAGCAACAGGACTGAGAGCCTCTTCGCTGCAGCAAGAGCATGGAATATGACCGTTATGTACACTTCCTCAGCTGCATTACAGGAAGTAAAAATCCTAAACAGGAAGTGGATGAAGGAGTGGGAAACACTGTATTTGAACAACCTGTTTGCTTACGTTCTGTTTCCACAGGAACCCTTGGCACAAACAACAATGCCGTCTCTCTCTCTCTCTCTCTCTCTCTCTCTCTCTCTCTCTCTCTCTCTCTCTCTCTCTCTCTCTCTCTCTCTTTCTCTATCTTTTCTCATCCTCCAGTGGAGGAATGGTAGGGCCACAATGTGTGAAATGGCTTTTTATTACTTCACAGCCTTTTTTGGTGGGGCGGTAAAAAGGGATGTGTTCTTTTTAAAATCATGTGAATTCTTCAGCTCCTGTGAGGGAGAGTCTACCTGCTAACAGTCTGCCATGGCAGATCAGTCAGAGCGGAGGCCCAAGCTGAGACTGCACGGGGGGGAGGAGGGGCAAGGAAGGGGGGGATGCCATGCTGGAGGGAGAGAGACAGAAGCGTGGTAGATCATACAGCAGCCACAGGCAGCTGGATCCGACCTGCTAGGACACATGCCGACGAGCCCAGGGGCACGCAGCAGTCGGCTACATCACTACAATTACCAAGACACCTGGATGTCAGTTTCGACGCCAAGCGCTTTTGGAATGCGGCGTTCGGCAACAAGTGTCATTCTGTGTCCCGCCTGTCGACATCCAAATTGCCGTGTGATGATCCATTTAATAAACGTGCCACCCTCTAATCTTATCTTTAATACCTTGGACATTCCACAGGCACTCCAAGACATAAAGTCTATGGCTGAGGCGCGGTGTTAAGATTGTTGACATGTCGAGTTTAATGACACCCCTCTCCAGAATCTACCCGCGGTACATACCTAGCGTAGAGGAGGAAAACACACGTCTACTGTATCTTCAGTCTTCACAAGGGGACTTCAAACGCTGTGTGGGAGCTAACAGAGAAAGCCTCTCCAATCAACATCAATGGAATCTACCTTCATTAACACAGGGTTGCACCTGGAACATCCATCCACTCAAGCACAGCACAGCGATGGGAGTGAAAAAGAAACCCAACATACTGAAAGGATCCTAATTAGGACAAGGCAGAGGGTGAAGATAAGAGAGAGGAAAAGAGGGGTATGAAGAGGGAAACGATGATAACAGTGGCGCTGGAAATGGTGAAGATGGCCTGTGGGGTCCCATATGGGATTTTCCCTGAGACAGTATTTTGCTCTCACTGCTAATGGTGTGCCAGTGATAGCTGCCAATAAGGCTCATCTTACAAGACGAGATCAATACTCAATTGTCACTGTTCTCATTACAGAGCATGTGTTCTGAACCACACAGGCACACCCAGGTACAGGGTCATTCAGTCTCCAACCAAACGGTGCATCGACATCCACTGAAATGCGCCATTACATTATTCATGTCTCACTGGAAACCCAAAGTATCGCAAACTAAATACTGAGATGGATAGAGCGAACGCTTATATCTTTATCATGTGCGTGTCTCCGCGCAAGGAGGAAGGGGGTCGGGGAATTCCAGCTGCGCCGAGCTCTAATTTCGGATGATTTATTTAATGAAGAGAACGTAACAGCAGCCGCCCAACTGGTTACAAAGGATGCTAATGCAATTTGTGATGTATTGGCGTAGTGTCCCACTGTTGTCCTAACAACCCACAGAATGCACGTACTCCTCCTGATCACCGACTAGTTCACGCCTATTCACCTGCAGTCAGATGGAACCCCTGCACTACCTCACGAGAAAATCTAATTTATGACATTCATCAGTCTGTCGTCGCCATTAATAATACAGTGTGCGTGCAAATTGATGTTTGATAACGAACTCTAAAATGATCCCAACATTCACCTCAACTTCAGTACCACATTCTCCATGTTTTTAGAATACGTAGGCTACGTAGCCTAGTTATCACATTAACCTACATTAGACTAGGTCTCCTATTTGTGATTCGGTTCATCATTTAAAATGACAAACTGCATTCTGTAAACAACTGTTATAGTGCACATTACGCATTGGGAAAACACAAACAAATGTAGACAAGACATCGAGATGTGTGAAGTAGACGAGAGACGAACGAGACAAACCCATCAATGCACTAACACGCTGACAATATTTACACATCGCAAGTCAATAAGCAGTATGCAATCCATATTACAATTTCCATTGTCGATGGCTTTAAAATGTCCTCATACGACTAGCCTTGCAGCAGGCTATATCAGAAAAAAACAGCAACAAAGCCATGCTTAAAAGAATACCTACAGGCTGACCCGGATAATTGAATAAGATGCCTACCTGGAATGTATAAAACCGTGTCCCGTTCGGTGGATGCACCTTCGGGGAGCTGGTCCCCGTGTTCATGTCTGAAAAAATCATATTCCTTTCAAAGAGATGTATAAGTGCACGGAGTTTGTAAACACCGTAGTACTATGGAAAGGAACAGTAGATCCGTTACTTTCGGACGCGTTCCAAAGCGCAGGGAGAGGAAAAAAAGATGAAAGCCGAGGTCCAACCTGCCCCGGCGGACACGAAGTAGCGACACTTTCGCTACTTCACACCCTCATCGGCGAACAGAGAGCAAGGCAGACACCGCTCACAAAAGAAAATGACAAGACGCTGATTTGTCTATCTCTTCAGTTCACCCCTCCCTGGCGCCGGGAGACGGCAACACGCTATAATGTCTGCGTTATTGATTCGGCGAGTGAAAAGTCAGTGAAATATGCGAGGTCCATGATTGCCTATCGCTGTCCGCGTGGACACTGACAATGCAGCGGACCAGCCCATCTGTTCGATGCGATAATCGCCTCCCTCGGCCACAGCCTTCACAAGTAATTATTCAGAGCATCAGAGCCTTGCTAACCAATAACACGTTGCGTGTGGAGAGCAGGAAAAGTGCGAGGACAGAGGAGGGACCAGTTTCTCTCAGACTAACCAAAGAATGGTACCCACACAGTACATGCGGCTTCAGGAATAGTTTTGGGAAGGCAAAATGCAGGGCTTTACTTCAATGTCACCACTATGCTGAAGATAGGAGTTGCGGTTCAACATACAGACAAGCCGACATGTGCTAGGTGTGTGTGCGTCCCTTATTGCATCTCAAGGCTTGCACATCTGTCTGCTAACATAAAGATGTCATAATGTGGGGATATATGCACAGTCTTTGGTCTTGATCGGCAAGAAGATTGTGATAGAGTGAGTGTGTGAGAGAGAGAGAGAGAGAGAGAGAGAGAGAGAGAGACAGAGAGAGAGACATGCCATAGGTGAGCAAGACGTGTGAAAGGAAGGCACCACTGATGCAGTCACATATACAGTACAATAGAGCATCACAATGTGAATTCACCCACCACTTAAGAAAGTGCATATAGCACAGTACTGTACAGTATATCTTTAAAGTGCAGCACATCTGTCATGGGACACGAATAGATAGAGAAGTGAACATTACACTTGGCAGGCAGAGTTTGTAGTAATGACTTCACTAGGGGATATGCAGTCCTAGTTCGCAATCTCCCCCCCCCCCCCCCCCCCCTTTTTCGAATACCTACAGATGTACCCAATACCCTGTAGACGAGCTTCATACTGTAGGCCTTTACAAAGTGTGGATATGCATCACTTGATGGTACAGTGAGGGTGGAAGGAGTCTTGGATCAAGCATACTGTAATTAACCTCAGTAGGAATCATGTTACAGGCTAACCCACATCTGAACTAGAAATCTCATGGTATCTAGCGGTGCCAATGTCTTTCATTTGGTGCAATTACATTGAGTTGTTGGAATACATTAACCATTTATGCGCTTACCTACTGTATGTCTTTAGTCTAGAGCCAATCTCAGGGCTGGGATCAATATTGATCTCTGCAGATTTTCCGTGGGTTGTCCATGTTTGGATCATTCATGTCAGTCACAGCATTAGGTGTAGGCTAGAGCACCTCTTTCATTGTCTATAATATCATAAGGTGACCATTTTCTGGTTTCACGCTCCTTTGCAGAGAGGTGGAGCAATAAACGACTGCCCTCTCTTCATTTTCTTCGGGATTTTTCTCTTTTTTCCCCCGCCTAAGAAAGGCAGCCATTGTTGACTAACGTAACTCAATCTGTAAGGTCACAGCGCCAGGAGGGCCTTTCTGCCGAGCTTTATCAAATCAAACTTGATTGGGTTTCTTGCCCCTCTATTGGGCCCATTGTGGATGCCCTGTTGTGATGCCATGGCACCTTATGGGCATGCAATGAATTGAGAAAAATATGTAAAAGATTATATAAAATGATATTAAAAAAAGACATACAAAGAATGAGGAATGTGTCTCCTAAGTCAAAAACACGTGTAAGTGTACAGATCTAATTACGTAAGCTTGGGGGTGTAGCTCCTAGCAAATGGATGCCATGCCTTGTGAAATCGTGTGCGGACATTTGGCGCTTTTCTCCCCCCCCCCCCCCACAACTGTGGCATACAGTATTTCTCTGTGGGCTCCATATATTCAGCCTATTTACAGTAATAAGCGTGGCTGCTATTTCAAGGCCATTTGAGACCATTTTATTCCGCACTTCACACATAAAATTGAGGTCTGGCCACGGCTGGCTAGGCTCAGGCCCTGTCCTCAATTGCACACTAACAGCCCCGCCTGCAAATCAGATCATGTGCCAGTGGGCGGCTGGAGAACAGGTCGCCGTGAGAACTTGGCAATCGCGCGATTTCTTTTTACGGCCACTCCTGCGATTTACTCGCACGAGAAACGAGCGCGACAGGGAAATTAGCCCTTAATCACGCCACTCTCACGCCATTAGACGCCATCAGATGCACGAGCTCGACAGAGACGCTTTGGCAGATCTCTGTGTTTTCTTCCCATCTATCCATCCATCCATCCATCCATCCGTCCAGCTTTCTCTCTCTCTCTCTCCCTCCCCCTCCCCCTCTCTCCATCTCTCCCTCCCTCTCTCTTTCTCTCTCTCTCCCTGTCTCTCTCTCTCTCCATCTCTCCATCTCTCCCTCTCTCTCTCCATCTCTCTCTCCATCTCTCCATCTCCATCTCTCTCTCTCCTTGTGCTCTTTGGTTATTTTGGTGTGCGAGGGGGAGGCAGAAAGCAGGCCATGGAGCGCTGCTGTGACGCCGGTCCCCGTGGTCCTCCACAGAGAGTCATGCGAGAGACGGACCCAGGCAGCAGATGGGGCTCTGGGTCCAGGGCACACTACAGGGGGTGGGAATGGGGTGTGTCTGTGTGTGTGTGTGTGTGTGTGTGTGTGTGTGTCTGTGTGTGTGTGCGTACGTGTGTGTGTGTGTGTGCGTACGTGTGTGTGTGTGAAAGAGAGAGTGTGTCTGTATGTTAGATCTGTTTTGGTTAGCACTCAAAGCTGTCTCTCCACTAAGCCCCCCCCCCCCCTCACACACACACACACACACACACACACACACACACACACACACACACACACACACACACACACACACACACACACACACACACAGCCCAAAATGGTCCCATCTCTCCCTGCTGACGCTCAGGGACCCCTGTCGAGACCACATGGAGTCAGGCAGTGGCCTCAAAGTATGCTGGGCTCTAACTCCCTCCAAAATAACAACAACAACAACAACAACAAGAATGGCAAAAGCAACACACAGCAGCGGTGGCATCAGTAGCAGCCCCACACACAGATGTGTTTGTGTGACCGTCTCCGAATGACTCCCTGCTCCAAAACCACACCAGAGGGGCCACAAAATAAACAACACACACACACACACACACACACACACACACACACACAACCATCTTTGTCTACAACAGCATTATGAACACTTATAGTGATGCTCGGCATGTGCTAAAATTGGTGTTGAACAGGTCTGGTGCAATATGGTATACAACACATGCCTGTAATAACAGAATCTTTTAAAAAATGGAAAATGGAGCAGGAGACATTTTCTTGAAGCTGCCAAAATTTTGCCTGTTTAGCTTCGATCATATACAGTACTGCATTCACCACAACACCTCTCCGTGTTTCCTGGCGAATGCTGCTACCTGTATATATGTCTATGGCTGCTACAGTATGTGAGTGAGTGAGCGTGGTGATGTGAATGTGGACCTGCCCTCGGCGTGGCGGGAGGAAGCAGCACAACTGCGCACGTCTGCGGTGCTCCACGGGACTCGTCTGGGTGCAGCAGAGCGATGATGTCACCGTACAGATGTGCCTGGGACTGGCTGGGGGCCACGCGAGCCCTGGGTGCTGATTGGCTGGCGCCGCTCGAGCGGTAAGCTCCTTGTCCCACTCAGAGCAGCACTGGGCCGTTGTGTCATTGTTCTTTCTCTCTCTCACACACACACACACTCTCTTTCTCTCTCTCTCTCTCTCACACACACACACTTTCTCTCTAACACACACTCTCCCTCTTTCTCTCTGTCACACTCTCTCTTACTCTCTCTTTCTCTCTCACACACATACACTCACTCTCTCTTTCTCCTTCTCTCTCTCTCCAACTCTCCCTTTCTGTCTCTCTCCTTCTCTTTCAGACACACTCTCTCTCACACACACACACACACACACACTCTCTCTCCCTCCCTCTCTCTTTTTCTCTGCTGCATGGAGATGCAGAGAGTCTGCTGACGTCCCTACTCAAGGAGAACATGCTGAGGAGGATACACTGTACACAATAGAGGTTAGGGGAAATTTGAGAAGGACAAGTGCTCACAATATACACCGCGGGGACTCCTAAGCCCCTTTTATTTATGGAGAGTGAATTTCCTCCATTTTATGGCAACGTCATTTAATATTGCAGTGGTATTGATTATTGCGTACGCTTGTGTGGCTGCCAAGGGAGCAAAGGGGGGAATTCTAAATGAATGTGTATCCTTTCTATTAGTGGACAGATGCATGTCCTTAGACACAGACCAACTCATTACACCCTGTCAAACACACACACACACACACACACACACACACACACACACACACACACACACACACACACACACACACACACACACACACACACACACACACACACACACACACACACACACACACACACACACAGAAGATGACTTAAATAGGTGCGCGCACACATATTGCAAATTTTCCCATCAAACATGTATGGCGAATTGATTTTTTGTTTAGCGGCCTGTGTTTGATCATTCAGATATCCTCATCTTTGAGGAGGGGTGAACCTGCGTTGCTATGGTGTACATAAAAAACAAGAATCGTTGCCACATTCTCACCGCACAGAAAAAGGTAATGTGCGATTAATGAGTAGAGCTTGTTGTCTTGTATAGTATAGAGCTTATTAAAAAAAAAAACAGATCAAAGTTCCTCATTAAAATCCACCGAGTTGAGAGAAGCGTGCTGCGACATAGTTTACACTAGTAGGCCTAGACAAATTAGGAGATTCACAGCACAATTGATCAGCATAACAAATAAACGGTTATTTCACGCTCATAAACCGTTTATTTGTTATGCTGATCAATTGTGCTGTGAATCTCCTAATTTGTCTAGGCCTACTAGTGTAAACTATGTCGCAGCACGCTTCTCTCAACTCGGTGGATTTTAATGAGGAACTTTGATCTGGTTTTTTTTTAATAAGCTCTATACTATACAATTTTCTATACTATACAATTTTCACTAGAAACCATCGAAATTCCACGATATACCATTACATTTAGGTAGCTTTGTGATTTGTTTTTGTTCATAGGAAAAATCCCACATCCTTACGAACTGAAACACATCCCTGAATCACCAGTCCAGCAACAGATTAGCGTAGACAGAACTAATAAAAAGTGCATGCTCATGACGACATGGTTGAGATGATGGGGCTGCTATGAGAAGATTAGTCCACTGAGACACCAACTCCAGGGAAACGGAACAACTGGCAATCCGCCACAGTATAGCACATTATTAGAAAATGCTGTATCTTTGTGCACTGTACTGTACATTGCTTTTTATTTAAGGACAAATCGTGCCAGTTTTTACATGGATCTTGACTGCTAGATGTCGCCGAGTAACTGTCAACAACCTTACTGCTCATGTAAGTGTGTGTGTGTGTGTGTGTGTTTGTGTGTGCGCATGTGAGAGTGTGCCTGTGTCATTTCATCTGTCTGCTCATTGATCATGAGTGTGTGTGTGTGTGTGTGTGTGCGTGTGTGTACCTGTGTATATTGTATGACTATCCTTACAACACATCCTACAGGAAGTCATGCATGTATCCATAATGAATGCAAATGAGAGACTGCAATAAAGTTCAATAAGTAGCTTTCCTCCGCGCCACTACCAAGACGAGCAGAACTCGGGGATTGTCATCTCATCCAAAACAACAAACAAAATACATTCCAACTCACCAAGCAACACCCGAAGGGAAACTGGCAGTCAAGCATGTGAGGGAATCTGCACTGAAGAACACTCCTATTTCAAATGTGCCAGTGTTGTTTTTGCCATCTACATGCCAAGCTAGCTAATGCTAAGTGTTAACACTGGTCTCTAGATGACATGTTGTACCAAATTTGAACACTGTCCCTCAAATTACGCTTCAAAGGCTGTAAACACACTCACTCTCGCTTTTCCCCGGGAAGGGCGCTGGAATGACAGTAATAACAGGCTTGCAGCAACCCAATATTTACGTAAGCTTCAACCATATCTCCATAGCTTTTGTCAGCCTCTGTCTGTTTTCATATTTTAGCCAACAAAAGCATCCATAAGCAGCAAGCAAGCCCACTGAGAGCAATCAGGGTCTGGCAATAGCGTCCAATCATCTCGCTGAAATCTAAAGATACAACCACAGCGGGCCCTCAGGCGGTTATTTTCAGGCAAGTAAACAGTGTTCTGTGGCTGAGGGCTCTGTGGGTATGGAGATAACCAGTCGAGTAAATAAAGATGTTTTCTTGTGTCGAGATTTCTGTCGCGGCGCGCTTGAGCGAGGGCTTTTTTTATGGTTATGTAGTAAATCAATGACGGGCGACGGCCAACGGGCTGGATTAGGAATCAGGCTTTCTGGGAAACATGCTGTGGTTTCAAACGTATAAGCACTAGTCAATCCAACTCTGTGCGTTCCATTCCACTCGCTCACAGAGTGTTCAGGTTGGATCAGATTAACCCTCAATCCACTTCATCCTACAGTATATGGGATTGGCTAAAACACTGCGTCAGATCTTTAATACAGTGCTTTTGAAAACTGTGTGTGTGTGTGTGTGTGTGTGTGTGTGTGTGTGTGTGTGTGTGTGTGTGTGTGTGTGTGTGTGTGTGTGTAGGTGTGTATGTGTGTGTGTGCGTGTGTGTGTGTGTTTGTGTTTGTGTGTGTTTGCCTGTGTGACTGTGTGTGTGTACACACCTGGCAAACAGCCCATTTAGCCATGGATAAAAACGGATCTGGTTGCCACTGGGGAATAATTTGGGAGTTATACCTAGTGGTCTCTCAAATGGAAAACTACAAAGCGAGCAACAGGAGGCGACACCATTTCAGGCTTAATGTGGGTTCGGCTCCTGCTAGGGCAACCTGCTACTGAAGGCCACAGTGCTGTGGTGGAAGACATGGGGTGCCTCTCAGTCATTAGGTGTGTTATACACCCTCCCTTCCTTCCTCGATCCTCGTCCTCACTGATCTAGATAAAGAATGATGGGGCGGCAACAATGGGATAGTCTATCCAGTGTGAGTTATAGATCAGTGGGAACGAGCTTCGAGGACCGAGCATCGAGGATCGAGGAGAGAGTTTGAGAACCATCCAGAGTGTCTGTCTCTGAGGCTGAAAGGTCAGAGGTCAGGGCATCAGTGCCTGCTCCACACTGGGCTCTGCACCACATGTCCAGGTACAATACTTGATATCTATATCAATAGCACACAGTGAGGGTGTAACAGCTGTTTGGTGCTTTAACAGTGGCTTCCATCTCAGAATGATGAAGAACAGGGGAGAATGGGGATCCTTCCGTAGACAGGACAACTGCCTTTTACAGCGCTGAGTGAATCATACTTTACACACACACACACACACACACACACACACACACACACACAGGAACACACACGCACTTTAATAAGTCGACCCCGGAGAGCACAAAAGAGATAATCTAACACCTTAAGTCGCCAGGTCCCCAAAGAGCAACACTTCTCACATCCTTTTCTACCTCCGTATATATCTGAAAGTGAACCCCTCCTGTCTCCACTCTCTCCGCGTGAGAAGAGAAAGAGAGAGAGAGAGAAAGGAGGACGGGTAAACGTCTCGTCTGCCGGCGCCCCCTTTGGTATTCACCTCCGTGCCTCCCCTGACTCCCCGTTGTGCACACATTTCACACCCAGATGCGGTCGGAGGTGTCAATTCATCTGCCTGCTCCACCAAGTTCTGAAGCACACACCACGGCTACAGCTGTTTGTGGCCAATAAGAAGCATCATTTCACGCTCATAAAACGAGGAGTGCTGATCGTAGCATTAATGATGGGTTTATGGTGTATGGAGTCCAAATGAGGTGTTGCTTTTTTATCATAGAAATATACTCAATGAGTAATTAGCTTCTAGTGTGAAGCTTTTTTGTCTAGTCGGAGCTAAGAGCTGTCTGCAGACTCGGTGAGGATTCTTCTAAGCATCAGATAAAAATGGCTGTTTCTTAAGCTTCGCCATGTGTTATTTTCCCAACCGTGGCGTATCCAATTCTGGTCTGATCATCACTCACAATACACTTTTATGCGCTCGTCTTCTCGAGGCTACATTATCCACGAAACGTTCGCTTCACGCCGATTCGCGCTTTTGTGTCGGTGGAAGATACGGTACGCTTCGCAAAGTTGCGAGACAGAACCAGATCGGAGGGCTTGCTTGTGCTCTTCCCCCAACGCGGCACCCAAACAACAGCTCACCTGATACATCGCCAAGGAAACAGGCCTGTGGCGGGGGACTTTTATAGCAGTTCGGTTTGCGGCCATTTCCTATCGGTCTCTTCTCAAGGTCGGACACTACAGTGAGCTTTGCTTACTTACAGCGGAAAGAAATTCTCCCTTAGCGTTTGGAAGCAACTTGTGCTTTCTCCATGCCGCGACTTCTGCCATACCGTATTATTCATACTTCCTTTTGATATCATTCATGCTGTACTGGCTT
>NC_085010.1:19892887-19907887 GCF_963854185.1 Sardina pilchardus
GAGTCAAAGCACTATGCAAAGCTGTGTGTGTGTTAGGAGGCTGTAACAACACGGTGTGGTTTCTTCTTCTGTGCAAATAAACTCAAGATGCGGAATGTGTGAAAAGAATACATCAAGAAGAGAAATGTATTTGCATAATGAGCGCTGACAGTGTTTATGATGAAAACGTACACACACACACACACACACACGCACAGGCACACGCACAGGCACACTAACACGCATGCCCACACACACCCCCACGCGCACACACACACACACACCCATGCACACGTGTGCATGCGCGCGCACACACACACAAACACGCACGCACGCACGCACACACACACACACACACACACACACACACACACATTTGTTGTGTGAAGTCGTAGAAAATGAAATACAGGAAATCATACAAACAGTGTGAGGCTACGCCTGCAGTGCTGCTGTGGAGGTTTTCAATCATCTTCCAGCACTGCATTTTAAAACAGCTCTGACCTCAACATTATGGTGGTTTCTGCCGTCAGCACTTTTGCATCGCTATGGTGATGTACAGAGGTCTTAAGGCCTGTCAATCAAAGTTCCCTGCATATTCAATCAAAACCATACGAGCAAGTTAGCCTTTGCAAGTCTATAACGATGACTTGAGAGTTTGTCTGAAATATAAAGTCTAGCTAGGCCTAACATAAAAGAAAGTGCCACCTTTTTGAGACATTCAAAAAGACGGAAGTATGTTTGACAAGGCTATTAGTCCTTTCAAACGCCTTCAGTGTCTAATGGACCAGACCACCAACTGAATTCCAAAAAGAGAGGTCTGTGCCGTGGAATAGGAATTCACTTAACGTGACAAAAAGTACGAATCTGTGGCTCACACAAAAGAAAAAGGCTCACCGTTGCCCAAAGTGCTCAGCTTTTGTCATTTCTGGACCTTTAAACTACACCGTACAATACCGATCATTAAGTGGACTGCCTCATCCAGAGCAGCAATAGGGAAGTGAAAAGAGCGAAAAAGTAAAGGCTGGTATTTAGCCGCCGCTTTCATCCAAAATGTGCGCTCGAACCTGAGCATCTGTGGTCACTGTCAGGCCTTAACGCTATCCCTGCTCTACCTGGAGTGTACTCATGTTATCAGTTATTTAGAAGCTGAACGGGTGACCTCCGTTGACCTCCAGGCTACAGAACAGGAGCATTTAATGTGATGAACAGCTCGTTTTATGAGCTTACTGTGCTGACAGATGCAGCAGGTTTCTGGAAAATAGTGGCCTCCTCTGTATCACTACCAACCATCAGTACTGTCCAGTACTTGTCCCAATCACCAATTGCTTATGATTGAACCCCTTCCATGACCTGATTCTAACCCCAAACACAAAATCAAGGCCTACAGTATGTGTGTGTTTTGCATTGTTAACACCATCTCACCATCTCCTGATCTTTTGCAGGACTGTTTATGACAGCCCATCATATGGCGTTGGACTTTGTCTCTCTCTTTGTCTCTCTCTCTCTGTCTCTCTATCATTCTCTCTCTCTCTCTCTCTCTCTCTCTCTCTCTCTCTGTCTCTCTCGGTGGGCGTTCTGTGTTATGGGTCTAGATCTGAGCGAAGCCAGGACTTGTTTTCCTCCTCAGCCGTAGCAGCAAGCAAGCCAGCAAGCCCTGCTCCCTCATACAAAAACACGGCGCATTAATCACACAAATCTAATTGCTGACTCACTTCTGTCGGCTATTTATATCCGCCTCCTTTTCAGCAGGCATTCACGCGCCCACACCTCACCTCACTCACTGCCTGTTGACGGCGGCGCTCACTGAAAAGTTTCCTCTATTCACAGCTGTGTGAGAAAAACAAAGGCACGACGCAACACGTTATCGACAACACAATTAAGACAGTTAGCTCTATGTGCAGTATATTTATTCACTTAACAAAAAATGTTGTATTCCAAAGAAAGTTGCAGTACAGTGCGCGCTGTGTGCTTCTTAGATAGTTGACCTTTCAGACTTTATTGAAATGTTGGTTTACCAGATGAATTCCATTAAACAAAAGCACAGCTTGCTGCCATTAATTCAATTTACACTAATTTACGTTGCAGAAGTTTTTTAACCAAAGTAAGTTAGATATTTTATACTCTTTAACCATCAAATGATTGGTAGTGTTTGTACTTTGAACTACCAGTACCACCTACATATTGAACACCACCACCAGTCCCTCCCAAAAAAGGCAATTCTGAGAAGAACATAATGAAACAGGATAGGTGGCTGAAACTCACCCCACTCCTGAAGGGAACTAGCAGTGGGTTACAGCAGTTCAGTGTCCCAAGGACTCGCTCCAGAGATTGAGCTTTGTGTTTTTGGAGGCTACCCCACAATGCTGGCTGTTTCTGCGCCCATCAGCAAGTGTGAGAGTGGCCACCATGCCGTGCCGGAGGAAAAGCTTATTACTCGAGTCCACCGCACTGCACGGTCAAGGACACACACACACACACACACACACACACACACACACACACACACACACACACACACACACACACACACACACACACACACACACAAAAACCCTCCCAGGAGAGATTTGTTCTGAGGCTGGGCACCCCTGAATAAGCCTCTGCCACTTACTTTCTCGCCTCCTCTGGGATCTCAGGGCGTTTCACAAGGGACCAGCTCAGTGACCTTCCACAGCCAAGATCCCCACTCCCACAATGTATAAGGTCAGGGTAGTATAGTAGAGAGTAGCATAGTGGCAAGGGGAAACAGACAAGAGATGGAGAGATTGAGTGAGAGAGAGAGAGAGAGAGAGAGAGGTAGAGATAGAGAGGGGGCAAGTGAGAGGGAGAGAGAGAAAGAGGGAAAGAAAGACAACACGCACACACAGCAAGTCAGGCCAACTCCAGTGAAACGCTTACGCAGTCAGAGTTCATACAGGGCTCAGCAAATCTCTGGCTCTAAACTTCAGGTTATCGATTGAGAGACACCCGAGTTTTCACCTGAGCAGAGCGCAGGGTAAATAGTAGACAGGCATGTATGGACACACATATGCACAAACACACACACACACACACACACAAAAGCCAAAAACATACACACACACGCATGCATGAAGCGTACACACACACACACACACACACACACACACACACACACACACAGACAAAGCCACAAACACATACACACACACCCACGTGTACACACACACATACACACACACACACACACACACACACACACACACACACACACAGACAAAGCCACAAACACACACACGCACGCACGTATGTACACACACACACACACACACACACACACACACAGACACAAAGCCATTTCACACGGGTGGGTTATTTATGAGCCTGTGCAATGAGCTAATGGATGGAGAGGGCTGATTCCCTCAGGCAAATGCTTGGCAATCTCCTCTCCCAGCCCCTGTCACCCGCCCGATCCAGAGGCCCACATAAGCAGGAGTAATGGCTTTTTAATGGCAGAGGCGGTGGGCAGAACGGCCATTTTTTCCCACCTAAATGCTTAAACACTAACAATGATTCTTGAAGCACAATTTTTAAACTATTAATGCTTTCAGCCGATCCATTCACCGCGTTTGGCAAACTGAAAGCACATTCCGCCAGTCCAACAGTCTAGACACAGGATGGCGAGTCGGAGAGGTTTACCCATAAGCCAGCACATACTGTATGTGTGATTTCCAGCACGTTTTTGAATCGACGGATGAATGTCGCTTAGACACGGGCAACTTTTGTTCGTGCTTCAAACAGTCTCCTCTCTCCAGTGTTGCCAGCATATAACAAACAGTGGCTTTATGAAACAATATGTAGGGCAAGACATTGGGGAGAGCCCCATGAACGGGAGGGGGGGGGGTTAGGGGGGGTGTGGGGGGGGTGCGACCGGTTGGTGGCGAGAGGAGACGAGTCGAGCACAAACTTTGCAGCGAAGCGGAAAAAGATGAGGTGAGGAAATTGGTGTGATCAATCTTCAGTCGTGTACAAACACATCTCTTTTCATATCTCTCTCTTTCTCTCTCTCTCTCTCTCTCTCTCTCTCTATCCCTCTCTTTCTTTTCATCTCCCTCTATTGCTGTCTCACCCCCTCCCGTCCCTGTCTGTCTGACTGTCTCTCTCAACTGCCATAGTCGTCTGTGGGTGTAAAACCTCATCCAGTCACCCCTGATTGCTTTGACTTTATTTGCAAGTTGAAACTCATCAGTCTTGGCCGAGGGAGGGAACAGTCTCATAACTTTCTCATTACCGCCTCCAGGAAACATGACAAATGCTTCGCTCAGTCTCAGGCCCGCTTTTGGGACACAAAATAGCATTTCCACGCAGAATTTCGTTGCCTCTCCATAATGGCGTTCGCGGAATGCGTTAGAAAAGCTAAATACATGCACCACGCAAGCAGGTTAGACAGCTACAATACCTACTGTACCAGGGACGCAAGATAGGAAACTGCGTGGGAAGGAGCTTTCAGGAGACAGAAGTTGAAGTACCTCCAAAATTCAGGTCGAGTGCATGTGGGGTCAAATCTAAAACTTGGGAGGCCCCAGCCGTGGCGCGACTGGCTGGGGCACCTGCACCGCACACTGGCGACCCTGGCTCGATTCCCGCCCCGTGGTCCTTTCCGGATCCCACCCCAGCTCTCTCTCCCACTCGCTTCCTGTCATTCTCTCTACTGTCCTATCCAATTAAAGGCATAAATAGCCCAAAAAATAATCTTTAAAATAAAAATAAAAAATCTAAAACTTGGGTAATACACCAGGGCCTCTGTTCATACAGTATGAAGCCAATGTAGAAGACTTCAAATTTAAGTTGATTCACATTTAGAGTGCTGTAGCAGCCATTCATTTTCAGAGGTGATGCAAACGCCTGGTGATCCAAAAACTACCCCCCTGCCCCCCTACACACATCCATCTAGCCCAAGTTGTCTCCCACAGCCAGCGACTCTTAACAGGCTGTCAAGCCGCTCTGACACAAAGCTCCACTTGATCACTCCCCTAATGGCCTCCACCGACAGCACACCTGGATGAGGGGGAATTGGTCGGACCAACAATGGTTGACATTTCCCCTCCACCTGACAGAAAAGGAGACGGCATTAGCGGCAATTTAAAATCGTCCTCATGCTCGTCTCTACTGGAATCCGGATTGGGACGACGCAATTTGTCATTTTTCTGAGATGGGGGGGGTGGCCGGTTGGTTATTTCCACGACTTTGTCGAGCGCGCTCTCCCCGACGCCCCGGCATTGATATGGGCACCAATTAGGGTGCACTGTGTGTTCCGCAAACAAGATTAATGAAGCGGAACAATCATCCATTTTCGTCTCGTTGAGGCCGGGTTGGCTCTTTTAACCTGATAAAGACTATTAAGGGGTGCGACACAGTTCCGCTGACAGTAATGGACAGTGATTTACGGGTTTGATTTAGCCACGTTGTCGTTGGCGAAGGCCTAATTCATATCCTGTCTGGATAAACCCCGAGATACAGATAAATTGCAGGGCAGATTATAACTATTTCAGAGTGCCAATACGTTGTGTCCGTGTCTTAATGGATTATTTCATGCTTTATTAGAGATACAACGCTTAGGGTATGACGGAGCTGCTCCGGAAGGATCAAAGTTTAAATGGCGATTTCATGGTAAAGACCAAGGATTACCTTCCAAGAGGCAGAGTTCATTTGATCCAATTTCCAAGCATAAAGCGCCCTCTGCTGGCCATAGTGATACACCACACCACAAGTATACTGTATATCTGTACCAGGGGTTTTCACATGGACTGCCAGTGCCACTGTGACTAAAATCGCTACCTGATGACCACCCACTATATGAAATTCCTACATTGAAACTACATTTTTAAATCCATGGTCAAGGACTACCAGCAATGCCTTCATGGACCACCCTTGATCAATGCTGTGGAGGATATTTGTGTTTCTTCCATACTCTTTTTTTTACCTTGCATACATTTCAAATGTGTCTAATTTTGTTTTTGTCTTGTTGAGGATTTCTGGCTTATTTTGTATCTAGCAATTTCTCAGCAATTCTGCCAGTTAGAGCCTGGCCACAGAACTGCATTTTGGTTTAATATTCCTCTGTCTGGCCCCCTTTGTCTTATCTGTGACAGACTGATTCATTTGTACTGACAAATAATATGGGACCTCATGAAATACTTGTGAAATAGAAGAGGCCAGAACAGAATAGAATATAATGGAATAGAATAGAATCCAAATAAGACATGGCACTCTCCAGTCCAGTGTGTACTGTATGCCATATCCAATACACCCTGTACAGTATATGACTAAACCATCATTGCAGGCATTTTCATCTTTATTTGTGCACGAAAGCATCAATATGAAGCATATGTGACCCCATGCTCCTGACAGACATATTGCACATTATATTTATATTTCACAATTCACACTAGGCTTTGTGACAAGACCCATATGTGAAGAAGACGCATTTAAGGGTATGATTGATGATATGGTCGTTGTGCCAGTTTGATGCATTGCAGATACGCTAAGTGCATTTTTTTTGCAATTTACCATTTTCATTGTTCTTGCAAATCTGTCTTATTAATTTAGTTAGTATTATACACTGTATGGCTATGTATGGCTATATCTTGCATTGCTGCAAAAAAGCTAAATGCTCAGTTAGACTTCTCTGAATAAACAACAGTCGATGAAGTTACAGTTTTTACCAATTGCTTACACACTTTTTGCAGAATAGTTCATTGTGTCAAAGCTCTCCAGACAATCCAAATATGTAAGCTTTTATAAATTTAGTTTTCAAATTTTATATATGGAAATGTTATGCATTTGATAGGGATATATAGCCTATAACATTATGATCTGCTGCATGTCTTCATGAGGTGTGCATCACACTGAGAACCACTAGCAGCATCAGACAGTGATGTCATCAGTCATCGGGCATCTACAGTACCTCATTCAGCCACTAGAGGGCAGAGCCACATTAGAAAGTCTTTACACAACACACTGCACTGCCACCTGATGAGCCTGTAAGATTCACTGTGAGCAACAAATGCAAACCATTGCTGAACTCCTCAACTCTAGCCAAAAGACATCATCTGTGTCAACATTTGACAAACAAAAAAGTCTACATTAGCTCTGAACGCAATGCAACTTAAATGTAACTGTTAAGTGTCCAGTGTCTCGTGATGGTGCTTGTGTAAGATTAAACACATTAAGGCATAAAAGGAGAACACGTTCAAAACAGGAAGAGGAATGCTACTCCTGTCACAACGCTCATAGTCATAGGTGTGTCGAAGATGGATTTTTATCATAATTAGGTTCCTTAAGTTAGCCTCGGTGACACAAGACCCTTCTCGACTGAGATTTAGCATTTTTAGGAAAATGAGGCATTAAACACCAAATTGTTTTCAGAAGTGCAGCAATCTTCTATACAACGGTTTTAAATGCAGCTGTTTACTCAATTCCAAAGAAAATGTATGTCCATGCGGGTTAGCGATTATACTGTAATTGCGTGCCTGGGTTTTAGGAAAAATGGAAATAAGCGTCCATGGCCTCCTGGTCACACGGACCTGAAGAGCAATTCCCAAATTTGCTAAAGGTTCATTCCCAGGCTATCCTTAAGTCATACTCATACAACAAGCAGGCACGACATGTATCCGTATGATACATAAGCCACATTATCAGAGCTGGTCCAATCATACACAGGCCATTACTGACATGACCTTCATTAACTCCATGAGCTCTGGTCATGACCTTTAACAATGTATAAATCTAGAACCTGAGCAGTGCTAGCAATTACCATGCAGCTATATGCAAAGCAAAGGTGACAGTAAAAACAGCATGATCCTGTTCTCTCTAGCTTCAGTAGTACAAGAAAGCAGTATAGTGATTCTATAATACAGGTGTATTTAAATTTACATTTCTATGATGTTCCGTAAGACCGCTATAGTATGTTTTCCCTCTATAGTGTTCCTAACTGTACAGTACGGTACGGTAAGGTATACTTTATTATCCCCAATAAACCACTGTGTCACATAACTTACAGTATTACAGGATTACTCCCTTTAAGGCCATTACTGTATATCTTACCATAATTCTATAGTATCTCCTAAAATAAAATAGGATTCCTTCCTATAGTTATCTTTAGATACAGTATATCTTTATATATTGCTCTGGTATTTCTGCATAGTGATAATATTACTCTAGTCCTTTTCCTCTTTCACAGCTTAATAAAGCTCCATATTGGCGAGAGCCCAGACACCCACGATCACTCAAGCACAGCCCAATCTTCCGCAACCAGCGCGTTTGAGGAAATGAAACGAGAAATGACCTTTAGACGGTTGAGATTTTGTAGCAGTGAGAAAAACCTGGCAACAACATGGCAGTCTGGGAGATGTGGTGGGTGGGAGAGAGGGTAGAGAGAGAGAGAGAGTGGAGAGAGAGAGAAAGAGAGAGAGAGGAAGATAGAAAGAGAGAAAGAGAGAGAGATAGGGATAGAGAGAGAGAGAGAGAGAGAGAGAGAGAGAGAGAGAAAGAGAGGGGGGATAAACAGACTGTATATAGTTAGAAGAGAGATGTCAAGGGAGGGGAGAAGGAGAGGGAGTGGGAGAGGGAGGTGGGGGATGGTGGGAAGAAAACACTCTTACACCTTCAAACCAATGGGAGGAGAAGTAAGGGGAAATAGAGGACATGAGAGTGCCGACCATCTGTCTGTGAGGCTCAAAACTAGCACCGACGACAGCGCTGTTTCATCTGTCTTCAGCTTCCCAACATGGCTTGAAAGGCCGTCAATACCAATAGCCAGAATGCCTAGTATTGCACTGTGTAGCTTCCCTGTGCTGGACGAACATGAGCCTCGACATCCATCAGTTCTCCACGCAATAGGTAGTGGCCCTCTGTGCTAAATGGAAACCCATTACAGTAGTACACTGCCAGTGTAGCAATTTACACTGGCAGCACTTTGCACACATATTCAGGGCTGATGGACAGGAAATGATTTGTGCCTGAAATTATCAAATGCATTCAAAGACAATATAGAAAATAGCCTTTCTTGACCTCGTACATAGCCGAGCTCAAGCCTGAATTCAGGCACCACGCCTGAACTCTATCAGGCCTGCATATTAGAGGAGAACTTTACATCTGCAGCATGTAAGGAGAGTGGCGGAGTAGGAGGGAACGGAGGACCACTCGTTCTCTCTGAACACGATGTCAGGAGGACATTCCAGCAAGTGAACACCAGGAAGGCTGCAGGACCAGATGAGATAGCTGGACGAGTTCTCAAGGTCTGCGCCGACCAGTTGGCACCAGTGTTCACAGCTATATTCAACCTGTCCCTGGCACAGTCCATCATCCCCACATGCTTTAAAAAGTCTACCATCATCCCCATACCAAAAAAGCCCAGCCCAGCCTGTCATAACGACTATCGCCCAGTTGCACTCACCTCTGTGGTGATGAAATGTTTTGAGAAGCTGGTCAAGGCCCACATCTGCTCCTCACTGCCCAACACACTGGACCCTCTACAATTTGCGTACCGGCCCAATAGATCCACTGGGGATGCCATTGCTCACATACTACACACTGTCCTATCACATCTGGACAAGAGCAAGGGGAAAGTGTTGAACTATGCGAGACTGTTATTTGTTGACTATAGTTCGGCCTTCAATACAATTCTTCCCTCCACCCTCATCTCGAAGCTCAGGAGCCTGGGGCTGAATGACGCCCTCTGCACATGGATCCTGAACTTCCTGACAGAGAGACCCCAGGTGGTGAAAGCGGGCAGGCACACCTCAACCTCCCTCACCCTCAACACAGGGGCCCCCCAGGGCTGTGTTCTGTCCCCCCTGCTGTACTCCCTGTATACGCACGACTGTACAGCCACCACAGACTCAAATACCATCATTAAGTTTGCTGACGACACCGTAGTGGTAGGCCTAATCCACAACAACGATGAGGCGGCCTACCTGGAGGAAGTGAGGTGCCTGACCCAGTGGTGTCAGAGAAACAATCTCCATCTCAACGTCACCAAAACTAAAGAGATGCTGGTGGACTTTGGGAGGAAGCAGGTGCGAGACTACACACCCTTATCCATCAATGGGACCCCTGTGGAGAGGGTGGACACATTCAAGTACCTCGGTGTCCAGATCACTGAGGATCTGACATGGTCTACCCACCTGGACACTGTGGTAAAGAAAGCTAGGCAGAGACTGTACCATCTAAGGAGGCTGAAGAAATTCAGAGCATCCAAAACAGTCCTGCAGAGCTTCTACTCCAGCACCATAGAGAGCATCCTGACTGGGTGCATCACCGCTTGGTATGGTAACACCACCATCCAAGACCAAAAGGCCCTGCAGAGAGTGGTGCGTTCAGCTGAACGCACCATAGGGGGGCAACTCCCTAACCTAAAGGACATCTATACCAAGCGGTGCAAGGACAAGACCACCAAGATACTCAGAGACCCCAGCCACCCAGACTATGGTCTGTTCTCTCTGCTTCCCTCAGGAAGACGATACTGCACACTGGCGGCAAGGACTGAGAGACTCAGGAAGAGTTTCTTCCCCCAAGCCGTCCGGCACTTAAATGGAACTGACTGCACATAGCACTTTCTACTCTACCTGCAATAGCCCCCCCCCCCCCCCGACATCTTGAATGTATTGTTGTTTTGTTGTTTTTGTTGTTGTTGTTACTGTTTCTGTTCTATGTTAGTTTGTATGCCTCTTTTTACCTAGCATGGAGCCGACTGTAACATTTCACTGCATTTTATGTATGTGACAAATAAAATCTGAATCTGAATCTGAATCTGAATCTTTACAGTTCACTTCTGTTTTTAGTGTGTGAACACACGGATAAATGCATTATTGTGTCAGGTTAGGGACAGGGGCAGTGTTAACTGATTCATTTACTCTTCACTGTTGCTTACGTCTTGCTTGTGGTGAAAATCCCCAGTTAGCTTCTGTTACGCCACTGGTGTGTTCTAGCTGTCTATCTGTGTGCTTCTGCATTTCCTGTTTTCAAGTCTCGCCCACCTCTGATTGCCAAAGTGGAGTTCCTGCTTGGGTCTGATTTAATTGGTCAGCCATTAAAGATAAACTATGCAACATTTTTCAGTTAATCAATTCGTTCCATACTATTATATATGATTAAATGAGTCATTACCAGTCGAATGGTGTTTTTTTCGGCCGCCCTATTGGTCTGTAGTGGTAGAACCACGCTTGCAATTTCAGGAGCCCTCGGGCACGCACCCATGGTCTAATCCAGGTAGTGTCATGTGAAGTCTCATGAAAAGGCACGGCAGACTGACCGATTGAGGAGTTTTGTAAAATACACTAAAGCTGTATAGGGGAAGCTCTGTAGAGAAATATGCAAGCATAAAACGAGCGAAAATGAAAAGCGAAAGCGAAACCGGCGATGGAATCGCCAATCCTGCATAGTTTCCCTTTAAAAGACTCAAGATGGCACCAGAGCAGGGCCCTGCTGCCCACCAACAACCATGGGTGTGAGGCATGGATGTTTGTGTGTTTGTGTTGTATGAGTTGTTGTCTCTGCTAATTGAGGGCTGGGCCTGCTCACAGATGTGTTCTGTCTTGAGCTGTCTTGATGTTCTGGACCTGCTGATTGTAAAATGACTACAGTTGTAGTCATTTGTCAGCAATTTCTCCTTGTGGGGAGGTTGTGCGTTTGTGTGGTCTGAGGTGTCCAAGTTCTGTCTGTGTGATCTGTACCTGTGTGGCTTGTGTGGCCTGTGTAGCCATTTGTTTGTTTGTTTGTTTGTTTGTTTGTAACATTTCAATTGTCTTAGGCCTAGCCAACAATTACTTTAGTTTTGTTATTGTCCTGTGTTTCGGCACCTTTCCGTTAGGCCTACTGTTATTTTGCCTGTCAATAAACCAGTCATTTCATTCATTTACTTCCTTGTTTGTGTTTACTACTTTTCTCTGTAATTTAACTAACTAGTTACACATACACCTGTAATTAAACATTCCGTCGTAACAGCTTCAGCGAGCACGATGGCAGCAGCCCTGGCCTGTTCCCACACACACTGTCCAGCATCAGCAGCACTGAGGACCAGTGGGGTGGACAGACGCTGACCGCTGTGGAGCCCCAGAGCTCCAGCATATGAGACCTGTGTGAGTCATGACACTCAGATGCATGTGTGCAGTGGAACTCATTAGTCACCGATATCATGTGGCCTGGGAAACAGGGTGCCCACGGTGCGTGTGTGTGTGTTTCTATGTGCACACATACAGTACACATACTATGGTTACTTTCTTTACGTGTGTCTGTGTGTGTTTGTGTGAGTGTCTATGTGTGCACACACACATTCTGCGGTCACTTTCTTTATGTGTGTGTGTGTGTGTGTGTGTGTGTTTGTGTGTGTGTGTGTGTGTGTGTGTGTTGTGTGTGTGTGTGTGTGTGTGTGTGTGTGTGTGTGTGTGTGTGTGTGTGTGTGTGTATGTGTGTATGTGAGTGTGTGCGTGTACATGTGTGTGAGTACAGCATAGTGTTTCTGTGCTGGACCAGGGTTTCTTGTATTATAGTACTGCAGGGGTTGTATAGTAAAAGGGTGTCTGTGAATCAGAAGCCTGTTTCTTAATGAGGAGTAAAGAACATGTGCTTTACCTTCAGTCAGACATGAAGTACGTAGACCATCCAGGACAAGCACAACATGGGGGTGTAGAGAAGAAGACAGAGAGAGAAAAGAGAAAAGTTGAGTTTATCATCATGTACAGCAACCATATGTACAGTACATACAATATTTAGCATTTTGATACAGACGACACACACTACACACAAAAAAAAAACATTTTAAACATAGATATGGACCACTTTGCCTTTAAATCGCACTAGAAGCACCCTGAAAAAAAAGCACTGACACGGTATACAGTATATAGCATATAGTATCACATCTACTAGAAAACGCAGCTTGGCTCAGGGGAAACCCTGGGATTGCTTAATCTTCCCACTAAGTGTGAGCTCTATTAAATGAGTGTTACAGATACCAGACTGTAGGCATACAGTATATGCTCCAGACGGGGAAAACTGAGGATGGCTTTCAGTCAGACAGCATAATACTTTGAATGAATGACCCGGACCCGAAGGTACCATTTCATGGCCACACACCCTGATCAACACAGCCCAGAGAGTGTGTGTGCACTGACACAGGACAGTTCTCCTTGCCCCACAAATCCCCATAAACGCTGGGCGACTAGCGTTTTCCTCGACCTCTCTCTCTCGCACTCGGGCGCGAAGCACATGTTCACCAGCCGCTGTGTCTTCCGTTACCGTTATGCCGTTACTGCGCTTCCTGAGCCGGAGTCAGACGGGGCGCGCGGCCTGCGCACGGAGACCCGGAGTAAACAGGATTACTCACGAGCGCCCACACGCCTGTCTGTTCCCGGGCGCTTTCCAGCGAGAACGTTTTCATTAAGACACCACGCAAAACACTCGCCGTGCCAGCAGATATCAACATATCACCAGATCAACACACACACACACATGCACACACACACACGTCACACACACACATAAACACAAACACACACACACACACACACACACACACACACACACACACACACACACACACACACACACACACACAAACACAGATACTCGCATAAATGTGTAAAACACTGGTAGACCACTGTGCAGGCATTCACCCAGCCAGGCATACACAGAAATAGAACAAGCAAACCTAAGGCTAGAAAGAGAACAGCCAGACACAATCTATTTTATTCACTATTTGTCTTTGGATTTGAGCCTGAGTCCTGTTGGTCCAAGTGCTCTTTGCATCTACAGTATGGCACAGTTGTGCACTTCCTAGGTCTTTCTGTGATATCACAATGCCCTGTGACATCACAGGGCTTCAGGGACCAATCAAGCAACAGCCTATAAGGGGGGTAGCGCTTCCCTATATAAACTCCCAGAATGCCCCCTGGCTCTGTGCTGTCAGATTGTCGGCATCATGGCTGAAGTGTTTTGAATGCTTGTTGTGATCTTCCCCCCGTGCCTCTGATGTCACGGACATAGAAAAGCAAAACTGCTGAGTGTCTGAAACAAGCGCGCACCAAGCCCAGCACCAGAGTTACATCACACCGTCCTCCCCTTTGTTTTGGGTCTGTTTTTGGGTCTCAGGGCCGCAGGGGAGTGGAGTGGAGTGGTGGTGGTGGTGGTGGTAGTGGAGTGGTGGTGGTAATGGTGGTGGTGTTGGTGTGTGTGTGTGCGTGGGGGGGGGGGGGGGGGGTTGCAGCTGTAGCCAGATGCAGGACTGTTGCAGATGCAATGGGCATGAACTAATTCACAGGCCCACACACCTCCCAGGCAAAGGAGCTTGTCACGCAAGGCCTATTCATCCAGAACGCTGTGTGTGTGTGTGTGTGTGTGTGTGTGTGTGTGTGTGTGTGTGTGTGTGTGTGTGTGTGTGTGTGTGTGTGTGTGTGCGTCTGTGTGTGAGACACAGAGAGAGAGAGAGAGAGTATGTGCGAGTGCACAGAAGCAAGACCGAAAGAGAGAGAAAACAGTGTGTGGACAAACACAGCTGAATGAAAACAGAGGCAGCTGAGAAGGGAAAACAAGAAAGGCCAAAGCCTCTACTGTACTACAGTGACAGAGATGAGGCATGGCACTCTGGCACACTCCCACCTACTGCCACCAGGGGGAGCCAGACACTCCACTCTGGGGTCTGGGCAGGTGAGGATGTGCCTGTAAGGATGTGCATCTGCTAAGGGGATAGCTTGCTCATAGCCACAGAGTGAGCAGTGATTTTTCCCCCCACATTTCTGCATATTTGTGTGTGTGTGTGTGTGTGTGTGTGTGTGTGTGTGTGTGTGTGGCGCGTGTGTGTGTGTGCATCCGTGTGTATGTGTGTGTATATTTTGTAGCCATGAATCTTATGTCCCTTCCTATTCTGCTGTGCAAACATATGAGAAAATCCCTTCTTCACCCTAATATTTGTTTTCAATATGCTGTGTGGCATCCCTCTCTCTCTCTCTCTCTCTCTCTCTCTCTCTCTCTCTCTCTCTCTCTTTCTCTCTCTCTCGTGTTTTTTCC
>NC_085010.1:19912887-19915387 GCF_963854185.1 Sardina pilchardus
GAGGGAGAGACAAGAAGAGAAAGAAACAGAGAGGAGAATAGAAAGAGAGGGAGAAAAAGTAAAACAGACAGACAGAGATATATATTTTAGAGTTTTATAGTCTGTCTGTGTGTACATAAATATTATATATATATATATATATATATATATGAAGAGTTCAGATGCAAAAGCCTCTAAATCCGTCTGACTACTTTTCTTTTAAATTAGTATTTTTTTTATCAAGCTCCTATGCGGTTTTGCAGACAAATCGATATTTCAGACCAGGAAGAGAGTGGTATTTAGCGAGTTTGAAGCAAAATTATTTGATTAACATATACTACAGTATGTGTGGAGAGCATTCACTCACCATCGTTATCTCATTTTTGACGGAGGTGGCATTTAAAGGTTTTTGCATCTCTTTTTTATAACTCTTCATGTGTATATACTATATGTACAGTATATAGAGGATGAAATATTGCTGAAATATTGAGGATGGGAAGATGACGTTATTAATAAAACTTAAAAAATGTCAGATCAGAAAAGACTTTTCCTCACCATCTCTCCTCTCTCTCTCTCTCTCTCTCTCTCTCTCTCTCTCACTCTCTCTCATAGAACACACACATGCACACAAGCAATCTTACTGTCAGAAAGGCTAACCAACAAAGTAAAGGAGAGGGAGAAAGACATTAAGTGAGAGAGAAATAGAGAGAGAGAGAGAGAGAGAGAGAGAGAGAGAGAGAGAGAGAGGGACAGGCACACACCTCCACGCTCGGTTTACAGCCATGAAAAGTCACATGAGCCAGCAAGGCAAGGCCCTTTTTCCAACGGTGGCCTATCCCCAGCAGGCCTTCATAAAACATGTTCCAGACACGGTAAACCCCATCTATCGATTCTCTATTTTAAGAGCCCATTTCCAAAAGGCACGTGGACAAGGCCAGTTTTGGGGACAGATGATATCTCCTCATTCTAGCAGCAGCACAACACTAATCAAGGGACCGGGGCTAAAAAAGAACAGCCTGCGCTCGCTCTATCATTCTTTTCGGCTATGAACGATCAATTTAGCGCTGTGCTCACTGATTTCCTGTTCTCACAATTACTCAGAAGTGGTTTAAACTGGTGCCCAAGCAAAAATCAATGGTCACCAAAGAGATAACATTAATTGAGGAAATACTGGGCCAGACAGGCCAACAGAGCAGCAATCCTTATAAACGAGACTCTCACCCACACATTACAATCAAACAAATCAAACTCACTGTGTATGGATTGGATATTGGTAGGCAAACATTTGTGTTGTCATTTCACAAAGATATACATACAAAGAAAAAAGTAATGAGTAATAATATAATATGTGAACCAAACTTTGGGGTGAATAAAGCATGCAAGTGTAGCTTAACATAAAAATCACAAACCGTAATTAAAGAGGCAACAATGAATCGAGTTGTTGTTGTAGTTGTTAGTTGTCAACTATTAACGTATTATCAACTATTACCTGCCAACTATTTTGATGACCGATTAAGTGGTTGGACCCTCTATGACAGTAAACTCAATATTTTTGAGTGGTGGACATAACAAGACATTTGAGAAGAATGTGCTGACCTATAGACCAAATACCTGATCGAGAAAATAATCGACAGACATATCGACAATGAAAATAATTTGCAGTTGCAGCCCCAGGTGTGATGACATTTTAATTAATGAAGCTCTCTGAGTTTTTCTCGTTCAAAATTTGAGAGCTCAGGCTTTCTTAACTTAGTCAGTGATGGGGAAATCAACTTCCAAGCCCTCAACAGATTATATGTGCAGGGAATGGTTTAATCACTTTAAATTCGTTTATATAACATTACATGCTTGAGGTGCTATCGCGAACTGAACAGGAGCTGGGACAGAAAGATAGCTGAACGTTCCAAAAAGAGACCTTGAACATTAGGATACAGAATACGGCAAGAATAACTTCAAAGTTTTGGAATCCTTTAACTCAGATTCAGATTTATTCTAAAGTTAATCTTCAAAAATGTTGCTTCCAGCCATTTATGGCTGCGGATCGTAAAAACTGCAATGTCTTAGTGCTAAGAAACTTACTGATGCTTTCAGAATGGATGGAGAGAGAGAGAGAAAAAAATCTCTGACAGAGGGATAGAGGAATACAAAAAAAAGATGAAAAGAAAATAAAAAGGACAGCTGCGTAGAAAAACTAAAGAAAACTGCCAAAAATGAAGGTGAGACCAGGAGAGAGAGAGAGAACAACTGAGAGACAGAGGAGAGGACGGAGGTAAACAGACCGTCAATGGGCTGGGGGAAGGTGAGATACTGACGATAAAGGTGAGAGTGAGAGAGAGAGAGCCAGACAGAGTGAGAAGGAGAGAGAGAGAGCAAGAGAGAAAGACAGAAGGAGGGAGAGAAAGAGAGACAAGAGGGAGGGAGAGAAGGAGACAGTGCAAGTCTCCACACTCCCATCACCTCCCTCTTTAGTGCAGCAGTGAAGTTAGGGGTGCAGTAGCTGAGTTGGGGGGGGGGGGAGATC
>NC_085010.1:19920387-19930387 GCF_963854185.1 Sardina pilchardus
GTGTGTGTGTGTGTGTGTGTGTGTGTGTGTGTGTGTGTGTGTGTGTGTGTGTGTGTGTGTGTGTGAGTGTGTTTGTGTGTGTGTGTGTGTGTTTCTATGTGTGTCTGTGGTGTGTGTGTGTTTCTATGTGTGTCTGTGGTGTGTGTGTGTGTGTGTGTGTGTGTGTGTGTGTGTGTGTGTGTGTGTGTGGCTGTTCCTCCTCTGCCAACAAACCATTACGGCATTACTGCATTAGCACATAGAGGTGCCAGTCAAATCTATCAGCAGGCTGAGAGTCTCTGATTGGCTGGGACAACAGGGTCAGAGTCTGGCCCCACTATACTACAGCTGTATCCCAAAGCATCGGAGTCGCTTTCTTAGGACTATGGACTATAGTGATTTGTTCTGTGCTGTGGCTGCTATTAATAAAGTGTGTGTGTGTGTGTGTGTGTGTGTGTGTGTGTGTGTGTGTGAGCTCAATCTACACCTCTTCTCTTCTGTTCTCTCTTTCTGTCCCGAGTAAATTTACTCTCTCTTTCCACTTCTAATGAATGACGCTAAGCTAGACTAAAAAGGCGTGTTTCTTTAAAAGGAAAATGCCTCGTGCCTCGTGCATCCATCATGTCCATAGTGTGAGTTCACTCAAAGCAAAGCTGGTGGCACATTAATGACTAGATGATGATAGCTTGTCAGATAACTATGACGGCATGTGTAAAAATCTAACTAAAAATGGAAATAATTGTTATAAGGATTTGAAGTCCTATCACCAAGCCCTAAGGTAAGTGATACATAAGCAGTTAGACAGATAACTAGAGCACAGGGAAGATGCTAGAACTTTGCTCAAACTGTAAAAAGAATCTGGTATCTTACCACTGATCTGCAATTGTGACTAAAGTGGACACAGCTCCTCTCACCAGGTCTCCATCTCTCTCTCTCTCTCTCTTTCTCTCTTTCTCTCTCTCTCTCTCTTTCTCTCTCTCCGACTCTTAAATCCACCCCTGAATGCCACCTCCCACTGACTGTGACTCAAACCTGCACTCCTTCGGACTTGAGAGGGAGGAGAATTAATCATTTAATGACACACTCGCATTCCTGAGTAATAATGACCGTTGACGTCAGGCTACCCGGAGCCGTGGCTGGCACCGCCGACCGCAGGCGGAGAACCTGTTTGTCAGATGGCAGAACAACAGAACACGGCAACAGCGGAACCGATCTGCAGTGGAACGCTCATTAAAAGGTTGATACTCTAACAGTGTCTCTGCATCATTATCTTGCCTGTGCTGACATCCATTCTTTTTCAATTTGGAATCCACCTTTCTTGCCTGTCCACAGCCCAAATACTAAGCAGGTGGGCATCTGTCTCTCTCTCCCTCTCCCTCTCTCTCTCTTTCTCCTTCTATCCCTCCCTCTCTTTCTCTCTTTCTCCCTCTATCCCTCTCTCCCTCTCTCTTTCTCCCTCCCTCATCCCTCCTTCTCTTTCTCTCTCTCTCTCTTTCTCCCTCCATCCCTCTCTCACTCTCGCTCTCTTTCTCTCTCCCTCCCTCCCTCTCTCTATCCTTCACTCTGTTGTTCAAGCATGCCCACTTGCTAGTGTTTTGCCCAATGCCTTCCTTTTAATTTTAACTCCATCTCTCTCTCTCTCTCTCCATCACCCACTCTGTTGTTCAAGCATGCTCACTTGCTAGTGTTCTGTCCGATGCCTTCCTTTTAATTGCCAACCTGTCAACTCTTCAGGCACATTTTCATCTCCTGCCAAATGCACTGCACTGTAAAACTGTCCCTATTAGGCTATTCTACTACTGAGAAAAAGGTTGTTCAGAATCTGGGTTAAGTTACCATTAGAGGGCTAGACAGTGTCCAATGCAACATCATTTTCCCTCACGTGCTTAGCTTCAACCAGGTAGAGACACAGGTGAGCTTAGCCTGACCAGTCACTGGTCAACCCAGCAGGCCATTGCTTAACTTGAACCCTGGGCTAAATAAATACAGCATCAGTCAACTTTTTGGATATTCTGAGATGCATTGTCAAAAACGAACACCTCACCATGCTCCATCACACCACAACTCCTACACTTGTCCCTGGGTGAGTAGTTCTTGGCTATATTGTGAGAGTTATTTGGACACCCACACATACCTACTTGTATGCCTTAAGCAGAGTCATTCACGAATGACTCAGCTGTGCCTTCACACTTGAGTGCAAAAATGCACAACAGCCCTGTTCATTAAGCAAAGACACCACAGACGGTGCCATTAAAAAACAAAACAGTTGAAGCTTTCAAGGACGTGTGTCCGACATGGCAAGGACCATGTCCACTACAGTGATGGATTCGACTACAACTCCCAGAGTTCCAGTGGTGGTGGAAATGAAGGAAATACTTGAGGGGATTACATGTAGAGGTCAGATTTACAACAGGCTTCTGTCAGGAGGTTGGGATGACCCATGGATGGAGATGGATCGACCCATTTAATTTGCAAAGACACTTTTTTATCCAAGCGCTACATAAATGTGCATTACTTCACTGAAGTGTATCATAAATGTGCATTATTTCACTTAAGTGTATGTGTGTATTATTTCATGTCAGTGCACAAAATTTCTTATCCTAATATACAATACACACGCGCACACACACACGCACACACACACACACACACAGACACAGACTTAGAGAGAGAGAGAGAGAAAGAGAGAGCGAGAGAGAGAGAGGCACACACAAACACACACACACACACACACACACACACACACACACACACACACACACACACACACACACACAGTACATCTTCATAATTATGGCAATCACGTAGGTCGATGTAGCAGTGTGTGAGAGTGTGAGCGTGTGTCCGGCTGTATGCTATATGATTTACTCCTGCACTAAATCCCCCTTGCTCCAACCTTCTGGAGACCTACCATTGGAAATGAATTACAGTTCAGGAACAAGGACGCAATCAATAACTCATCCAGTCACTCGGCGAAAGTTCTGATGGACAGACCTTTCATTATGTGAATATACACACACACACACACACACACACACACTTCCATTATGTGAGTACATTCACATTCAATCACAACCACATAGACAAACACACTCACACACACCTTCATTATGTAAAAATGTCCACACACGTTCTGAAACACACGTACACACACACACACACGTACACACACACACACACACACACACACACACGTACACACACACACACACACACACACACACACACACACACACACACACACACACACACACACACACACACACACACACACACACACACACACACACACACACACACACACACACACACAGACAAAAGGCGTCAAAACACACATCTGCTTCTCCCCAGCCAGTCGGCTCAGACAGCTCGTGCATATATTTATCCGCTCCATCTAGCTATGTTTAGCTATTGACAAGCTACTTTTTTTCTGGGGGGTATTGGGGGGGGGGGGGCTGTGTGGGTGGGGAGACCTGTCAGTCTCCGAGGAGATGATCTGAAAGCCAGGGACAAAGCTGGAGCGCTCCCAGAGCATCAATCCTCCGGCGCTGATATACCATTTATGACGGCGGTGTGCGGCGGAGGCCGTAATGAACGAGGGGAGAGATGGGCGGTGTTTGTCGAAGGCGCCTCTGATCATGACAGTGGGGATGACAAGCTCAGCGGAAGCCCCTCTCATCTCCCTAACACTGTTTCTCTCTCTCTCTTTTTCCCTCTCTCTCTCTCTCTCTCTCTCTCTCTCTCTGTCTCTCTCTTTCTTTCTTTCTTCCTCCCTTTTTTAACTTGAAACCGTGAACACGGCTGAGCGGGAGCTTTTTCACGCCGCTACAACAGAGATGCTAAAAATAAGACGCAGACCAAATTAGAAACTGTTAGAGCTCTTTATGCGTGCCACACGAAACAGCTCAAACTCACCTGACGGGAGCAGGAAGCGAGAGAGAGAGAGAGAAAGAGAGAGAAAAAGAAAGAGAGAGAGAGAGAGAGAGAAGGAAGAGAAAAAGATTGATACAGACAGAAGAGAGCACGGGTGACTCTTTTCCCCTTTTATGCTGTTCATGAAGACGTTACAGGCGGGCTCACTCCTGGAGACGTGTAAATCTGTCAAAAGATCCCCTCAAGTCAAATTCGAGAGTTTGAGGGAGCCTGTTTGTATCAATCGGTATGCCCTGCAGGATCATATTCAATACAAGATTGCAGAGCGTGAACCTAGCTGGGCCTGACTTGAGGAGACATCACCAGGAGAAACCAATCACTCACAGCACAGACTAGATACCTTGTAAAATGACTGCAATATCATTCTATTATCAAAAAACTCTGGGCACGTCAAAAAGCAGTAGAGTGCATTTTGCGGACGTTATGTCAGACAGGGCTGTCCAAAAGTCAAGCGTTCTCCCTTGTTCTCCTTTGCACTGCAGTAGACTGTCAAGGACAATGACGTACTGTAGCATACTAGCAAGGACGGTACTACTGTACCTAGGTCCCATACTTTTGGACACAACCTGAGTCTGCCAATGAGGTCATCAATGTGTGACTGGGGTGAATGCGATCATTAGCCTGTGCCTATAGTACAACTTTCAAGATATGGGTATTCACTGATCTAAAAAACACTTCTTATAATAGTTATGATGATACAGTTGACACCACAGTGACAGCTATTTTTCTTCGGACATGTTTACTTCAGGAATCCCCACAAAAATTATCAGGGAAAACTGAGCCTTCAGTATGGACAAATCTCTCCAAAGTTGTTGTGGGAATATATTTTGTATGTGACTGCTTTAGCATTAGATACTGGCATTATAGAAATCTATAAAGTTGTTTAATATCACTCAGATTATCATGAACTTTGCATGAACACATCTTAAAGGCATGGCTGCGTACTGTAACTCAAAATACGTCCTCATTGTTGATAGAGTCAGCAACGTTCGCTTGCTTGATCCAGTGTTCTTGAGATCAGTGTGTGTGTGTGTGTGTGTTTGGGGAGGCTGGTTAGAGTCTGTAGCCGGTCTTCGGGCTTGGAACTGGGATCCGAATCAAGACCTAGATGGAGATCAGGACTGGCAATCGGAGCGGCCTCTGGGCGACCCGCACAGTTGCATCCCGGGAAGCAGCTGGCAGGCTTGGCAGGAGACTGGCACCAGATGAGGGCTCTCGGCTCCAGGGGGGTGGGGGTGGAGACGGGGGTAGATGGGGGGGGTTGGGGCTTTTTCGGAGGGGGGTGGGGGGGCAACCAAATCAGCAGCTGTGTGGAGCTGTGGGGAGGCTGGCTGTCCGCTGTCTCTGGAGTCAGTGAGTCTGTAATTATCACTGTGGCGGAATGACACCCAACGCTGGTTAAATAACCAGCTGGATCACTCAGCCAGGCAGCTAGCTGCCCCCTTCTCTACCCCACTGAGCCTTCACGGCCTTCCTGAAAACTAATGTTTAAAAGTCTCAACAATGGGTTTCCAGTTTTAAAAGAAACTTCACGTCTAGTTTAGTATACTACAAGTGCATTTAGTATCTATTTTGTAACATTTGACCAAATACAAATACTTTCATAAATTAGATTTTTGTAGAAAATTGCACAAAACACTAGTGTATATAAAAGGAGACTGCAGAGAGGCTGTGCTCATTCTTTCCTGAGGACAGAAAAATAGTTCTTAGAAACGTAAGGAAATGTACCATACACTGTAAAAGGAAAAAAAACACACACAATGTAGGACAATGGCTGCTTCTATAATAAGCGCCACAGATTAGTCAATGTTCATTTGAGGGGCTGCATATGTGGCCTTAAAGATAGCTGGCGGGGCCTTAGAAGGCACATATGCTCGGTAAAACCCAGAAAATTCCCCCCTCTACTGGGAGGTGAAGCATCTTCAAGGCAGGCACGGGACATTTAGCATGACACGCTAGGGCTAATCTTCAGAACAAAGCAGTCTGCTCCCCCCCATATGAATCCATGGCTATGTTTTCGCACCACTGCGAAGGGTCTAACACGAGCCGAGGGTCTAGCAAGAGTGTCGACGAAAAAAAGACACAAAAAAAAACCCTTCGCCGTGTGTTGTCTGCGGCAGCCACAGTGTATTGCCAGTGCGATATCACACGCAGTGCCACAGATGGGCGCGCCGTTCACCCTCTCCTCTCGCTTCTCTCACCCCTCTCTCTCTCTCTCTCTCTCTCTCTCTCTCTCTCTCTCCCTCTCTCCTCTCAAGTTCTTGAGCACACGCAAGCGCATCTTATCGTCGGAGGCGGAGTGGATGTGACATCATTTTCTATTTATGGCGTTCAAGTGGAGCATTTCGAAGGCTAAAAGGTAGCCATCTAAAGGGGACCAGCTGTGCGTCCTGAAAGACTTTGGCTTCCTCCCCACCCTCTCCTGACTCATGCGCTAATTTGCCCGCTATATATACACACTGAAAACAGGTCCCACTTGATTTGCGGCGCCTTTGTTTGAAGTCTGACAAATTGCAGCCTGGTTAAAAAAAAAAAAAAAATCGTCAATTATAGTACAAACAATGCTCGTTGTGAGGGAGCTTGAAGACCACCTTATTAATTGTGTTTAATGATGTCTGAATGCCTCCTAATATGATTTTAGCATAATTTGCTCTTCTTTCATGAGCTGAAGAGCCCGAGATGATATTAATGATATTCTGATGTCGTTCGGCAGATGTCTGATGATAACTGACAAATGATGTATCACTGTGGCCTTGTACACAATGGAAAATACATCAGTGTGGGCTCGCTGAGTATATTAACAGCGATTAAGAAGCAATGTCTTGTCCTGGTGCTATCTAAAGGCTGCTCAAGTCTCCACCAGATCAATGAAGCTAGCTGGGTTTCTGAATGGCGTGTGGCATGGAACCAAATACGTTGCTGGAGCAGATATCGACCGGCTGTGTCCTGTTTCTTCCGCCCAATACAAGCCCAGCACAGCCTGGCCATTCACAAAGTAGAAGGCACAACTGTTCCCCACTCCACCGAGCCTTTTGCGAAGGCACTGATACAAGTCTCCATTTCTGATCTCAGAACAGGAGGCGAGCGGCTGTGTGTGTGTGTGTGTGTGTGTGTGTGTGTGTGCCAGTGAATCATACAGTCACTCACTGACACCCCAGCTGCCTGGCCTAGTGGCTGACGTCAGAGTAGGTACGGTGCGATCCCCTCTCCGTGGTGTGCACTCACAGATACACACACACACACACACACACACACACACACACACACACACACACACACACACACACACACACACACACACACACACACACACACACTCTTCACAGGATCTCATCCCTCATACCCCTCTCCATCTCATTATCTCTTGTAGACACACACATGAGTATCACAAATTGTCATCCAATATATCACGTGCAATCTCTCTCTCTCTCTCTCTCTCTCTCTCTCTCTCACAGACACACACACACACACACACTCAGATACACCCTAGCACACACATCCAGTCACACAGAGACACACACTCAGATACACCCTCACACTTGCATTGCACGCGTCACAGACACACACACACGTGTATAAGCATGTAATATAACACTCATTAAGTTCTACACACCAGGTGTAAAACTGTGGTGGCCACAAATAGCTATGGAGGAAAGTGACAATTCAGTGCCCATTATAAAGCCATAACTGCTGCAGCCAAGGGAACCAGATCAGAGTTAAACAGATTAGCCCAAGATTATGGCATCCAACACACTCTCACACACACACACACACACACACACACACACACACACACACACACACACACAAACAACAACAACAATGCTAGCCCGCTAACGGAAACCACTATGGTCCACAAGGCAGGTGGAAATACACTAAGTCCCCAAAGCGCATCAGTCACACACACACACACACACACACAGACAAAACACATGCACAATGCGCCCAAAACACCTCAGTTGCGCAGCGTTCCACCTCTCCCTAATCTGCTGGCCGGCTCGCGAGACATCCTTCCAGCCGCTCCTGAGAGCAAACACTGAATAACCAGCTCGTCACGACGACATGATGCAAGAGTCGGAGGCAGTGGCAGCACGTCTCTCTGAGCCTCCGCGGTGCCTCATGGGAACGGGGAAACTGAGCAGCGCTCGTCCCCGTGTGTGGCGGCCAGGGAGTCTTGAAATGTCCGCATTTACTCACGAGTACCACCACCACTACTACAACGACCACTTCCACTTGTACAACGACAAACGTATCTCCAACTGAAACCACAACTAAGCAGCCGTGTGGAGAGCTAATGGCTACATGTCTTCAAACTTGTTGGTTGTTGGTAGTAGATTAGCTAGTAGCAGAACTGTTGAAAAAGGCAATGTATATGGAGTTGGGAAAATATTGTAACGGTTTTGATTAGATCTCACTCGTGTTACATTGCTTGGTCTGGATTTTCAACTGAAAGTCATGCAGGTGTGTCTTCCTACAGTATTAGTCTTGGGATGAAATTCATTCATTCTCCAATGTATTTTCTCATCGCAACTTGGTGTGAAAGCTACAGATCGCTTGTCATGGTAACAAGGAGCCTCTTTTGATATTTTCGTTTTCTTCCAGTTGTATGATAAGAGTAGTATAAGCAGTAGTGTAATTTCTGTAGTAGAGTAGTATCATTTCTGATCTGTGGCACTGCACGATAAATATACTCTTCCACTGAGGCTAGTAAGCTGTGGCCACAATGGAGCTGAAGCGAGATGAACTACAGTGCCTTCACACCACATATGTTAACACTTGAACCTGTCCTGAGATGAAACAAATATCACACTATAATTCAAACTGTGACCAAGGGACGTGTGTGTGTGTGTGTGTGTGTGTGTGTGTGTGTGTGTGTGTGTGTGTGTGTGAGTGTGTGTATAAGAGATTTCTATTCTACTCTAAGCTTCGGACCAAACAGACCTTCACACAGCGACGGTACAAAAAACAGAAACCAGATCGATTGCACCACAACATCACCAAGATCTTGCTCTTGGGTCAGCTGCAGGAAAAACGGTTCAGCCCAGATGGTTGGAGTTCAGACACTCCATTTTGAGGCATACTTTCAGTATGTGCTCTAGCTGATGTTTGCACTCACATTAGCAGCAGTAGCATGGAGGCTTTTGGCCACCAGGTAGGGGGAGAGGAAATGGTAGAATAGCTCCTGCCGGGAGAAATTGGTCATACAGTATGTTGTTCAACACTACCATCTTGAGAAGACAAAACACGTGTCTTGGTGTTTTGAGCCCTCAACGTTGTCTTCAAGGCAGCGCTGCCTGGAAGGCGATAGGGTTAGGCAAATTGGGTTAAGGTTAGAGTTAGGGGTAAGATTAAGTGCCTTTAAGTCAACAGTGGCAGCACTGCCAGGAAGACGACGTTGGGGGCTCAAAACACCATCGAGCCAAAAACGGAAGAACGCCCAAAAAGCATGAAGAGGTTGGACTGATGGTGCGCACAGGCTGTGCTGATTATCGACATTTCTTCCACTAGTTTAACAATCCAGTCGGAGGGATGTGTCTCCCTGAACAGACCTAACCTTTCAAGGGTGTCTATCGATCAGGAATCTCAGTGAGGCAACGCAGACCAGGCTGGCAGGCTCGTCAGTGTGCCTATGAGAGAGGGGGGGGAATCAGTTCTAAATCTACCGAAGATTAAAGAGGGTGAGAGAGAGAGAGAGAGAGAGGCAGAGGAGGGGAAGAAACACAACAAGGGCTGAGGGCTAAATTGAGTATAAATAAAAGAAAAGAGAGAGAGAGAGAGAGAGAGAGAGAGAGACGGACCGAGAGAGACAGGAAGGGAAAGAGACAGTGAGAGAAAGAGAGAAAGAAAGGTAAGAGAAAAGAAAGACAGAGAGAGAGAGAGAGGAAGGGTGAAAGACAGAGAGAGAGCGAAAGAGGAAGCGAGAGAGACAGAGAGGGAGGAAGAGGTTTAGGGTGTGACCGAGAGTGAGATGCTCATAAGCTTGCAAATCGTCGCTGCTGGGAGCAGAAAATTACGGCCCGTATGCCGATTGTCAGGCCTATTGGAGCGCCGTGTCTGAAAATACACTGTATCAAGGACACCCCAAGAA